>NC_143423.1:1558333-1869500 GCF_059467195.1 Physcomitrium patens
CCTCAAGAACAACATGTTCTTCCTCGAATAGATGGTGAGATACAACGCGTTTGGTATCACGACCTTGGAAGAGATTCTCGATGTTTGGTGATATTATTGGAGATAGGAACGACTCCTAATGGTGTTTCAAATGTATTATTTGAAGGAAGTTATGAAGGCCTCAACAGTGATCAAATAACAGGGTGGTCTTCTCGCCCTGGAATGGGACACTATCGATGGCTAAGAGGACCCATCAACTATCTTCGAAGAGAACAAAGATCAGAGTATGTAGCAAATACAATTTGCCGCATATTAGATTTTCTCAATATATAATCACCGCTCCTCGTGGAACTCGTCCCTAGAAGGGGGGGTAATGTCACGGACATACATATAATTACCTATATGAATAGATAAAAGTATGTAAAAGTAGGTTAATTGTGTAATATCTTCTAGAGAAGCTTCTTAGAAGCTTCATAGACGCTGCTTTGACTTTATAGGAGTCTATAGTTGACTTTTAGGTTAGAAACTTGGTCAACAAGTTAGCCATGTGCCACGCATGTTGGAAGCTTAAAGAACAAGCTAACTACGTGGTCTATCCATAGAAAACTTGTCTTGCAAGCAAAGGCATGTGGCCTAGAAAGTCAACATATATTGGAGGTCTTATAGAACATCGCCACGTGGCTTCTAGTTAGATAGTATATATAGAGGCAAGAGTGAAGCCCTCTTCACTCTTGTCAACTCCTTTCTTGCTTCTAGTCTAGTTTCAAGGGTCTCTAGTTTTCTTGTATTTTGGCAATAGCCATTCCAGTTTCTTTCTTAATATACATATTTCTATTTTGTCCTATTTCTTTTTGAGAAAAGTCTCACTTACTCTTTAGCTTTCATCGAGTTCTTGTCCTTGACAATACCTGACAGTTACAGCATTCACCGGCTGCATATCTTGAATAAACCGTAGTGACCCATTCTTCTTAGGTACCGTAAACCATCGACTAGAATATGGCGCAAATGAAGGTTCTAATATTTTCATCTTTATCTTTTCTTTCAATAGTTCCATCAATTTAGGTAAATGTGCCCTCGGTACTAGAATCGGTCTTAGATTCCAAGGTACATGCGGTACAGTGAAGATAACCATAGGTGTTATAATATTTGGATCCACACACCCAATTTCATGAGATTCGAAGGCAAACGATCTACCTTGTTTAGCCAACATCTTTTTGAAGCAAGTAATTTCCTCCGACAATAAAGAACCATCAGAACCAATCTTCAATTCTTCAAAAGTCTCTTCAGTAAACTGATGTCCAATACTCATTGGATCTCTTAAACTTGCTTCTTTTGATGCTTCTCCCATTTGTTCTTTAGAATCCTCTGGTAATGGTCCGGCAACAGGCTTTACCTTCTTATCTGCCGTTTTATATCACGTCTCTACTGTGACTTCTGGTGCTTGAAAAGATTCAAGCATGGTATAAACCTCTCTCGAATGAATCTCAACAATCTTATCATTATCCCCTAACCCAATAGATGTAATCAATTCCAATGAATCTTCCAGTCCATTTTCTTCATAAACACCCAAAATCCTCTCATCATCTTACAATGCACTTATCTTGCGTAATTGTCCTTCAATATTATATAATCTTTTTCTTTCTTTTCTTTTAAAATCATCAACTTTCTTATACATAATATTTCCATTCTCCAATATACCAATAAAACTCGCATCAAAGGCACCTTCATCTTGCGAGAGTACCTCCTCTTTTGTACCTCCATAATCTCGCTTTACAGTGGTACCTCCCCAAAATCCTTAAATCCTTCAACAATCTTTGGCAATGGTTTTTCCTTCAACCTATCTCGATTCCGTTCATGGTTAGGAGGTACTGTTAGAAATTGTACAGCTTTCCTCCCATCTTCGCTCCGTACCCTTGCATAAGCAGAACCATCGTCAAGTACTTTTGTTTCCATCTGTGTTGCTGTGATATAAGGTTGTCCTAAAATCAACGGATAAGATGTTGTATCTTGAACGAAGAAATGTTGCTCCGTCGCAACATCCCCAATCCGAATTTTGACATCTGGATAAGCTCCATATAATTCGCCCCGTGTGTTATTAGCTACTCGTATTGCTCATCCATGTTCCATAATAATTGGCCATTTTTGCTTCTTATAAAGATCTTTAGACATGAGATTTATTTCAGAACCATGGTCGACCAAAGCAACTATTGGTTCATCTATATCTTCTACCTTCACCAATACCTCAATAGTTGCCCTTGCCCAATGCTTTCGAGTATAATGGCTCAAAGTTTCCATTTCCTTGTCACTAGAATCTTCGAAACGTACTCGCTGATTATATCCATTCTTTTCATTTGTTGGTTGCTTGTAACCAATATCAACCTCTTCTTCATCTCTACATATTCTTGCATCAATAGCATGACTCATTCCAGTTTCACCCATTAATTGCCTCTTTCGCTTAATGCTGTCAATGATAACATCATGAAACTCCTTCTTTGCAATTCCCAAGACTTCTTTCAATGTGAATTCCACCTTAGCGTTTAATATACGTTCTTCCAACACCCCTTTCAAATTTTTTGCCGCTCCAATGTCAGAAAGTAGCTTATAAACAATTGATTTGCCCTTATCTTTAGTCTCCGTTGTTTTTTCTTCCAATGATGCTGAGGTATCCTTTACAGGTAATTCTTGTGAAGCTGCCTCCCTAGCCTTGTCTCCTTGAGTTTGCCTCTTAAAAGAATTTCCTTCTCTAGTATCATCAAAATTTCCTCGTCTCTTTTCTTCCATCAAAGCTTTATGTTGGCTCTTAGCAATATATGCATGAACTGAAAGAGACTCAACAGGATCCTCCCAACCTGTTCTACCTCGTATTGTAGCTACAAGTATCAATAACGCTTCTCGAGGTAATTTCCCTTCTTGCATTGTAGAAACGGCAGAAGCCCAAAACTCACTAGTTTCCGTACTTCCACCAATTTTATCATCTACTCTAGCACCATAACTTGCACTTTCTCGTGCTGCTGTTTCATGCTCTTTTAGGTAATCTTGAACCAATGCTCTCATTCTTCCCTTCCCAAAATTGGTTTGAAGAAGATCCTCTCTATTTTTCAATGCTATTTTCCCATCTTTCCAGCAAATAATTCCCTGTCATATCATATTATTAAATTCATTGCAATCTTTTCTAGTGTGTGAAGCATCATCACACCAAATGCATCTTTGTACATATCCTTGTTTTGAAACATTCTTCGAATTGTTTATAGAAGTATTGTCTTCAAGTCTTGCCAATTTGATTTGAAGATCTCGCATTCCTCATATAATTTCTTCCATACCCATATCTGCTTTCTTTGACAAGGATGTCGAAGGATGAACTGTAGGCATTGTTGGTGGTGTTGTACATACTGGAGCTTTGGGTGCTTGTACTATTTTCGGAATATTGCTCCTATCCTTCCTCCTTTCTTTTTTTGTAAGCAACCCCATCGAATCTTCAACGTTCTTCCACTTCGTTGTCAATCCTTCATCTTCTTCTTTGTCTTCAAGAAGGGGTTCTAATTTCTCTTGCAATTCTCCATCATCAGCTTGAAGAAATAGATCAACTTTGTTCGGCTCCAATGTCAATTTTTCTACCTTCGATAATTGAGAGTACTGCCTCTCAAATTCCCTTAGTAGCTCTATTGCTTGCAAATTCTTATTGGGCCATTCAATCCATCCCAGAAACAGCTTCTTAGTAATGCGATCAGCATCTTCCAAGAAATATTCGTCTTTCAATGCATGTGAAAAATCCTCCCATGAATTCCCATAATGATCCGTAATCGATGTAATGTGGTCCCTTATCTCCGGTATCGTAGCAAGTCCAAATAGTGCAACCATTTTCTTCTCAGAAACCCTATTTAATTCCATTTCAAGAACATAACATCTTAAATACCTTGAAATATTCCTCCCATCAAATTGATCAATTTTATTGACCACTGCTTGCAATGCTTTGGTTGCCAAAGCTTCCTTTCGATCATTGCTTTGCTGTTGCTGCATTGATAATGAGAAGGCTTGAAACAAACTAACAATAGATGGATCCATGTGCATACCTTGTCCTTTAGAAGACTCCCCACCAGAAACTCCTCTCAAAAATCCTTCAAAATTTTTATTTTCGTTTTCCATAAAAATAAAGATAAAATCAACCGAAATCCAATACCTTCTACCTCAAGGTTTCACGTCAGGTTCACCAATTTTTGTCGTATTACGTGCTTTTTTGCTCGAGAACGTGCCGGGCGTCTGGCTGTAGAAGGTAGTATGGAGATTCGTCGATAGTCAAGCAGTCTATCAGTTTTGACTGCTGGAATATAAACGACTGCAATAATGTACCGTAAATCTATACGGATGCTCTTTGACTGCTTGTCGAAGTCCTTTTTGTCCCAGCCGATAGGTCTCTAGACGTTACAGAGAACCCCGAACAACCCAAACTGTTAATCTTCAATACCGCTTTGTACTTACGATCTTGTATCCACTGACTTTTTTGTTAGATTAACCCAATAAATTTCATTCACTGCGCATACTCAATCTTATAGATGCCCTTTTAATCCTTCAAACACATACATAACTCGATTTCACAAAACAGTCAAGAGTATTCAAACCCACTTCATTAAAAATCTCGATTCACCATTACAATACTGACTCCAGCAGCGATTGCCTCAGCCTTCCCAAAACTCTACGAAGAAGAAAAATCCAAATTCTCTGTCTTTCCTTCCCCGACCTGAAGCATGAAGCTCCTCTTCTCTAATCCCCTTGATCTTCAAAAACCTCCAATGAAAACCGAACTAGTAACCTTGCAAAAGCTTGAAAACTAGCTCCCCCCGATTCCCAGAGAAAAAAAAAAACCCCCCTCTTCAAAACTATATGCCCCCTAACCTTATGCTCTGAATTTCTTCAATCTTTCATCTTAGATCCGGAATTGGCTCCCACCGTCAAGCTTGGATCCAAAATTGGCTCTCGCCGTTAGAGCTTTCTCCTCCGTTTTTACCTTTAAGAAATCCATTTACCGAAAACAACGTTCCCTGAAATGGCACAGAGAACAGGACAGCCTGAAACAGAATCGAACCCCGTAATCCGGACCACATTGAGTCGCCCGACCAATTCAGGTCTCATATTGGATAAGAGTCCAGTAGTAACCTGGATGTTCCCGTAATTGGGTCAAATTTGTCCTCGCGTCAGATTGGCTAAGACCCGTAATAAGACCTGGATTTCCCGTAATTAGACTACATTGGGTTGACCGGCCAATTCAGGTCTCATATTGGATAAGAGGACTTGGATTGGATTCTCGAAATTGGATCCAATTGGCTCTTCAAACCCGTCGTGTGAATTGGTCCTTCTCTTCCTGCTGACTCCCGTTATTGGAATCGAATGGAGCATTTCAGTATGCCCCGGCTGACTGTAACAGAGTGACTGAACCTGACCACTCAGTATTTGCACTGGAGTTGGTCGATGCTCCCAATATTCGAGGTAACTGAATATTAATAAAATTCTCCTTTCTTTTTATTTTCACTGTATACTCGTGTTACAACACGACACCGTGTCCATCACCTTGATCTTATAATCACATTACTTTTTTACAAGTGCCTTAAACTCTTTGAATCTAGAAAAGCACTCACTCTTATATTTGATGATATAAACCCACATCTTCCTTGAAAAATTATCAATGAATGTCACAAAATATTGTACTCCTTCTATTGATGGTGTCCACATAAGTCCACAAACATCTGAATGTACAATCTTTAACAATTTGCTGGCACGTATTGCAACTCTACTTGGAAATAATGCCCTTTGTTGTTTGCCTTGAATACAACCTTCACAAGCAAGTGTATTGGCATTGTGGCTAAATTGACCAAGATCCATGCCACTTATCATGGATTGGAGTTCTTTCATGCTCTTAGCATTCAAATGACTAAGGCGTCGATGCCAAATGCCAAACTTATCTTGATCAAGTGGAAACTCAGCAAATGCGGCCACTTCAACTCCATTCACCATCTTACATTTGATGAAGTAAAGGTTGCAATCTCTAAAGCCTTTGGCAATATCATCTCCTTTTAATGTTCTTATAAAGCACCCATTCTTATCAAATTGCACTTTACAACCATGTGAAACTAATTTACTCTTCGAAAGGAGATTTTTCTATTCTTGGGTACATGCAAGACATCCTTCAATCTGATCGTCTTTGATTGTCCTCTCACAACAATCTCCACTACAATGGAGCCTATTCCAATTGCTTGTGCCATGCCATTGTCTCCCATAATCACATTTGTTGCTGAAATTTTTTCATAAGTGTCAAATGAACACTTGTATAGTGTCACGTGCTTGGTGGCACCTGAATCAACAATCCACTTGGAAATGGCAGCCATAGAGGTGCCTTCACTTGCCATAAATGCAGAGTAATCTCCTCCAAATTACTCATGTATATTGTTGGCACTTTCTCTATCTCTCTTTTCGGCTTTGTAGCAATTTTGTGCAAAATGACCTAGTTTTCCACAAATGAAGCAAGTTTTGACATTACCTCGTTGGTATGAAGGATTGCCCTTGCTTTGACGTGAGTAAAGTGCTGAATCTTTACTTTGAGGCTCTTTATCTTTCCTCTTGGTGACTTCATGGGCAAGTCTTGCCATCACATAGTCCATTGTAAGTTCCTTTATCTTGATGGACTCCAACGCTACAATGAGATAGTTGTACGACTCGAGAAGACTCATCAGCAAGGTCATGACAATATCACCCTCTACTAAAGGTTTATCAACAATTGCTAATTGATTTGTAAGAGCCTTTACCTTATTGATATGAGCCATGAGGTCTACACCTTCTTCCATCTTACAAGTGAAGAACTTCTTCCTTGTGGAGATGATGTTGGACAAGTTCTTGCTCTCATATATGTTGCAAAGAGTCTTCCATGTATCTGCTGGTCCTTTGCAAGAGATGATGTGAGAAAAGTTGGCTTAATCTAAATTGGTGGCAATTATGCCAAAAGCCTTCTTTTCATGTCTAGAAAAGTCCTTCCTCTCCTTAGTATCTGCATCTATGCTAGGAGCCTCTTCACTTTCATCTACAATGTCCCAAAAGTCCAAAGATGCCAACAAAAGCTCCATTTTGACCTTCCAATGGTAGAAATTTTCCCATCTAAACTTCTCAATCACTCTCAAACCTTCACCCTCACTAGAAGCCATGTCTAAGAAGGGCTCTATCAAAAAATATCAAGAAAAGGAGTCACTATGAGCTTAAAAT
Organism: Physcomitrium patens; assembly: GCF_059467195.1. Classification (NCBI taxonomy): domain Eukaryota; kingdom Viridiplantae; phylum Streptophyta; class Bryopsida; order Funariales; family Funariaceae; genus Physcomitrium; species Physcomitrium patens. The sequence goes on from NC_143423.1 coordinate 1,565,558, forward strand.
CACCAAAACAATTTTGCACTAGCAGAGTCCCAGAATACCTTCTTATCAACAAATAAGTGCTCTCTCACTCAAAACACTCTCAACTTAAGTTCAGAAGCTTCTACCAAGTATGAGTTGTTGAGATAAAAGATAAAGATGAATATATAATAATTAAAGTAGAATAAATTACCTTATAAAGGATATTACCTTAGGTAAGTTACTAATGGTCAAAGGTTTGACTCTTGGCATATAGAAAAAGCATCCTATAGACTAAGGATGCGGTCAAGGATAAACAGTCAAAGTCAAGAAGATAAAGTGTGTCCTAGGGAATATCCAAAGAACTAGATAAGAGTAATTAGTATATGGCATAGGATACCCTCGTGGTATGTAAGATGCCATAGGATCCTAGGATCCTTGGATACCCTCGTGGTATGACCCAAAGGATCTAAGGAGCATATGTGTAAAAGTCAAATGGTGGAAGAAGTCCTTTTAGGGCAACAACCACCACCTACAACTAACGAGAGTTGGAAGAGAGAACCATCTCATTCCACACTTCTCTTATGTGCAACCTTGCTGATTTCTACTTACTTGTGTTATGCTTACAGTGTTCTTTTTTCAACAAGTTATGGGTCCACACACTCTTTGTTGTGCTATTCAAGTAAGTTGAAGTCATTTTCTCTTTATTGCTTTTATGTGGATTAGATCTTATGGTATTTATTGATGTTAGGTTTGTTGGTATAAGAAGGCTCTTGGTATTAAGCTTGTACATCTCTAATATTGCTTTGAGGGTTCTTATCTCGTTGCTTTGTGAGGTTAAGACTTTGTAGAAAGACCTTGATAGTGTCTTTTGAGTTGGTGAAGTTTCTTCATTATTCTTGAGTGTTTTGATGAGAAAGTGATTAAGACGAGTGATTGTGAGTTCCATGAGGGTGCAATTACTTGAAGAAAGCTTCACAAGTTGAGTTGAAAGTGTTTTCAGTGAGATACCACTCTTTTGTTCATAACATGGCATTCTGAGATTCTGTTAGTGCAAACTTCGTTTGGTGATTATAAGCTTTTAGAGACTCCTTTTTTCAATATTTTTTGATACACTCCTCCTTAGACATGGCTTCTAGTGAAGGTGAAGGTTTGAGAGTGATTGAAAAGTTTAGAGGCAACAATTTCTACCATTGGAAGGTCAAAATGGAGCTTTTGTTCGCGTCTTTGGACCTTTGGGATACTGTAGATGAGAGTGAAGACCCTCCAAGCATAGATGCAAGCCCTAAGGACCACAAGGACTTCAAAAGACCTGAAAAGAAAGCTTTTGGCATGATTGCCACCAATTTGGATGAAGCCAGCTTTTTTCACATTATCCATTACAAAGGACCAGCAGAAGCATGGAAGACACTTTGCAACATATATGAGAGCAAGAACTTGTCCAAAATCCTCTTCACAAGCAGGAAATTCTTCACTTGTAAGATGGAAGAAGGTGAAGACCTCATGGCACATGTTAATAAGGTAAAGGTATTGAGAAAAGAATACTATAAGCATAACACAAGTATGTAGAAATCAGCAAGGTTGCACATAAGAGAAGTGTGGAATGAGATGGTTCTCTCTTCCAACTCTCGTTACTTATAGGTGGTGGTTGCTGCCCTAAAAGGACTTCTTCCACCATTTGACTTTTACACATATGCTCCTTAGATCCTTTGGCTCATACCACGAGGGTATCCAAAGATCCTAGGATCCTATGGCATCTTACATACCACGAGGGTATCCTATGCCATATACTAATTACTCTTACCTAGTTCTTTGGATATTCCCTAGGACACACTTTATCCTCTTGACTTTGACTCTTTGTCCTTGACCGCATCCTATGTCCATAGAATGCTTTTTCTATATGCCAAGAGTCAAGCCTTTGACCATTAGCAACTTACCTAAGGTAATATTCTTTACGAGGTAACTTAATCTACTTTAACTATTAACTATTCATCTTTATCTTTTACCTCAATAAAAGGCCCTTGCAAATCAACTAGCAATTGTTGACAAGCCTTTAGAGGATGGTGACATTGTCATGACTCTACTCATGAGTCTTCCCGAGTCCTACAACTACCTCATTGTGGCATTGGAGTCTTTGAGATTGAAGGAGCTTACAATGGACTATGTGATATCAAGACTTGCACATGAAATAAATAAAAGGAAAGAGAAAGAGCATCAAAGTGAAGATTCACCTCTCTTCTCAAGACAAGGCAAAGGTATCTATTCCAACCACCATGACAATGTGAGAAGCAATACAAGAACTTGCTTCATTTGTGGAAAACCGGGTCATTTTATACGAAATTGCTACAAGGCCAAGAAAGGTTTAGAGAAAATGCTAACAATATTGAGAAAAGAAAACTATATGCATAATACAAGTAAGTAGAAACCAGCAAGGTTGCACATAAGAGAAGTTTGGAATGACATGGTTCTCTCTTCAAACTCTCGTTACTTATAGGAAGTGGTTGCTGCCCTAAAAGAACTTCTTCCACCATTTGACTTTTACACATATGCTCCTTGGATCCTTTGGCTCATACCACGAGGGTATCCAAGGATCTTGATATCCTATGGCATCTTACATACCAAGAGGGTATCCTATGCCCTTTACTAATTACTCTTACCTAGTTCTTTGGATATTCCTTAGGACACACTTTATCCTCTTGACTTTGACTCTTTGTCCTTGACCGCATCCTATATCCATAGGATGCTTTTTTTATATGCCAAGAGTCAAGCCTTTGACCATTAGCAACTTACCTAAGGTAATATCTTTTATGAGGTAACTTATTCTACTTTAACTATTATCTATACATCTTTATCTTTTACCTCAACACTCCCACTTTGCTAATTGTCAAAGCCCTTCAAACCTAATGCCTTTGTCAACATATGATGTCTATCTTTGACCAATGCCTTTGTTAACAAATCAGCAAGCATATCTTCTGTTGCACAATACTTCAAGTCAATCACTCTCATTTCAATCTTCTCTCTTATAAAGTGATGTTGAATGTCAATGTGATTAATTCTTGAATGATGCTTTGGATTCTTTGTAAAAACAAGGCATCCTTGATTGTTACAATTCAATGGAGTTGCTTTTAATTGCACAAGTCTAATGTCCTCCAAAACTTGCCTTAACCATGTTGCTTCCATTGCACCATGGCTTGCTGTCATGTACTCCGCCTCCATTGTGGACCTTGCAATTGTGGGTTGCCTCTTGCAATTCCATGAAATTGCTCCCATTCCAACAAAGAATACATAGCCCATTGTTGACCGCCTATCATTTGCATCTCCTGCCCAATCCGCATCACAATAACCATGCAAAGCAATACTTTCACCTCCAAGGCACAATTTGAAGTCCAAAGTGCCTTTCAAGTACCTCATGATCCTCTTGATGGTTGGCCAATGAATTGGTCCTGCTTTTGACATGTGTTGACTTACGACACTCACCGCATAAGCAAGATCCACCCTTCTGCCAATTATTGCATACATGAGTGACCAAACTGCTATCTTGTATAGAACACCTTGCATTTGGCCTTCAACTTGTGTAAACTCTTCATCCGTGAGCTTCATCAACTTCAAATTGGACTCTAAAGGTGTTCCAATAGGCTTACAATCTTCCATGTTGAATCGTTTCAACACTCCTTCAATGTACTTCCTTTGGCTCATTGTGATGGTATTGTTAGCACGATCTCTTGCAAATTCCACTCCTAAGCAATAGTGAAGCTCTCCCAAATCAGTCATCTCATATTCCTTTTCTAACTTTACCTTCAACCAATCTATCATCTTTAAAGTATTGGTTAAGATGATCAAATCATCTACATAAAGGATAACAATCATCAAAAACTCTTTTGATTGTATCACATACATAGAATGGTCAGCCTCACTTCTTTGGAATCCTTCATTAACAAAGAATGTGTCAATTCTTTGATACCATGCCCTTGGAGATTGCTTGAGTCCATACAAGGATTTCTTCAACTTACAAACAAGATGTTGCTTGCCTTCTTCTACAAATCCTTACGGTTGATCCATGTAGATGTCTTCTTTCAACTCTCCATTCAAGAAAGCCGTCTTCACATCCATTTGATGCATCTCCAAGTCCATTGCTGCCCCAATTGCCACAATGGTTCTAATGGTGGTGAATTTAGTCACGGGAGCAAATGTCTCATTGAAATCAATACCAGCAACTTGTGAGTATCCTTTGGCAACTAGCCTTGCCTTATATCTCAAAATATCACTCATTGCATCCCTCTTGGTTCTAAACACTCACTTACAACCAATTGAAGATCGATTTGATGGAAGTTGAGTCAATTCCCATGTTCCATTGCTCATGAGAGATTTGTACTCTTCTTCCATAGCCTCCTCCCACTTCAACGCATTCGTAGACTTCATAGTATGACATATATTTAATGGATCAGCAAGGAGTGCAATATTGGTATGTCCTTCACTTACTTGAGGAAAGATGTGGTCCTTCCACTATTCACCACGTTGTTTTCTTTCTCTTGTAGGATATCTCCTATCATTTGAAGAAGATTCACCTTGATGCTCTCCAACCTTCTTTTCTTTTGAACCTTGTCTCTTCTCACTCAAAGGTTGGTATTCCTCATCATCATCATCATCTTCAACTTTTTCATTGTTTGTCATACCAATTGTATATACTTTCTTCTTCTTCTTCTTCGTTATCTTCTTTGGTTCTTCATGTTGATTTAAATCTTCACTATCTTCATTGTCTTCATCTTATTCTTCTTCTTTCGTTGCTGAAATTGAAGATATGTCCACAAACACACCATTACTCCCACTTGGATATATCTCCAAGTGCTCACAAGAACTTTTATGCTCCATAAATTCAACATCACGACTTATGATGATCTTTTTGGTATCCAAAAACATTAGCCTATATGCCTTGGTACCTACACAATATCCAAGAATCACACATTTTGTACCTTTTGCATCAAATTTAGACCGCATACAATTTCGTACCTTTGCGTAAGTAATGCATCCAAAAGTCCTCATGTGAAAAACACAAGGTTTCCTCTCACTCCAAGTTTCTTGTGGAGTCATTGATATAAGCGCATTTTTGGACACCTAATCCTTGTATACACTGCATTCACCACAGCTTCCGCTCAAAATTCATGCCCAAGGTTTTGAGCATGAATCATACTCCTTGCCATCTCCACAATAGTTCGATTTGCTCTTTCAGCAACTCCATTTTGTTGTGGAGTATAGGGAGTGGAAGTTTGTCTTGCAATACCATGAATCTTCAAATACCATTGCTTCTCTACAAGTGCCTTAAATTCCTTAAACTTTGAAAAGCATTCACTCTTGGATTTAAGGATGAAAATCCACACCTTCCTTGAAAAGTCATCAATAAATGTAACAAAGTACCTTGATCCTGCCATTGATAGTGTCTTCATAGGTCCACAAACATCAAAATGCACAATCTCCAACAATTTGGTTGCTCGTGTTGCAACTCCACTTGGAAATGAAGCTCTTTGTTGTTTGCCTTGAATACAACCTTCACAAGTAAGATTTGTACATCATTGAGTAAGATCTAAGCCACTAACCATGGATTGGAGCTCCTTCATACTTTTGGCATTCAAATGACCAAGGCATCGATGCCAAATGCCAAACTTATCTTGATCTTGTGGAAATTCAGCAAATGCCATTACTTCAACTCCATTCACCTTCTTACAATTGATGAAGTAAAGATTGCCATCTCTAAAGCCTTTCAAAAGATTATCTCCATCCATTGTCTTCACAAAGCATCCATTCATATCAAATTGTATCTTACAACCATGAGAAACAAGTTTACTCACAAAAAGAAGGTTCTTCTTCATCTTTGTTACATGTAACACTTCTTTCAATCTGATCTTCTTCATTTGATTCTACACAACAATCTCCACCAGAATGGAGCCAATTCCAATAGCTTGCACCATGCCATTATCTCCTGACCATACTTTTGTTGTTGTTATATTCTCATAAGTGTCAAATGAACAATTGTATGGAGTCATGTGCTTGGTAGCGCCAGAATCAATGATCCATTTGGAGATGGCAGACATAGACGTGCCTTAATTTGCCATGAATGCATAATGAACTCCACCAAGTTTATTCCATGCATTGTTTGTTGAAGTAAAAGATAAAGATCAATAGATAATAGTTAAAGTAGAATAAGTTATCTTGTAAAGGATATTACCTTAGGTAAGTTACTAATGGTCAAAGGCTTGACTCTTGGCATATAGAAAAAGCATCCTATAGACTAAGGATGCGGTCAAGGACAAACAGTCAAAGTCAAGAAGATAAAGTGTGTCCTAGGGAATATCCAAAGAACTAGATAAGAGTAATTAGTATATGGCATAGGATACCCTCGTGGTATGTAAGATGCCATAGGATCCTAGGATCCTTGGATACCCTCGTGGTATGAGCCAAAGGATCCAAGGAGCATATGTGTAAAAGTCAAATGGTGGATGAAGTCCTTTTAGGGCAGCAACCACCACCTATAAGTAATGAGAGTTGGAAGAGAGAACCATCTCATTCCACACTTCTCTTATGTGCAACCTTGCTGATTTCTACTTACTTGTGTTATGCTTATAGTGTTCTTTTTCTCAACAAGTTATGGGCCCACACACTCTTTGTTGTGCTATTCAAGTAAGTTGAAGTCATTTTCTCTTTTTTGCTTTTGTGTGGATTAGATCTTATGGTATTTGTTCATGTTAGGTTTGTTGGTATAAGGAGGCTATTGGTATTAAGCTTGTACATCTCTAACATTGCTTTGTGGGTTCTTATCTCCTTGCTTTGTGAGGTTAAGACTTTGTAGAAAGACCTTGATAGTGTCTTTTGAGTTGGTGAAGTTTCTTCATTATTCTTGAGTGTTTTGATGAGAAAGTGATTAAGACGAGTGATTGTGAGTTCCATGAGGGTGCAATTACTTGAAGAAAGCATCACAAGTTGAGTTGAAAGTGTTTTCAGTGAGATACCACTCTTTTGTTCATAACATGGCATTCTGAGATTCTGCTAGTGCAAACTTCGTTTGGTGATTTTAAGCTTTTAGAGACTCCTTTTTTCAATATTTTTTGATACACTCCTCCTTAAACATGGCTTCTAGTGAGGGTGAAGGTTTGAGAGTAATTGAGAAGTTTAGAGGCAACAATTTCTACCATTGGAAGGTCAAAATGGAGCTTTTGTTCGCGTCTTTGGACCTTTGGGATATTGTAGATGAGAGTGAAGACCCTCCAAGCATAGATGCAAGCCCTAAGGACCACAAGGACTTCAAAAGACGTGAAAAGAAGGCTTTTGGCATGATTGCCACAAATTTGGATGAAGCCAACTTTTCTCACATTATCCATTGCAAAGGACCAGCGGAAGCATGGAAGACACTTTGCAACATATATGAGAGCAAGAACTTGTCCAACATCCTCTTCACAAGAAGGAAATTCTTCACTTGTAAGATGGAAGAAGGTGAAGACCTCATGGCACATGTTAATAAGGTAAAGGCTCTTGCAAATCAACTAGCAATTGTTGATAAGCCTTTAGATGATGGTGACATTGTCATGACTCTACTCATGAGTCTTCCCGAGTCCTACAACTACCTCATTGTGGCATTGGAGTCTTTGAGGTTGAAGGAGCTTACAATGGACTATGTGACATCAAGACTTGCACATGAAGTAACTAAAAGGAAAGAGAAGGAGCATCAAAGTGAAGATTGAGCTCTCTTCTCAAGACAAGGCAAAGGTATCTATTCCAACCAACGTGAAAATGTGAGAAGCAATGCAAGAACTTGCTTCATTTGTAGAAAACCGGTTCATTTTGCACGAAATTGCTACAAGGCCAAGAAAGAAAATAGAGAAAATACTAACAATGCATGTGATGAAGTTGGTGGAGATGATTATGCATTCATGGCAAATGAAGGTACGTCTATGGCTGCCATGTCCAAATGGATCATTGATTCGGGTGCTACCAAGCACATGACTCCATACAAGTGTTCATTTGATACTTATGAGACTATAACAACAAAAAAAGTATGGTTAGGAGATAATGGCATGGTGCAAGCCATTGGAATTGGCTCCATTGTGGTGGAGATTGTTGTGAAGAATCAAATGAAGAAGATCAGATTGAAAGAAGTGTTACATGTAACAAAGATGAAGAAGAACCTTCTTTCGGTGAGTAAACTTGTTTCTCATGGTTGTAAGGTGCAATTTGATATGAATGGATGCTTTGTGAAGACAATGGATGGAGATAATCTTTTGAAAGGCTTTAGAGATGGCAATCTTTACTTCATCAATTGTAAGAAGGTGAATGGAGTTGAAGTGGCGGCATTTGCTGAATTTCCCCAAGATCAAGACAGGTTTGGCATTTGGCATCGACGCCTTGGTCATTTGAATGCCAAAAGTATGAAGGAGCTCCAATCCATGGTTAGTGGCTTAGATCTTACTCAATGATGCACAAATCTTACTTGTGAAGGTTGTATTCAAGGCAAACAACAAAGAGCTTCATTTCCAATTGGAGTTGCAACACGTGCAACCAAATTGTTGGAGATTGTGCATTCTGATGTTTGTGGACCTATGAGGACACCATCAATGGCAGGATCAAGGTACTTTGTTACATTTATTGATGACTTTTCAAGGAAGGTGTGGATTTTCATCCTTAAATCCAAGAGTGAATGCTTTTCAAAGTTTAAGGAATTTAAGGCACTTGTGGAGAAGCAATGTGAGTGCAAGATCAAGATGTTGCATACAGACAATGGAGGTGAGTATTTGTCAAAGCATTTTGATGAGTATTTGAAGATTCATGGTATTGCAAGACAAACTTCCACTCCCTATACTCCACAACAAAATAGAGTTGCTGAAAGAGCAAATCAAACTATTGTGGAGATGGCAAGGAGTATGATTCATACTCAAAACCTTGCGCATGAATTTTGGACGGAAGCTGTGGTGAATGCAGTGTATACAAGGATTAGGTGTCCTACAAATGCGCTTACATCAATGACTCCACAACAAGCTTGGAGTGGGAGGAAATCTTGGGTTTCACACATGAGGACTTTTGAATGCATTGCTTATGCAAAGGTACCAGATTGTATGTGGTCCAAATTTGACGCAAAAGGTACAAAATGTGTGTTTCTTGGATATTGTGTAGGTACCAAGGCATATAGGCTAATGTGTTTGGATACCAAAAAGATCATCATAAGTCGTGATGTTGAATTTATGGAGCATAAAAGTGCTTGTGAGCACCTGGAGATGTGTCCAAGTGGGAGTAATAGTGTGTTTGTGGACATATCTTCAATTTCAGCAACGAAAGAAGAAGAAGAAGATGAAGACAATGAAGATAGTGAAGATTTAAATCAACATGAAGAACCAAAGAAGATAAAGAAGAAGAAGAAGAAAGTATATACAATTGGTATGACAAACAATGAAAAAGTTGAAGATGATGATGATGATGAGGAATACCAACCTTTGAGTGAGAAGAGACAAGGTTCAAAAGAAAAGAAGGTTGGAGAGCATCAAGGTGAATCTTCTTCAAATGATAGGAGTATTGAAACATAGAAAGCAAACTCCACACAAGCAAGTTAGGACCAGCAAGGTTGCACTTCACAAATAGAATGTGGTATGAGATGATTCTTCCCATGCCAACCCTTTTCTTATATACTAGTACCAAGGTACCATGTATTACAACCCATATGGGATATCTCTTAGGACCAGCCCTCTCCTTGTATTCTAAGGCACTATAGACCAGCAACTAACCTTGTAGGATATCCCTCATTACTCATATACTCTATTGACCATTAGCAACAACTAAATGAGTTCTTTCCTTCAACACTCCCACTTTGCTACTGGTCAATTAGCTATCAATCCTAATGCCTTACTCAATATGTTGTGTCTCTCTTTCACCAAGGCTTTTGTTAGCAAATCAGCCAACATGTCTTTGGTTTCACAATACATCATATCAATAACTCCCATCTCTATCTTCTCTCTTATAAAGTGGTGTTGAATATCAATGTGCTTGGTTCTTGCATGATGCTTTGGATTCTTTGCAAAAGCCAAACATCCTTGATTGTCACATCTCAATGGAGTGGCTTCCAATTGCCCAAGTCCAATGTCTTCCAACAACAACCTCAACCAAATTGCCTCCATTGCTCCATGACTTGCTGCCATATACTCCGCCTCCATTGTGGACCTTGCAATGGTTGGTTGTCTCTTACAATTCCAAGATATGGCTCCCATTCCAACAAAGAATACATAGCCCGTTGTTGATCTTCTATCATTTGTATCTCCAGCCCAATCCGCATCACAATATCCATGTAATGCAATGTTATTTCCTCCAAGACATAGTTTATGGTTCAAAGAGCCTTTCAAGTACCTCATGATTCTTTTGATGGTTGCCCAATGCATAGGACCTGGTTTTGCCATGTGTTGACTTACAACACTTACTGCAAATGCAAGATCCATCCTTGTACCCACCATTGCATACATGAGTGAGCCTACTGCTGCCTTGTATGGTATGCCTTGCATTTGATGCTCAACTTCAGCATATTCCTCATCCGTGAGCTTCATCAACTTCAAGTTGGCTTCCAATGGAGTTCCAATGGGCTTGCAATCTTGCATATTGAATCGTTTCAATACTTCTTCAATGTACTTGCTTTGACTCAATGTGATGGTCTTTGATACTCTATTCCTTGTAAATTCCACACCCAAACAATAATGAAGCTCTCCCAAATCACTCATTTCAAACTCTTTCTCCAATTTCTTCTTCAACCAATCTAATTTTACCATGGTGTTGCTTAAGATGATTAAATCATCTACATAGAGGATCACAACCAGCAAGAAGTCCTTGGCTTGCAACACATACAAAGAATGGTCAGCTTCACTTCTTATAAAACCTTCCTTCACAAAGAATGAGTCAATGCGTTGATACCATGCTCTTGGTGATTGCTTGAGTCCATACAATGACTTCTTCAACTTGCATACAAGGTTGGGTTTGTCTTGATCAATAAATCCTTGAGGTTGCTCCATGTAGATGTCTTCTTCCAATTCTCCATTCAAGAAGGCTGTCTTGACGTCCATTTGATGCATCTCCAAGTCTATTGATGCTCCAATTGCTACTATAGTTCTAATGGTAGTGAATTTGGCCACTGGAGCAAATGTCTCATTAAAATCTACTCCAGCAACTTGTGAGTAGCCTTTGGCAACCAATCTTGCTTTGTACCTCACAACATTGCCTATAGCATCTCTCTTGGTTCTAAACACCCACTTACATCCAATTGCTGAACGATTTGGTGGAAGTGGAGTCAACTCCCATGTCTTGTTGTCCATAAGAGATTTGTACTCTTCTTGCATAGCAATCTCCCACTTTATTGCATCACCACAACTCATTGCATCACACAAAGTCAATGGATCATCAAGAAGAGCAACATTGGCCTGATCTTCACTTACTTGTGGAAAGATGTGGTTCTTCCACCATTCACCTTGTGGTCTTCTTTCACGTGTTGGATATCTTCTCTCATGCAAAGAAGATGAGCCTTCATGCACCTCTTGCTGCCTTCTATGGCTCATACACTTCCTTCTCTCATTCATTGGTTGATATTCTTCATCTTCATTCTCTTCATTGTCCTTGTTGTATCTTGCTGGAATTGAAGTCTTTATAGAGTTGGGCTCTTCTTCAATGATATCTTCATTTCCATCTTCACTTTGAGAATGCTCTTCTTCATCTTCTTCTTTGTTTGCTGAAATTGAAGATGTGTCCACAAACACACCACTACTCCCACTTGGACACATCTCCCACTTTTCACTTGCACTCTTATACTCCAAGAACTCTACATCACGACTTTTGATGATCTTTTTGGTGTCTAAACACATGAGCCTATATGCCTTGGTGCCTTCACAATATCCAAGGAATGCACATCTTGTGCCCTTTGCATCAAGTTTGCCTCTCATACTATCTGGAACTTTAGCATATGCAATGCATCCAAAAATCCTCATATGAGATAAACAAGGTTTTTTACCAGTCCAAGCTTCTTCGGGAGTCATTCCTTCAAGTGCACTTGTGGGACACCTATTTCTTGTATATACGGCATTTACCACAGCTTCCGCCCAATACTCATATCCAAGCTTTTGAGCATGAATCATACTCCTTGCCATCTCCACAATGGTGCGATTTGCTCTTTCAGCAACTCCATTTTGTTGTGGGGTATAGGGAGTGGAGGTTTGTCTTGCAATGCCTTCATGCTTCAATAACTCATCAAAGTCTTTGGACAAATACTCACCTCCATTGTCCGATCGCAGCACCTTAATCTTGTGCTCACATTGCTTCTCCACAAGTGCTTTCCACTCCTTAAACTTAGCAAAACACTCACTTTTGGCCTTGATGATATAAATCCATACCTTCCTTGAAAAGTCATCAATAAATGTGACAAAATATCTTGCTCCACTCATAGATGCTGTTTTCATGGGTCCACAAACATCCGAATGCACAAGCTCCAGCAATTGATTTGCTCTTGTTGCAATTCCACTAGGAAATGGTGTCTTATGTTGTTTGCCTTGAATGCAACCTTCACAAGATAGATTCATAGTAGAATGGCCAAGGTCTAAGCCACTTACCATGGATTGAAGCTCCTTCATGCTTTTGGCATTCAAATGTCCAAGTCTTTGATGCCAAATGCCCACCTTATCTTCATTTGATGGAAATTCAGCAAAAGCAGCAACCTCTACTCCATTGATGCGCTTGCAATTGATAATATAGAGATTGCCATCTCTAATCCCTTTTGCTACTTCTTTGCCTTCCATGGTTCTCACAAAACATCCATTCATATTGAATTGCACTTTGCACCCATGACTTACAAGTTTACTCACCGAAAGGAGGTTCTTCTTCATCTTTGGCACATGCAACACATCCTTGAGTGTGATCCTCTTGCTTATGCCCTTCACCACTACTTCCACTACAATGGTGCCCATTCCAATGGCTTGTACCATACCATTATCACCTAACCAAACCTTAGTTGCTGGAATTGGTTGATAAGTGTTAAATGAACACTTGTATGGAGTCATGTGTTTCGTACATCCAGAATCCACGATCCATTTGCTCATATCAAGCATGGAAGAAGTTTGTTTTGCCATGAATGCAAAGTCATCACCTCCATGGTCATGAAAAGCATTATTGGCATTCTCTCTTTGTCCTCTCTTTGCCTTGAAACAATTCCTAGCAAAATGCCCTGGTTTTCCACAAATATAACAAGTTTTGGGAAGATTACGTTGAATGGAAGTACTTGCCTTACTTGGTCTCGTGAATAGTGCTGATTGCTCTCCAATAGACTCCTTTTGCTTTCTTTTGGTCACTTCATAGGCTAGTCTTGCCGTGACATAGTCCAAAGTAAGATCTTTTCTTGAAATTGACTCCAATGCCACAATGAGGGAGGAATAGGAGTCCGGAAGGCTTGAGAGCAATGTCATCACAACATCTTCTTCAGGTAAAGGCTTGTCAATAACAGCAAGTTGGTTTGCAAGTGCTTTTACCTTATTTACATGAGCCATGAGATCTTCACCTTCTTCCATCTTCACGGTGAAGAATTTTTGCCTTGACCATAGTACATTGGAGAGATTTCTACTCTCATAGACGTTGCAAAGAGTCTTCCATGCCTCTGCTGCCCCTTTGCAAGAAATGACATGAGCAAAGTTGCTCTCATCTAAATTGGTGGCAATTATGCCAAAAGCCTTCTTTTCTCGTCTTTTGAACTCCTTATGCTCCTTGATGCTTGCCTCTACCCCAGGTGCCTCTTCGTCCTCACATACAATCTCCCAAAGATCCAATGACGCCAAAAGTAGCTCCATTTTGGCCTTCCAGTGGTGAAAGTTGTCACCTTTGAACTTTTCAACCATTCTCAAGCTATCACCCTCAAAAGATGCCATCTCAAGCTACACGTAGGTCCAAAAAACTCTTGATTTGGAGTTGTAATGGAGAAGATATCACTACTCAAAGATCGCTGAACCACAAACCCAGAATTCGCTGTTTTGCAACTTTTTGTAAATTATGAGTCCAAATCACGTCTAAATGGTGGGGAATGAATTGTAAAGTAATTCTATGGCTCTCATAAGTCTCCCTCACGTCACTTTACTCAAAATGACTCACTATCTCATGAAACTTACAAACACTAGTGTTACTTCAGCAAAGACACTATCAAGGTCTTGCACAAAACTCATATACTCACAAATCCAGGAGCAATGACTTCAACAACACACTAGCAACATTCTACCATAAGATCCCAACCACCAAAGTAAGCAACAAAGAAAATAATGCAAGAACAACTTACTTGGTAAGAGAGTGTGGGCCCATAACCTATTGAAACATAGAAAGCAAACTCCACACAAGCAAGTTAGGACCAGCAAGGTTGCACTTCACAAATAGAATGTGGTATGAGATGATTCTTCCCATGCCAACCCTTTTCTTATATACTAGTACCAAGGTACCATGTATTACAACCCATATGGGATATCTCTTAGGACCAGCCCTCTCCTTGTATTCTAAGGCACTATAGACCAGCAACTAACCTTGTAGGATATCCCTCATTACTCATATACTCTATTGACCATTAGCAACAACTAAATGAGTTCTTTCCTTCAACAAGGAGATATCCTACAAGAGAAAGAAAACAACGTGGTGAATAGTGGAAGGACCACATCTTTCCTCAAGTAAGTGAAGGACATACCAATATTGCACTCCTTGCTGATCCATTAAATATATGTCATACTATGAAGTCTACGAATGCGTTGAAGTGGGAGGAGGCTATGGAAGAAGAGTACAAATCTCTCATGAGCAATGGAACATGGGAATTGACTCAACTTCCATCAAATCGATCTTCAATTGGTTGTAAGTGAGTGTTTAGAACCAAGAGGGATGCAATGAGTGATATTTTGAGATATAAGGCAAGGCTAGTTGCCAAAGGATACTCACAAGTTGCTGGTATTGATTTCAATGAGACATTTGCTCCCGTGACTAAATTCACCACCATTAGAACCATTGTGGCAATTGGGGCAGCAATGGACTTGGAGATGCATCAAATGGATGTGAAGACGGCTTTCTTGAATGGAGAGTTGAAAGAAGACATCTACATGGATCAACCGTAAGGATTTGTAGAAGAAGGCAAGCAACATCTTGTTTGTAAGTTGAAGAAATCCTTGTATGGACTCAAGCAATCTCCAAGGGCATGGTATCAAAGAATTGACACATTCTTTGTTAATGAAGGATTCCAAAGAAGTGAGGCTGACCATTCTATGTATGTGATACAATCAAAAGAGTTTTTGATGATTGTTATCCTTTATGTAGATGATTTGATCATCTTAACCAATACTTTAAAGATGATAGATTGGTTGAAGGTAAAGTTAGAAAAGGAATATGAGATGACTGATTTGGGAGAGCTTCACTATTGCTTAGGAGTGGAATTTGCAAGAGATCGTGCTAACAATACCATCACAATGAGCCAAAGGAAGTACATTGAAGGAGTATTGAAACGATTCAACATGGAAGATTGTAAGCCTATTGGAACACCTTTAGAGTCCAATTTGAAGTTGATGAAGCTCACGGATGAAGAGTTTACACAAGTTGAAGGCCAAATGCAAGGTGTTCTATACAAGATAGCAGTTTGGTCACTCATGTATGCAATAATTGGCAGAAGGGTGGATCTTGCTTATGCGGTGAGTGTCGTAAGTCAACACATGTCAAAAGCAGGACCAATTCATTGGCCAACCATCAAGAGGATCATGAGGTACTTGAAAGGCACTTTGGACTTCAAATTGTGCCTTGGAGGTGAAAGTATTGCTTTGCATGGTTATTGTGATGCGGATTGGGCAGGAGATGCAAATGATAGGCGGTCAACAATGGGCTATGTATTCTTTGTTGGAATGGGAGCAATTTCATGGAATTGCAAGAGGCAACCCACAATTGCAAGGTCCACAATGGAGGCGGAGTACATGGCAGCAAGCCATGGTGCAATGGAAGCAACATGGTTAAGGCAAGTTTTGGAGGACATTAGACTTGTGCAATTAAAAGCAACTCCATTGAATTGTAACAATCAAGGATGCCTTGTTTTTACAAAGAATCCAAAGCATCATTCAAGAATTAATCACATTGACATTCAACATCACTTTATAAGAGAGAAGATTGAAATGAGAGTGATTGACTTGAAGTATTGTGCAACAGAAGATATGCTTGCTGATTTGTTAACAAAGGCATTGGTCAAAGATAGACATCATATGTTGACAAAGGCATTAGGTTTGAAGGGCTTTGACAATTAGCAAAGTGGGAGTGTTGAGGTAAAAGATAAAGATGTATAGATAATAGTTAAAGTAGAATAAGTTACCTCATAAAAGATATTACCTTAGGTAAGTTGCTAATGATCAAAGGCTTGAATCTTGGCATATAAAAAAAGCATCCTATGGATATAGGATGCAGTCAAGGACAAAGAGTCAAAGTCAAGAGGATAAAGTGTGTCCTAAGGAATATCCAAAGAACTAGGTAAGAGTAATTAGTAAAGGGCATAGGATACCCTCTTGGTATATAAGATGCCATAGGATATCAAGATCCTTGGATACCCTCGTGGTATGAGCCAAAGGATCCAAAGAGCATATGTGTAAATGTCAAATGGTGGAAGAAGTCCTTTTAGGGCAGCAACCACTTCCTATAAGTAACGAGAGTTGATAGAGAGAACCATGTAATTCCACACCTCTCTTATGTACAATCTTGCTGATTTCTACTTACTTGTGTTATGCTTGTAGTATTCTTTTCTCAAAAAAAATGACTTCAACTTACTTGAATAGCACAACAAAGAGTGTGTGGGGCCATAACCTATTGAGAAAAGAACAATATAAGCATAACTCAAGTAAGTAGAAATCAGCAAGGTTGCATATAAGAGAAGTGTGGAATTACATGGTTCTCTCTTTCAACTCTCGTTACTTATAGGAAGTGGTTGCTGTCCTAAAAGGACTTCTTCCACCATTTGACATTTACACATATGCTCTTTGGATCCTTTGGCTCATACCACGAGGGTATCTAACGATCCTAGGATCCTAGGACATCTTACATACCACAAAGGTATCCTATGTCATATACTAATTACTCTTACATAGTTCTTTGGATATTCCTTAGGACACACTTTATCCTCTTGACTTTGATTCTTTGTCCTTGACTGCATCCTATGTCCATAGGATGATTTTTCCATATGCCAAGAGTCAAGCCTTTGACCATTAGCAACTTACCTAAGGTAATATCCTTTATGAGGTAACTTATTCTACTTTAACTATTATCTATTCATCTTTATCTTTTACCTGTTGAGAAAAGAACTCTTTAAGTAGTTGCTAATGGTCAATAGAGTACAAGTGTTGTTAAGGACATCCCATAAGGTAGGGTGCTGGTCTATAGTACATTAGAGTACAAGGGAAGGGCTGGTCCTAGGAGATATCCCATATGGATTGTAGCACTTGCTACCTTGGTACTAGTATATAAGGAAAGGGTTGGCATGGGAAGAATTATCTCATACCATGCTCTATTTGTTATAGTGTAACCTTGCTGGTCCTAACTTACTTGTGTGGAGTATGCTTTCTATGTTTCAATAGGTTATGGGCCCACATTCTCTTACCAAGTAAGTTGTTCTTGCATTTTATTTTCTTTGTTGCTTGTTTGGTGGTTGAGATCTTATGGTATAGTATTACTAGTGTTTTGTTGAAGTCATTACTCCTGAATTTGTGAGTGTATGAGGTTAGTGCAAGACCTTGATAGTGTCTTTGCTGAAGTAACACTAGTATTTGAGAGTTTTATGAGAAATTGAGTCATTTTGAGTGAGGTGATGTGAGGGAGATGTTTGAAAGCCATAGAATTACATGACATAGTATTTCCCACCATTGAGACGTGATTTGGACTCAAAGTATGCAAAAAGTTGCAAAACAGCGAATTCTGAGTTTGTAGTTCAGCAATCTTTGAGTAGTCATATCTTTTGCATTACAACTCCAAATCAAGAGATTTTTGGACCTACTTGTAGCTTGAGATGGCATCTTTTGAGAGTGATAGCTTAAGAATGATAGAAAAGTTTAGAGGTGACATCTTTCACCACTGGAAGGCCAAAATGGAGCTACTTTTGGCATCATTGGATCTTTGGGAGATAGTATGTGAGGATGAACAGGCACCTGGATTAGAGGCAAGCATGAAGGAGCAAAAGGACTTCAAAAGACGAGAAAAGAAGGCTTTTGGCATAATTGCCACCAACTTAGATGAAACCAACTTTGTTCATGTCATTTCCTGCAAAGGAGCAGCAGATGCATGGAAGACTCTTTCCAATGTCTATGAGAGTAGGAATCTTTCCAATGTACTATGGTGAAGGCAAAAGTTCTTCACCATGAAGATGGAAGATGGTGAAGATCTCATGGCTCATGTTAATAAGGTAAAGGCACTTGCAAATCAACTTGCTGTTATTGACAAGCCTTTAAATGAAGAGGATGTTGTGATGACATTGCTCTCAAGCCTTCCGGACTCCTATTCCTCCCTCATTGTGGCATTGGAGTCCATTTCAAGGAAAGACCTCACTTTGGACTATGTCACGGCAAGACTAGCCCATGAAGTGACCAAAAGAAAGCAAAAGGAGTCTATTGGGGAGCAATCAGTACTATTTACAAGACCAAGTAAGGCAAGTGCCCCTTTTCAACGTTATCCTCCTAAAACTTGTTACATTTGTGGAAAACCAGGCCATTTTGTTAGAAATTGTTTCAAGGCAAAGAGAGGGGAAAGAGAGAATGCCAACAATGCTTTTCATGATCATGGAGGTGAAGACTTTGCATTCATGGCAAAACAAACTCCTTCCATGTTTGATATGAGCAAATGGATTGTGGATTCCGGATGTACCAAACATATGACTCTATACAAGTGTTCATTTAACACTTATCAACCAATTCAAGCAACCAAGGTTTGGTTAGGTGATAATTGTATGGTACAAGCCATTGGAATAGGCACCATTGTAGTGGAGGTGGTGGTGAAGGGCATAAGCAAGAGAATCACTCTCAAGGATGTGTTGCATGTGCCAAAGATGAAGAAGAACCTCCTTTCGGTGAGTAAACTTATAACTCATGGGTACAAAGTGCAATTTAACATGAATGGATGTTTTGTGAGAACCATGGAAGGCAAAGAAGTAGCAAAAGGGACTAGGAATGGCAATCTCTATATTATCAATTGCAAGAGGATCAATGGAGTGGAGGTTGCTGCCTTTGCTGAATTTCCATCAAATGAAGAGAAGATGGGCATTTGGCATCAAAGACTTGGGCATTGGAATGCCAAAAGCATGAAGGGGCTTCAATCCAAGGTAAATGGCATAGACCTTGGCCATTCTACCATGAATCTTGTTTGTGAGGGATGCATTCAAGGCAAACAACATAGGACACCATTTCCTAGAGGAGTTGCAACAAGAGCAAACCAATTGCTAGAGCTTGTGCATTCGGATGTTTGTGGATCCATGCGGACACCATCTATGAGTGGTAGTGAAAAGTGGGAGATGTGTCCAAGTGGGAGTAGTGGTGTGTTTGTGGACACATCTTCAATTCCAACAAACAAACAAGAAGATGAAGAAGAGCATTCTCAAAGTGAAGAAGAAGAGGAGGATGCCATGATAGAAGAGCCCAATACTATGAAGACTTCAATTCCAGCAAGATACAACAAGGACAAGGAAGAGAATGAAGATGAAGAATACCAACAAATGAGTAGGAGAAAGCACTCCATGAGTCATACAAGGCAGCAAGAGGTGCAAGAAGGCTCATCTTCTTTGCATGAAAGAAGATATCCAAGACGTGAGAGAAGACCACAAGGTGAATGGTGAAAGAACCACATCTTTCCACAATAATTGGATGTAAGTGGGTGCTTAGAACCAAGAGAGATGCAAATGATTGAAGGTCACCAATGGGCTATGTATTCTTTGTTTGAGTGGGAGCCATATCTTCGAATAGCAAAAGACAACCAAACATTGCAAGGCCCACAATAGGGGCGGAGTATTTGGCAGCAAGTCAAAAAGCAATGGAGGCATTTTGGTTGAGGTTGTTATTGGAAGATATTGGACTTGTGCAATTGGAGGCTACTCCATTGAGGTGTGACAATCAAGGATGTCTTGCTTTTGTAAAGAATCCAAAGCATCATGCAAGAACTAAGTACATTGATATTCAGCATCATTTCATAAGAGAGAAGATAGAGATGGAGGTTATTGATATGATGTATTGTGAAACCAAAGACATGTTGGCTGATTTGTTGACAAAAGCCTTAGTTAGAGAAGGACACAACAAGTTGAGTAAGGCATTAGGATTGATAGCTAATTGACCAATATCAAAGTGGGAGTGTTGAGAAAAGAACTCTTTAAGTAGTTGCTAATAGTCAATAGAGTACAAGTGTTGTTAAGGACATCCCATAAGGTAGGGTGCTGGTCTATAGTGCATTAGAGTACAAGGGAAGGGCTGGTCCTAGGAGATATCCCATATGGATTGTAGCACTTGGTACCTTGGTACTAGTATATAAGGAAAGGGTTGGCATGGGAAGAATTATCTCATACCATGCTCTATTTGTTATAGTGCAACCTTGCTTGTCCTAACTTACTTGTGTGGAGTATGCTTTCTATGTTTCAATATTACCTCAACAGAATTTTGGGTGGAAGCTGTGGTGAATGCAAAGTATACAAGATATAGGTGTCCAACAAGTGCACTTGCATCAATGATACCACAAGAAGCTTAGAGTAGGAGACAACCTTATATTTTTTATATGAAGACCTTTGGTTGGATTACATATGCAAAAATACCTGATTGTATGAGGTCCAAACTTAATGCAAAAAGTACAAAGTGTGTATTTCTTGGTTATTGTAAAGGTACTAAGCCATATAAGCTAATGTGCTTGGAATCCAGAAGATCATCAAAAAACGTGATGTTGAGTTTTTGGAGCATAAGAGTGCTTGTGAGCACTTAAAGATGTGTCCAAGTGGGAGTAATGGTGTGTTTGTGGACACATCTTTGAATTCAGCAAAGAAACAAGAAGATGAAGACAATGAAGATGATGAAGATGAAAAGCCAAAGAAGGTTGAAAAGATGAAGGCTCCTACAATTGAAAAGACCAGCAATGAAAGAAATGTAGATATTGAAGATTGGGATGAGGACAATGATAAAAACTTCTAACCATTGGGTGAAAATCGACAAGGTTTAAGAGAGAAGAAGATTGATAAAGTGCAACAAGATGAATGTTCTTCTACAAGTGAAAGGAGATATCCCTTGAGAGAAAGAAGGCAACGTGGTGAATGGTGGAAGGATCACATCTTCCCTCAAGTAAGTGAAGAACATGCAAACCTTGCAAATCTAGTGTTGGTTGTAAATATGTGTTTAGGACTAAAAGAGATGCAATGAATGAGGTGGTGAGGCACAAGGCAAGATTAGTTGCCAAAGGATACTCACAAGTTGCTAGAATTAATTTCAATGAGACTTTTGTACCTGTTGCCAAAAACTCCACTCAAGGACCAAGTACATTGATGTTCAACATCATTTTATAGGAGAGAAAATTGAAGATGGAATCATAGGTCTGAAGTATTGTGCTACAAATCACATGCTTGTTGATGTGCTTACAAAGGCATTAGTGAAGGAAAGACATCATGACTTGATTTAAAGATTAAATTAAACGTCTTTTGAATATTAGCAAAGTGAGAGTGTTGAAGAACAACAAGTACTTGTTTAGTTACAATCACATAAAGTTTAAATATAGTATGTTGCTAATAGTAAAAAGGTAGCAAAGAGGTAAAGTAAGTTATTGTAGTAGTATTGAAGAAAAAGAAAACTAAAGGCTACAAATACTTAGCATCAGCAAGTATTGTACTCTAATAGAAGTGTGGAAGAAGATAACTCTTACTTCCAATATTCTTTACTTATAAGTTGTGGTTTGCTTACCAACGAGGCAACTTCCATCCATTTGATATTACATTAGTTTCTACCTCTTCTTAGTAAAGTCTCGGTACCACCATAATAACATACTTTACCTCTTTGCTATCTTTTTACTATTAGTAACATACTATGCTTAAAGTTTATGTGGTTGTAACTAAGCAAGTACTTGCTGTTCTTCAACACTCCCACTTTGCTAATATTCAAAAGGCTTTTAAACCTAATCTCTGAATCAAGTCTATTAAAAAAACAAGTACTTAGAAGACACAACACCTAGCATCAGCAAGGTTGCACACAAAGAGAGTATGGAATAAGATATCTCTCACTTCCAACATCCATTACTTATAGGTGGTAGTTGCTGCCCTAAAAGACAAAGTCCACTCTTTGACTTTTAACACATAGCTCTAGGATCCTATTGACATCTAACGAGTGCTAAGAGTATCCTATGTCCAATACTAATTATTCTTAAGTCTTACACACATGCTCTTAGGATCCTTTGGCATCTCACGAACTACAAAAGGTATCCTATAACACACACTAATGACTCATACTTAGTCTTATTGAAACAAAGAAATTAAACTCCACACAAGCAAGTTAGGACAAGCAAGGTTGCACTTCACAAATCAAGTGTGGTATGAGATAATTCTTCTCATTCCAACCTCTTGCTTATATTCTAGTATCAAGGTACCAAGTGCTACAACCCATATGGGATATCACCTAGGACCAGCCCTATCCTTGTACTCTAAGGGACTATGGACCAGCAACTAACATTATGGGATATCCCTAACAATACATATATTCTATTTGACCATTAGCAGCTACTTGAATAGTACTTTCTTTCAACACTCCCACTTTGCTATTAGTCAATTACCTATCAATCCTAATGCCTTACTCAACATGTTGTATCTTTCTCTGACCAAGGCTTTTGTTAACAAATCAGCCAACATGTCTTTGGTTTCACAATACATCATATCAAAAACCCCCATCTCTATCTTCTCCCTTATGAAATGATGCTGAATATTAATGTGCTTGGTTCTTGCATGATGCTTTGGATGCTTTGCAAAAGCAAGACATCCTTGATTGTCACACCTCAATGGAATGGCCTCCAATTGCACAAGTCCAATATCTTCCAATAACAACCTCAACCAAATTGCCTCCATTGCTCCATGACTTGCTGCCATGTACTCCGCCTCCATTGTGGACCTTGCAATGGTTGGTTGTCTCTTCCAATTCCAAGATATGGCTCCCACTCCAACAAAGAACACATAGCCCATTGTTGACCTTCTATCATTTGCATCTCCAGCCCAATCCACATCACAATATCCATGTAATGCAATACTATCTCCTCCAAGACATAATTTGAGGTTCAAAGAGCCTTTCAAGTACCTCATGATTCTCTTGATGGTTGTCCAATGCATAGGACCTGGTTTTGCCATGTGTTGGCTTACCACACTTACTGCAAATGTAAGATCCATCCTTGTGCCCACCATTGCATACATGAGTGAGCCTACTGCTGCCTTGTATGGTATGCCTTGCATTTGATGCTCCACTTCAAGTTGGCCTCCAAAGGGGTTCCAATGGGCTTGCAATCTCCCATATTGAATCGTTTCAACACTTCTTCAATGTACTTGCTTTGGCTCAATGTGATGGTCTTTCACACTCTATTTCTTGTGAATTCCACACCCAAACAATAGTGGAGCTCTCCCAAATCACTCATCTCAAATTCTCTCTCTAATTTCTTCTTTAACCAATCCAATCTTACCATTGTGTTGCTTAAGATGATTAAATCATCTACATAGAGAATTACAACCAGCAAGAAGTCTTTGGCTTGCAACACATACAAAGAATGGTCAGCTTCACTCCTTACAAAACCTTCATTCACAAAGAATGAGTCAATACGTTGGTACCATGCTCTTGGTGATTGTTTGAGTCCATACAATGACTTCTTCAACTTGCAAACAAGGTTGTGTTTGTCTTGTTCAATGAATCCTTGGAGTTGCTCCATGTAGATATCTTCTTCTAATTTTCCATTTAAGAATGCTGTCTTGACGTCCATTTGGAGCATCTCAAGGTCCATTACTGCTCCAATTGCTACAATGGTTCTAATGGTGGTGAACTTGACCACGGGTGCAAATGTCTCATTAAAGTCCACTCCAGCAACTTGAAAGTAGCCTTTGGCAACCTATCTTGCCTTGTACCTAACAATATTGCCCATAGCATCTCTTTCGGTTCTAAACACCCACTTACATCCAATTGCTGAACGATTTGATAGAAGTGTAGTCAACTCCCATGTTCCATTGTCCATAAGAGATTTGTACTCTTCTTGCATGGAACTCTCCCACTTCATTGCATCACCACACCTCATTGCATCACACAAAGTCAATGGATCATCAAGAAGAGCAACATTGGCATGGTCTTCACTTACTTGTGAAAAGATGTGATTCTTCCTCCATTCACCTTGTGGTCTTCTTTCACGTGTTGGATATCTTCTTTCATGCAAAGAAGATGAGCCTTCATACACCTCTTGCTGCCTTGTATGGCTCATGGAGTTCCTTCTCTAAGTCCTTGGTTGGTATTCTTCATCTTCATTCTCTTCATTGTCTTTGTTGTATCTTGCTGGAATACAACTCTTCATAGTGTTGGGCTCTTCTTCATCTATATCTTCACTTTGAGAATGTTCTTCTTCATCTTCTTGTTTGTTTGTTGGAGTTGAAGATGTGTCGACAAACACACCACTACTCCCACTTGGACACATCTCCCACTTTTCACTACCACTCTTATGCTCCAAGAACTCTACATCACGACTTTTGATGATCTTTTTGGTATCTAAACACATGAGCCTATAAGCCTTGGTGCCTTCACAATAACCAAGGAATATACATCTTGTGCCTTTTGCATCAAGTTTGCCTCTCATACTATCTGGAACCTTGGCATATGCAATGCATCCAAAAATCCTCATGTGAGATATGCAAGGTTTCTTACCAGTCCAAGCTTCTTGGGGAGTCATTCCTTCAAGTGCACTTGTGGGACACCTATTTCTTGTATACACGGCATTTACCACAGCTTCCGCCCAATACTCATACCCAAGTTTTTGAGCATGAAGCATACTCCTAGCCATCTCCACAATGGTACGATTTACTCTTTCAGCAACTCCATTTTGTTGTGGGGTGTAGGGAGTGGAGGTTTGTCTTGCAATGCCTTCATGTTTCAATAATTCATTAAAGTGATGAGACAAATACTCACCTCCATTGTCCGATCTGAGCACCTTAATCTTGTGCTCACATTGCTTCTCCACAAGTACTTTCCACTCCTTAAACTTGGCAAAACACTCATTCTTGGCCTTGATGATGTAAATCCATATCTTCCTTGAGAAGTCATCAATAAATGTGACAAAGTACCTTACTCCACTCATAGAAGGTGTCCTCATAGGTCCACAAACATCCGAATGCACAAGCTCCAGTAATTGGTTTGCTCTTGATGCAACTCTGCTAGGAAATGGTATCCTATATTGTTTACCTTGAATGCATCCTTCACAAGCAAAATTCATGGTAGAATGGCCAAGGTCTAAGCCACTTACCATAGATTGAAGCTCCTTCATGCTTTTGGCATTCAAATGCCCAAGTCTTTGATGCCAAATGCCCACCTTGTCTATATTTGATGGAAATTCAGCAAATGCAGCAACCTCCACTCCATTGATCTTCTTGCAATTGATAATATAGAGATTTCCATCCTTAGTTCCTTTTGCTACTTCTTTGCCCTCCATGGTTCTCACAAAACACCCATTCATATCAAATTGCACTCTAAATCCATGAGTTACAAGTTTACTCACCGAAAGGAGGTTCTTCTTCATCTTTGGCACATGCAACACTTCCTTGAGTGTGATCCTCTGGCTTGTGCCCTTCACTACCACCTCTACTATAATAGTACCCATTCCAATGGATTGTACCATACCATTATCACCTAACCAAACCTTGGTGGCTGAAATTGGTTGATAAGTGTTAAATGAACACTTGTATGAAGTCATGTGTTTGGTACATCCAGAATCCACAATCCATTTGCTCATATCAAGTATGGAGGGAGTTTCTTTTGCCATAAATACAAAGTCTTCACCTCCATGGTCATCAAAAGCATTGTTGGCATTCTCTCTTTCTCTTCTCTTAGCCTTGAAACAATTTCTAGCAAAGTGGCCTGATTTTCCACAAACGTAACAAGTTATAGATCGATTACGTTGAGAAGGGACACTTGCCTTATTGAAACATAGAAAGCAAACTCCACACAAGCAAGTTAGGACCAACAAGGTTGCACTTCACAAATAGAATGTGGTATGAGATGATTCTTCCCATGCCAACCCTTTTCTTATATAATAGTACCAAGGTACCATGTGTTACTACCCATATGGGATATCTCTTAGGACCAGCCCTCTCCTTGTATTCTAAGGCACTATAGACCAGCAACTAACCTTGTAGGATATCCCTCATTACTCATATACTCTATTGACCATTAGCAACAACTAAATGAGTTCTTTCCTTCAACACTCCCACTTTGCTATTGGTCAACTAGCTATCAATCCTTATGCCTTACTCAATATGTTGTGTCTCTCTTTCACCAAGGCTTTTGTTAGCAAATCAGCCAACATGTCTTTGGTTTCACAATACATTATATCAATAACTCCCATCTCTATCTTCTCTCTTATAAAGTGGTGTTGAATATCAATGTGCTTGGTTCTTGCATGATGCTTTGGATTCTTTGCAAAAGCCAAACATCCTTGATTGTCACATCTCAATGGAGTGGCTTCCAATTGCACAAGTCCAATGTCTTCCAACAACAACCTCAACCAAATTGCCTCCATTGCTCCATGACTTGCTGCCATATACTTCGCCTCCATTGTGGACCTTGCAATGGTTGGTTGTCTCTTACAATTCCAAGATATGGCTCCCATTCCAACAAAGAATACATAGCCCGTTGTTGATCTTCTATCATTTGTATCTCCAGCCCAATCCGCATCACAATATCCATGTAATGCAATGTTATTTCCTCCAAGACATAGTTTATGGTTCAAAGAGCCTTTCAAGTACCTCATGATTCTTTTGATGGTTGCCCAATGCATAGGACCTGGTTTTGCCATGTGTTGACTTACAACACTTACTGCAAATGCAAGATCCATCCTTGTACCCACCATTGCATACATGAGTGAGCCTATTTCTGCCTTGTATGGTATGCCTTGCATTTGATGCTCCACTTCAGCATATTCCTCATCCGTGAGCTTCATCAACTTCAAGTTGGCTTCCAAAGGAGTTCCAATGGGCTTGCAATCTTGCATATTGAATCGTTTCAATACTTCTTCAATGTACTTGCTTTGACTCAATGTGATGGTCTTTGATACTCTATTCCTTGTAAATTCCACACCCAAACAATAATGAAGCTCTCCCAAATCACTCATTTCAAACTCTTTCTCCAATTAGAGATGGCAATCTCTATATTATCAATTGCAAGCGCATCAATGGAGTAGAGGTTGCTGCTTTTGCTGAATTTCCATCAAATGAAGATAAGGTGGGCATTTGGCATCAAAGACTTGGACATTTGAATGCCAAAAGCATGAAGGAGCTTCAATCCATGGTAAGTGGCTTAGACCTTGGCCATTCTACTATGAATCTATCTTGTGAAGGTTGCATTCAAGGCAAACAACATAGGACACCATTTCCTAGTGGAATTGCAACAAGAGCAAATCAATTGCTGGAGCTTGTGCATTCGGATGTTTGTGGACCCATGAAAACACCATCTATGAGTGGAGCAAGATATTTTGTCACATTTATTGATGACTTTTCAAGGAAGGTATGGATTTATATCATCAAGGCCAAAAGTGAGTGTTTTGCTAAGTTTAAGGAGTAGAAAGCACTTGTGGAGAAGCAATGTGAGCACAAGATTAAGGTGCTGCGATCGGACAATGGAGGTGAGTATTTGTCCAAAGACTTTGATGAGTTATTGAAGCATGAAGGCATTGCAAGACAAACCTCCACTCCCTATACCCCACAACAAAATGGAGTTGCTGAAAGAGCAAATCGCACCATTGTGGAGATGGCAAGGAGTATGATTCATGCTCAAAAGCTTGGATATGAGTATTGGGCGGAAGCTGTGGTAAATGCCGTATATACAAGAAATAGGTGTCCCACAAGTGCACTTGAAGGAATGACTCCCGAAGAAGCTTGGACGGGTAAGAAACCTTGTTTATCTCATATGAGGATTTTTGGATGCATTGCATATGCTAAAGTTCCAGATAGTATGAGAGGGAAACTTGATGCAAAGGGCACAAGATGGGCATTCCTTGGATATTGTGAAGGCACCAAGGCATATAGGCTCATGTGTTTAGACACCAAAAAGATCATCAAAAGTCGTGATGTAGAGTTCTTGGAGTATAAGAGTGCAAGTGAAAAGTGGGAGATGTGTCCAAGTGGGAGTAGTGGTGTGTTTGTGGACACATCTTCAATTTCAGCAAACAAAGAAGAAGATGAAGAAGAGCATTCTCAAAGTGAAGATGGAAATGAAGATATCATTGAAGAAGAGCCCAACTCTATAAAGACTTCAATTCCAGCAAGATACAACAAGGACAATGAAGAGAATGAAGATGAAGAATATCAACCAATGAATGAGAGAAGGAAGTGTATGAGCCATAGAAGGCAGCAAGAGGTGCATGAAGGCTCATCTTCTTTGCATGAGAGAAGATATCCAACACGTGAAAGAAGACCACAAGGTGAATGGTGGAAGAACCACATCTTTCCACAAGTAAGTGAAGATCAGGCCAATGTTGCTCTTCTTGATGATCTATTGACTTTGTGTGATGCAATGAGGTGTGGTGATGCAATGAAGTGGGAGATTGCTATGCAAGAAGAGTACAAATCTCTTATGGACAACAAGACATGGGAGTTGACTCCACTTCCACCAAATCGTTCAGCAATTGGATGTAAGTGGGTGTTTAGAACCAAGAGAGATGCTATGGGCAATGTTGTGAGGTACAAAGCAAGATTGGTTGCCAAAGGCTACTCACAAGTTGCTGGAGTGGATTTTAATGAGACATTTGCTCCAGTGGCCAAATTCACTACCATTAGAACTATAGTAGCAATTGGAGCATCAATAGACTTGGAGATGCATCAAATGGACGTCAAGACAGCCTTCTTGAATGGAGAATTGGAAGAAGACATCTACATGGAGCAACCTCAAGGATTTATTGATCAAGAAAAACCCAACCTTGTATGCAAGTTGAAGAAGTCATTGTATGGACTCAAGCAATCACCAAGAGCATGGTATCAACGCATTGACTCATTCTTTGTGAAGGAAGGTTTTATAAGAAGTGAAGCTGACCATTCTTTGTATGTGTTGCAAGCCAAGGACTTCTTGCTGGTTGTGATCCTCTATGTAGATGATTTAATCATCTTAAGCAACACCATGGTAAAATTAGATTGGTTGAAGAAGAAATTGGAGAAAGAGTTTGAAATGAGTGATTTGGGAGAGCTTCATTATTGTTTGGGTGTGGAATTTACAAGGAATAGAGTATCAAAGACCATCACATTGAGTCAAAGCAAGTACATTGAAGAAGTATTGAAACGATTCAATATGCAAGATTGCAAGCCCATTGGAACTCCTTTGGAAGCCAACTTGAAGTTGATGAAGCTCACGGATGAGGAATATGCTGAAGTGGAGCATCAAATGCAAGGCATACCATACAAGGCAGCAATAGGCTCACTCATGTATGCAATGGTGGGTACAAGGATGGATCTTGCATTTGCAGTAAGTGTTGTAAGTCAACACATGGCAAAACCAGGTCCTATGCATTGGGCAACCATCAAAAGAATCATGAGGTACTTGAAAGGCTCTTTGAACCATAAACTATGTCTTGGAGGAAATAACATTGCATTACATGGATATTGTGATGCGGATTGGGCTGGAGATACAAATGATAGAAGATCAACAACGGGCTATGTATTCTTTGTTGGAATGGGAGCCATATCTTGGAATTGTAAGAGACAACCAACCATTGCAAGGTCCACAATGGAGGCGGAGTATATGGCAGCAAGTCATGGAGCAATGGAGGCAATTTGGTTGAGGTTGTTGTTGGAAGACATTGGACTTGTGCAATTGGAAGCCACTCCATTGAGATGTGACAATCAAGGATGTTTGGCTTTTGCAAAGAATCCAAAGCATCATGCAAGAACCAAGCACATTGATATTCAACACCACTTTATAAGAGAGAAGATAGAGATGGGAGTTATTGATATAATGTATTGTGAAACCAAAGACATGTTGGCTGATTTGCTAACAAAAGCCTTGGTGAAAGAGAGACACAACATATTGAGTAAGGCATTAGGATTGATAGCTAGTTGACCAATAGCAAAGTGGGAGTGTTGTGTTGAAGGAAAGAACTCATTTAGTTGTTGCTAATGGTCAATAGAGTATATGAGTAATGAGGGATATCCTACAAGGTTAGTTGCTGGTCCATAGTGCCTTAGAATACAAGGAGAGGGCTGGTCCTAAGAGATATCCCATATGGGTTGTAACACATGGTACCTTGGTACTAGTATATAAGAAAAGGGTTGGCATGGGAAGAATCATCTCATACCACATTCTATTTGTGAAGTGCAACCTTGCTGGTCCTAACTTGCTTGTGTGGAGTTTGCTTTCTATGTTTCAGTAATGAGAGCTTCACCTTCTTCTATCTTCATGGTGAAGAATTTTTGCCTTGACCATAGTACATTGGAGAGATTTCTACTCTCATAGACGTTGCAAAGAGTCTTCCATGCCTCTGCTGCCCCTTTGCAAGAAATGACATGAGCAAAGTTGCTCTCATCTAAATTGGTGGCAATTATGCCAAAAGCCTTCTTTTCTCGTCTTTTGAACTCCTTATGCTCCTCGATGCTTGCCTCTACCCCAGGTGCTTCTTCCTCCTCACATACAATCTCCCAAAGATCCAATGACGCCAAAAGTAGCTCCATTTTGGCCTTCCAGTGCTGAAAGTTGTCACCTTTGAACTTTTCAACCATTCTCAAGCTATCACCCTCAAAAGATGCCATCTCAAGCTACACGTAGGTCCAAAAAACTCTTGATTTGGAGTTGTAATGGAGAAGATATCACTACTCAAAGATCGCTGAACCAAAAACCCAGAATTCGCTGTTTTGCAACTTTTTGTAAATTATGAGTCCAAATCACGTCTAAATGGTGGGGAATGAATTGTAAAGTAATTCTATGGCTCTCATAAGTCTCCCTCACGTCACTCCACTCAAAATGACTCACTATCTCATGAAACTTTCAAACACTAGTGTTACTTCAGCAAAGACACTATCAAGGTCTTGCACAAAACTCATATACTCACAAATCCAGGAGCAATGACTTCAACAACACACTAGCAACACTCTACCATAAGATCCCAACCACCAAAGTAAGCAACAAAGAAAATAATGCAAGAACAACTTACTTGGTAAGAGAGTGTGGGCCCATAACCTATTGAAACATAGAAAGCAAACTCCACACAAGCAAGTTAGGACCAGCAAGGTTGCACTTCACAAATAGAATAGAATGTGGTATGAGATGATTCTTCCCATGCCAACCCTTTTCTTATATACTAGTACCAAGGTACCATGTGTTACAACCCATATGGGATATCTCTTAGGACCAGCCCTCTCCTTGTATTCTAAGGCACTATAGACCAGCAACTAACCTTGTAGGATATCCCTCATTACTCATATACTCTATTGACCATTAGCAACAACTAAATGAGTTCTTTCCTTCAACACAACAGATTGCTATGCCAGAAGAGTACAAATCTCTTATGGACAACAAGACATGGGAGTTGACTCCACTTCCACCAAATCATTCAGCAATTGGATGTAAGTGGGTGTTTAGAACCAAAAGAGATGCTATGGGCAATGTTGTGAGGTACAAAGCAAGATTGGTTGCCAAAGGCTACTCACAAGTTGCTGGAGTGGATTTTAATGAGACATTTGCTCCAGTGGCACAATTCACTACCATTAGAACCATAGTAGCAATTGGAGCATCAATAGACTTGGAGATGCATCAAATGGACGTCAAGACAGCCTTCTTGAATGGAGAATTGGAAGAAGACATCTACATGGAGCAACCTCAAGGATTTATTGATCGAGACAAACCCAACCTTGTATGCAAGTTGAAGAAGTCATTGTATGGACTCAAGCAATCACCAAGAGCATGGTATCAACGCATTGACTCATTCTTTGTGAAGGAAGGTTTTATAAGAAGTGAAGCTGACCATTCTTTGTATGTGTTGCAAGCCAAGGACTTCTTCTTGGTTGTGATTCTCTATGTAGATGATTTAATCATCTTAAGCAACACCATGGTAAAATTAGATTGGTTGAAGAAGAAATTGGAGAAAGAGTTTGAAATGAGTGATTTGGGAGAGCTTCATTATTGTTTGGGTGTGGAATTTACAAGGAATAGAGTATCAAAGACCATCACATTGAGTCAAAGCAAGTACATTGAAGAAGTATTGAAACGATTCAATATGCAAGATTGCAAGCCCATTGGAACTCCTTTGGAAGCCAACTTGAAGTTGATGAAGCTCACGGATGAGGAATATGCTGAAGTGGAGCATCAAATGCAAGGCATACCATACAAGGCAGCAATAGGCTCACTCATGTATGCAATGGTGGGTACAAGGATGGATCTTGCATTTGCAGTAAGTGTTGTAAGTCAACACATGGCAAAACCAGGTCCTATGCATTGGGCAACCATCAAAAGAATCATGAGGTACTTGAAAGGCTCTTTGAACCATAAACTATGTCTTGGAGGAAATAACATTGCATTACATGGATATTGTGATGCGGATTGGGCTGGAGATACAAATGATAGAAGATCAACAACGGGCTATGTATTCTTTGTTGGAATGGGAGCCATATCTTGGAATTGTAAGAGACAACCAACCATTGCAAGGTCCACAATGGAGGCAGAGTATATGGCAGCAAGTCATGGAGCAATGGAGGCAATTTGGTTGAGGTTGTTGTTGGAAGACATTGGACTTGTGCAATTGGAAGCCACTCCATTGAGATGTGACAATCAAGGATGTTTGGCTTTTGCAAAGAATCCAAAGCATCATGCAAGAACCAAGCACATTGATATTCAACACCACTTTATAAGAGAGAAGATAGAGATGGGAGTTATTGATATAATGTATTGTGAAACCAAAGACATGTTGGCTGATTTGCTAACAAAAGCCTTGGTGAAAGAGAGACACAACATATTGAGTAAGGCATTAGGATTGATAGCTAGTTGACCAATAGCAAAGTGGGAGTGTTGTGTTGAAGGAAAGAACTCATTTAGTTGTTGCTAATGGTCAATAGAGTATATGAGTAATGAGGGATATCCTACAAGGTTAGTTGCTGGTCCATAGTGCCTTAGAATACAAGGAGAGGGCTGGTCCTAAGAGATATCCCATATGGGTTGTAACACATGGTACCTTGGTACTAGTATATAAGAAAAGGGTTGGCATGGGAAGAATCATCTCATACCACATTCTATTTGTGAAGTGCAACCTTGCTGGTCCTAACTTGCTTGTGTGGAGTTTGCTTTCTATGTTTCAATAGTACTTCCATTCAACGTAATCTTCTCAAAACTTGTTATATTTGTGGAAAACCAGGGCATTTTGCTAGGAATTGTTTCAAGGCAAAGAGAGGAGAAAGAGAGAATGCCAATAATACTTTTCATGACCATGGAGGTGATGACTTTGCATTCATCGCAAAACAAACTTCTTCCATGCTTGATATGAGCAAATGGATCGTGGATTCTGGATGTACCAAACACATGACTCCATACAAGTGTTCATTTAACACTTATCAACCAATTCCAGCAACTAAGGTTTGGTTAGGTGATAATGGTATGGTACAAGCCATTGGAATGGGCACCATTGTAGTGGAAGTAGTGGTCAAGGGCATAAGCAAGAGGATCACACTCAAGGATGTATTGCATGTGCCAAAGATGAAGAAGAACCTCCTTTCGGTGAGTAAACTTGTAAGTCATGGGTGCAAAGTGCAATTCAATATGAATGGATGTTTTGTGAGAACCATGGAAGGCAAAGAAGTAGCAAAAGGGATTAGAGATGGCAATCTCTATATTATCAATTGCAAGCGCATCAATGGAGTAGAGGTTGCTGCTTTTGCTGAATTTCCATCAAATGAAGATAAGGTAGGCATTTGGCATCAAAGACTTGGACATTTGAATGCCAAAAGCATGAAGGAGCTTCAATCCATGGTAAGTGGCTTAGACCTTGGCCATTCTACTATGAATCTATCTTGTGAAGGTTGCATTCAAGGCAAACAACATAGGACACCATTTCCTAGTGGAATTGCAACAAGAGCAAATCAATTGCTGGAGCTTGTGCATTCGGATGTTTGTGGACCCATGAAAACACCATCTATGAGTGGAGCAAGATATTTTGTCACATTTATTGATGACTTTTCAAGGAAGGTATGGATTTATATCATCAAGGCCAAAAGTGAGTGTTTTGCTAAGTTTAAGGAGTAGAAAGCACTTGTGGAGAAGCAATGTGAGCACAAGATTAAGGTGCTGCGATCGGACAATGGAGGTGAGTATTTGTCCAAAGACTTTGATGAGTTATTGAAGCATGAAGGCATTGCAAGACAAACCTCCACTCCCTATACCCCACAACAAAATGGAGTTGCTGAAAGAGCAAATCGCACCATTGTGGAGATGGCAAGGAGTATGATTCATGCTCAAAAGCTTGGATATGAGTATTGGGCGGAAGCTGTGGTAAATGCCGTATATACAAGAAATAGGTGTCCCACAAGTGCACTTGAAGGAATGACTCCCGAAGAAGCTTGGACTGGTAACAAACCTTGTTTATCTCATATGAGGATTTTTGGATGCATTGCATATGCTAAAGTTCCAGATAGTATGAGAGGGAAACTTGATGCAAAGGGCACAAGATGTGCATTCCTTGGATATTGTGAAGGCACCAAGGCATATAGGCTCATGTGTTTAGACACCAAAAAGATCATCAAAAGTCGTGATGTAGAGTTCTTGGAGTATAAGAGTGCAAGTGAAAAGTGGGAGATGTGTCCAAGTGGGAGTAGTGGTGTGTTTGTGGACACATCTTCAATTTCAGCAAACAAAGAAGAAGATGAAGAAGAGCATTCTCAAAGTGAAGATGGAAATGAAGATATCATTGAAGAAGAGCCCAACTCTATAAAGACTTCAATTCCAGCAAGATACAACAAGGACAATGAAGAGAATGAAGATGAAGAATATCAACCAATGAATGAGAGAAGGAAGTGTATGAGCCATAGAAGGTAGCAAGAGGTGCATGAAGGCTCATCTTCTTTGCATGAGAGAAGATATCCAACACGTGAAAGAAGACCACAAGGTGAATGGTGGAAGAACCACATCTTTCCACAAGTAAGTGAAGATCAGGCTAATGTTGCTCTTCTTGATGATCCATTGACTTTGTGTGATGCAATGAGGTGTGGTGATGCAATGAAGTGGGAGATTGCTATGCAAGAAGAGTACAAATCTCTTATGGACAACAAGACATGGGAGTTGACTCCACTTCCACCAAATCATTCAGCAATTGGATGTAAGTGGGTGTTTAGAACCAAGAGAGATGCTATGGGCAATGTTGTGAGGTACAAAGCAAGATTGGTTGCCAAAGGCTACTCACAAGTTGCTGGAGTGGATTTTAATGAGACATTTGCTCCAGTGGCCAAATTCACTACCATTAGAACTATAGTAGCAATTGGAGCATCAATAGACTTGGAGATGCATCAAATGGACGTCAAGACAGCCTTCTTGAATGGAGAATTGGAAGAAGACATCTACATGGAGCAACCTCAAGGATTTATTGATCAAGACAAACCCAACCTTGTATGCAAGTTGAAGAAGTCATTGTATGGACTGAAGCAATCACCAAGAGCATGGTATCAACGCATTGACTCATTCTTTGTGAAGGAAGGTTTTATAAGAAGTGAAGCTGACCATTCTTTGTATGTGTTGCAAGCCAAGGACTTCTTGCTGGTTGTGATCCTCTATGTAGATGATTTAATCATCTTAAGCAACACCATGGTAAAATTAGATTGGTTGAAGAAGAAATTGGAGAAAGAGTTTGAAATGAGTGATTTGGGAGAGCTTCATTATTGTTTGGGTGTGGAATTTACAAGGAATAGAGTATCAAAGACCATCACATTGAGTCAAAGCAAGTACATTGAAGAAGTATTGAAACGATTCAATATGCAAGATTGCAAGCCCATTGGAACTCCTTTGGAAGCCAACTTGAAGTTGATGAAGCTCACGGATGAGGAATATGCTGAAGTGGAGCATCAAATGCAAGGCATACCATACAAGGCAGCAGTAGGCTCACTCATGTATGCAATGGTGGGTACAAGGATGGATCTTGCATTTGCAGTAAGTGTTGTAAGTCAACACATGGCAAAACCAGGTCCTATGCATTGGGCAACCATCAAAAGAATCATGAGGTATTTGAAAGGCTCTTTGAACCATAAACTATGTCTTGGAGGAAATAATATTGCATTATATGGATATTGTGATGCGGATTGGGTTGGAGATACAAATGATAGAAGATCAACAACGGGCTATGTATTCTTTGTTGGAATGGGAGCCATATCTTGGAATTGTAAGAGACAACCAACCATTGCAAGGTCCACAATGGAGGCAGAGTATATGGCAGCAAGTCATGGAGCAATGGAGGCAATTTGGTTGAGGTTGTTGTTGGAAGATATTGGACTTGTGCAATTGGAAGCCACTCCATTGAGATGTGACAATCAAGGATGTTTGGCTTTTGCAAAGAATCCAAAGCATCATGCAAGAACCAAGCACATTGATATTCAACACCAATTTATGAGAGAGAAGATAGAGATGGGAGTTATTGATATGATGTATTGTGAAACCAAAGACATGTTGGCTGATTTGCTAACAAAAGCCTTGGTGAAAGAGAGACACAACAGATTGAGTAAGGCATTAGGATTGATAGGTAATTGACCAATAGCAAAGTGGGAGTGTTGAAGGAAAGAACTCATTTAGTTGTTGCTAATGGTCAATAGAGTATATGAGTAATAAAGGATATCCTACAAGGTTAGTTGCTGGTCCATAGTGCCTTAGAATACAAGGAGAGGGCTGGTCCTAAGAGATATCCCATATGGGTTGTAACAAATGGTACTTTGATACTAGTATATAAGAAAAGGGTTGGCATGGGAAGAATCATCTCATACCACATTCTATTTGTGAAGTGCAACCTTGCTGGTCCTAACTTGCTTGTGTGGAGTTTGCTTTCTATGTTTCAATAAGGGTGCTGGTCTATAGTACATTTGAGTATAAGTGGAGGGCTGGTCCTAGAAGATATCCCATATAGATTGTAGCAATTGGTACCTTGGTACTAGTATATAAGGAAAGGGTTGGCATGGGAAGAATTATCTCATACCACATTCTATTTGTGAAGTGCTACCTTGCTCGTCCTAACTTGCTTGTGTGGAGTTTGCTTTCTATGTTTCAATAATACTTACCAGTCCAAGCTTCTTGGGGATTCATTCCTTCAAGTGCACTTGTGGGACACCTTTTTCTTGTATACACGGGATTTACCATAGCTTCCGCCCAATACTCATACCCAAGTTTTTGAGCATGAAGCATACTCCTAGTCATTTCCACAATGGTGCGATTTACTCTTTCAGCAACTCCATTTTGTTGTGGGGTGTAGGGAGTGGAGGTTTGTCTTGCAATGCCTTCATGTTTCAATAATTCATTAAAGTGATGAGACAAATACTCACCTCCATTGTCCGATCTGAGCACCTTAATCTTGTGCTCACATTGCTTCTCCACAAGTACTTTTCACTCCTTAAACTTGGCAAAACACTCACTCTTGGCCTTGATGATGTAAATCCATACCTTCCTTGAGTAGTCATCAATAAATGTGACAAGGTACCTTGTTCCACTCATAGATGGTGTCCTCATAGGTCCACAAACATTCGAATGCACAAGCTCCAGTAATTGGTTTGCTCTTGATGCAATTCTACTAGGAAATGGTTTCCTATGTTGTTTACCATGAATGCATCCCTCACAAGCAAAATTCATGGTAGAATGGCCAAGGTCTAAACCACTTACCATAGATTGTAGCTCCTTCATGCTTTTGGCATTCAAATGCCCAAGTCTTTGATGCCAAATGCCCACCTTGTCTATATTTGATGGAAATTCAGCAAATGCAGCAACCTCCACTCCATTGATCTTCTTGCAATTGATAATATAGAGATTTCCATCCCTAGTTCCTTTTGCTACTTCTTTGCTCTCTATGGTTCTCACAAAACACCCATTCATATCAAATTGCACTCTAAATCCATGAGTTACAAGTTTACTCATCGAAAGGAGGTTCTTCTTCATCTTTGGCACATGCAACACTCCTTTGAGTGTGATCCTCTGGCTTGTGCCCTTCACTACCACCTCTACTATAATAGTACCCATTCCAATGGCTTGTACCATACCATTATCACCTAACTAAACCTTGGTGGCTGGAATTGGTTGATAAGTGTTAAATGAACACTTGTATGGAGTCATGTGTTTGGTACATCCAGAATCCACAATCCATTAGCTCATATCAAGCATGGAGGGAGTTTCTTTTGCCATGAATGCAAACTCTTCACCTCCATGGTCATCAAAAGCATTGTTGGCATTCTCTCTTTCTCCTCTCTTAGCCTTGAAACAATTTCTAGCAAAGAGGCCTGATTTTCTACAAACGTAACAAGTTTTAGATGGATTACATTGAGAAGGGACACTTGCCTTACTTGGTCTTGTAAATAGTGCTGATTGCTCCCCAATAGACTCCTTTTGCTTTCTTTTGGTCACTTCATGAGCTAGTCTTGCCGTTACATAGTCCAAAGTAAGGTCTTTCCTTGAAATGGACTCCAATGCCACAATGAGGGAGGAATAGGAGTCTGGAAATCTTGAGAGCAATGTCATCACAACATCCTCTTCATTTAAAGGCTTGTCAATAACAGCAAGTTGATTTGCAAGTGCCTTTACCTTATTAACATGAGCCATGAGATCTTCACCATCTTCCATCTTCATGGTGAAGAACTTTTGCCTTCACCATAGTACATTGGAAAGATTCCTACTCTCATAGACATTGGAAAGAGTCTTCCATGCATCTGCTGCTCCTTTGCAGGAAATGACATGAACAAAGTTGGTTTCATCTAAGTTGGTGGCAATTATGCCAAAAGCCTTCTTTTCTCGTCTTTTGAAGTCCTTTTGCTCCTTCATGCTTGCCTCTAATCCAGGTGCCTGTTCATCCTCACATACTATCTCCCAAAGATCCAATGATGCCAAAAGTAGCTCCATTTTGGCCTTCCAGTGGTGAAAGATGTCACCTCTAAACTTTTCTATCATTCTTAAGCTATCACTCTCAAAAGATGCCATCTCAAGCTACAAGTAGTATTGAAACATAGAAATTAAATTCCACACAAGCAAGTTAGGACCAGCAAGGTTGCATTTCACAAATCAAGTGTGGTATGAGAGAATTCTTCTCATTCCAACCTCTTGCTTATATTCTAGTATCAAGGTACCAAGTGCTAAAACCCATATGGGATATCACCTAGGATCAGCCCTACCCTTGTACTCTAAGGCACTATGGACCAGCAACTAACATTATGGGATATCCCTAACAATACATATATTCTATTTGACCATTAGCAACTACTTGAAGAGTACTTTCTCTCAACACTCCGACTTTGCTATTGGTCAATTACCTATCAATCCTAATGCCTTATTCAACATGTTGTGTCTTTCTTTGACCAAGGCTTTTGTTAACAAATCAGCCAACATGTCTTTGGTTTCACAATGCATCATATCAATAACCCCCATCTCTATCTTCTTTCTTATGAAATGATGCTGAATCTCAATGTGCTTGGTTCTTGCATGATGCTTTGGATGCTTTGCAAAAGCAAGACATCCTTGATTGTCACACCTCAATGGAGTGGCCTCCAATTGTACAAGTCCAATATCTTCTAATAACAACTTCAACCAAATTGCCTCCATTACTCCATGACTTGCTGCCATGTACTCCGCCTCCATTGTGGACCTTGCAATAGTTGGTTGTCTCTTACAATTCCAAGATATAGCTCCCACTCCAACAAAGAACACATAGCCCGTTGTTGACCTTCTATCATTTGCATCTCCAGTCCAATCCGCATCACAATATCCATGTAATGCAATACTATCTCCTCTAAGACATAATTTGAGGTTCAAAGAGCCTTTTAAGTACCTCATGATTCTCTTGATGGTTGCCCAATGCATAGGACCTGGTTTTGCCATGTGTTGGCTTACCACACTTACTGCAAATACAAGATCCATCCTTGTGCCCACCATTGCATACATGAGTGAGCCTACTGCTGCCTTGTATGGTATGCCTTGCATTTGATGCTCCACTTCAGCATATTCCTCATCCGTGAGCTTCAACAACTTCAAGTTGGCCTCCAAAGGGGTTCCAATGGGCTAGCAATCTCCCATATTGAATCGTTTCAATACTTCTTCAATGTACTTACTTTGGCTCAATGTGATGGTCTTTGATACTCTATTTCTTCTGTATTCCACACCCAAACAATAGTGGAGCTCTTTCAAATCACTCATCTCAAATTCTCTCTCTAATTTCTTCTTTAACCAATCCAATCTTACCATTGTGTTGCTTAAGATGATTAAATCATCTACATAGAGAATCACAACCAGCAAGAAGTCTTTGGCTTGCAACACATACAAAGAATGGTCAACTTCACTCCTTACAAAACCTTCATTCACAAAGAATGAGTCAATACGTTGGTACCATGCTCTTGGTGATTGTTTGAGTCCATACAATGACTTCTTCAACTTGCAAACAAGGTTGTGTTTTTCTTGTTCAATGAATCCTTGGGGTTGCTCCATGTAGATGTCTTCTTCTAATTTTTCATTTAAGAATGCTGTCTTGACGTCCATTTGGTGCATCTCAAGGTCCATTGCTGCTCCAATTGCACCAATGGTTCTAATGGTGGTGAACTTGGCCACGGGTGCAAATGTCTCATTAAAGTCCACTCCAGCAACTTGTGAGTAGCCTTTGGCAACCAATCTTGCCTTGTACCTCACAATATTGTCTATAGCATCTCTTTCGGTTCTAAACACCCAATTACATCCAATTGCTGAACGATTTGGTGGAAGTGTAGTCAACTCCCATTATGCATTGTCCATAAGAGATTTGTACTCTTCTTGCATGGCACTCTCCCACTTCATTGCATCACCACACCTCATTACATCACACAAAGTCAATGGATCATCAAGAAGAGTAACATTGGCATGGTCTTCTTTCACGTGTTGGATATCTTCTTTCATGCAAAGAAGATGAGCCTTCATGCACCTCTTGCTGCCTTGTATGGCTCATGGAGTTCCTTCTCTCACTCCTTGGTTGGTATTCTTCATCTTCATTCTCTTCATTGTCTTTGTTGTATCTTGCTGGAATACACCTCTTCATAGGGTTGGGCTCTTCTTCATCTATATCTTCACTTTAAAAATGTTCTTCTTCATCTTCTTGTTTGTTTGTTGGAGTTGAAGATGTGTCTACAAACACACCACTACTCCCACTTGGACACATCTCCAACTTTTCACTACCACTCTTATGCTCCAAGAACTGTACATGACGACTTTTGATGATCTTCTTGGTATCTAAACACATGAGCCTATAAGCCTTAGTGCCTTCACAATAACGAAGGAATATACATCTTGTGCCTTTTACATCAAGTTTGCCTCTCATACTATCTAGAACCTTGGCATATGCGATGCATATAAAAATCCTGATGTGAGATATGCAAGGTTTCTTACCAGTCCAAGCTTGTTGGGGAGTCATTCCTTCATGCTTTTGGCATTCAAATGCCCAAGTCTTTGATGACAAATACCCATCTTCTCTTCATTTGATGGAAATTCAGCAAAGGCAGCAACCTCCACTCCATTGATCCTCTTGCAATTGATAATATAGATATTGCCATTCCTAGTCACATTTGCTACTTCTTTGTTGAAGGAAAGAACTCATTTAGTTGTTGCTAATGGTCAATAGAGTATATGAGTAATGAGGGATATCCTACAAGGTTAGTTGCTGGTCTATAGTGCCTTAGAATACAAGGAGAGGGCTGGTCCTAAGAGATATCCCATATGGGTTGTAACACATGGTACCTTGGTACTAGTATATAAGAAAAGGGTTGGCATGGGAAGAATCATCTCATACCACATTCTATTTGTGAAGTGCAACCTTGCTGGTCCTAACTTGCTTGTGTGGAGTTTGCTTTCTATGTTTCAATAGGTTATGGGCCCACACTCTCTTACCAAGTAAGTTGTTCTTGCATTATTTTCTTTGTTGCTTACTTTGGTGGTTGGGATCTTATGGTAGAGTGTTGCTAGTGTGTTGTTGAAGTCATTGCTCCTGGATTTGTGAGTATATGAGTTTTGTGCAAGACCTTGATAGTGTCTTCGCTGAAGTAACACTAGTGTTTGAAAGTTTTATGAGATAGTGAGTCATTTTGAGTGGAGTGACGTGAGGGAGACTTATGAGAGCCATAGAATTACTTTACAATTCATTCCCCACCATTTAGACGTGATTTGGACTCATAATTTACAAAAAGTTGCAAAACAGCGAATTCTGGGTTTGTGGTTCAGCGATCTTTGAGTAGTGATATCTTCTCCATTACAACTCCAAATCAAGAGTTTTTTGGACCTACGTGTAGCTTGAGATGGCATCTT
Organism: Physcomitrium patens; assembly: GCF_059467195.1. NCBI lineage: Eukaryota > Viridiplantae > Streptophyta > Bryopsida > Funariales > Funariaceae > Physcomitrium > Physcomitrium patens. Next base: position 1,608,241 of record NC_143423.1, read on the forward strand.
TTGAGGGTGATAGCTTGAGAATGGTTGAAAAGTTCAAAGGTGACAACTTTCACCACTGGAAGGCCAAAATGGAGCTACTTCTGGCGTCATTGGATCTTTGGGAGATTGTATGTGAGGAGGAAGAGGCACCTGGGATAGAGGCAAGCATCAAGGAGCATAAGGAGTTCAAAAGACGAGAAAAGAAGGCTTTTGGCATAATTGCCACCAATTTAGATGAGAGCAACTTTGCTCATGTCATTTCTTGCAAAGGGGCAGCAGAGGCATGGAAGACTCTTTGCAACGTCTATGAGAGTAGAAATCTCTCCAATGTACTATGGTCAAGGCAGAAATTCTTCACCGTGAAGATGGAAGAAAGTGAAGATCTCATGGCTCATGTGAATAAGGTAAAAGCACTTGCAAACCAACTTGCTGTTATTGACAAGCCTTTACCTGAAGAAGATGTTGTAAAAGCTGGCTTCATCCAAATTGGTGGCAATCATGCCAAAAGCTTTCTTTTCAGGTCTTTTGAAGTCCTTGTGGTCCTTAGGGCTTGCATCTATGCTTGGAGGGTCTTCACTCTCATCTACAATATCCCAAAGGTCCAAAGACGCGAACAAAAGCTCCATTTTGACCTTCCAATGGTAGAAATTGTTGCCTCTAAACTTCTCAATCACTCTCAAACCTTCACCTTCACTAGAAGCCATGTCTAAGGAGGAGTGTATCAAAAAATATTGAAAAAAGGAGTCTCTAAAAGCTTATAATCACCAAACGAAGTTTGCACTAACAGAATCTCAGAATGCCATGTTATGAACAAAAGAGTGGTATCTCACTGAAAACACTTTCAACTCAACTTGTGAAGCTTTCTTCAAGTAATTGCACCCTCATGGAACTCACAATCACTCGTCTTAATCACTTTCTCATCAAAACACTCAAGAATAATGAAGAAACTTCACCAACTCAAAAGAAACTATCAAGGTCTTTCTACAAAGTCTTAACCTCACAAAGCAACGAGATAAGAACCCTCAAAGCAATATTAGAGATGTACAAGCTTAATACCAAGAGCCTTCTTATACCAACAAACCTAACATGAACAAATACCATAAGATCTAATCCACATAAAAGCAACAAAGAGAAAATGACTTCAACTTACTTGAATAGCACAACAAAGAGTGTGTGGACCCATAACTTGTTGAAAAAAGAACACAGTAAGCATAACACAAGTAAGTAGAAATCAGCAAGGTTGCACATAAGAGAAGTGTGGAATGAGATGGTTCTCTCTTCCAACTCTCGTTAGTTGTAGGTGGTGGTTGTTGCCCTAAAAGGGCTTCTTCCACCATTTGACTTTTACACATATGCTCCTTAGATCCTTTGGCTCATACCACGAGGGTATCCAAAGATCCTAGGATCCTATGGCATCTTACATACCACGAGGGTATCCTATGCCATATACTAATTACTCTTACCTAGTTCTTTGGATATTCCCTAGGACACACTTTATCCTCTTGACTTTGACTCTTTGTCCTTGACCGCATCCTATGTCCATAGAATGCTTTTTCTATATGCCAAGAGTCAAGCCTTTGACCATTAGCAACTTACCTAAGGTAATATTCTTTACGAGGTAACTTAATCTACTTTAACTATTAACTATTCATCTTTATCTTTTACCTCAATAAAAGGCCCTTGCAAATCAACTAGCAATTGTTGACAAGCCTTTAGAGGATGGTGACATTGTCATGACTCTACTCATGAGTCTTCCCGAGTCCTACAACTACCTCATTGTGGCATTGGAGTCTTTGAGATTGAAGGAGCTTACAATGGACTATGTGATATCAAGACTTGCACATGAAGTAAATAAAAGGAAAGAGAAAGAGCATCAAAGTGAAGATTCACCTCTCTTCTCCAGACAAGGCAAAGGTATCTATTCCAACCACCATGACAATGTGAGAAGCAATACAAGAACTTGCTTCATTTGTGGAAAACCGGGTCATTTTATACGAAATTGCTACAAGGCCAAGAAAGGTTTAGAGAAAATGCTAACAATATTGAGAAAAGAAAACTATATGCATAATACAAGTAAGTAGAAACCAGCAAGGTTGCACATAAGAGAAGTTTGGAATGACATGGTTCTCTCTTCAAACTCTCGTTACTTATAGGAAGTGGTTGCTGCCCTAAAAGAACTTCTTCCACCATTTGACTTTTACACATATGCTCCTTGGATCCTTTGGCTCATACCACGAGGGTATCCAAGGATCTTGATATCCTATGGCATCTTACATACCAAGAGGGTATCCTATGCCCTTTACTAATTACTCTTACCTAGTTCTTTGGATATTCCTTAGGACACACTTTATCCTCTTGACTTTGACTCTTTGTCCTTGACCGCATCCTATATCCATAGGATGCTTTTTTTATATGCCAAGAGTCAAGCCTTTGACCATTAGCAACTTACCTAAGGTAATATCTTTTATGAGGTAACTTATTCTACTTTAACTATTATCTATACATCTTTATCTTTTACCTCAACACTCCCACTTTGCTAATTGTCAAAGCCCTTCAAACCTAATGCCTTTGTCAACATATGATGTCTATCTTTGACCAATGCCTTTGTTAACAAATCAGCAAGCATATCTTCTGTTGCACAATACTTCAAGTCAATCACTCTCATTTCAATCTTCTCTCTTATAAAGTGATGTTGAATGTCAATGTGCTTGATTCTTGAATGATGCTTTGGATTCTTTGTAAAAACAAGGCATCCTTGATTGTTACAATTCAATGGAGTTGCTTTTAATTGCACAAGTCTAATGTCCTCCAAAACTTGCCTTAACCATGTTGCTTCCATTGCACCATGGCTTGCTGTCATGTACTCCGCCTCCATTGTGGACCTTGCAATTGTGGGTTGCCTCTTGCAATTCCATGAAATTGCTCCCATTCCAACAAAGAATACATAGCCCATTGTTGACCGCCTATCATTTGCATCTCCTGCCCAATCCGCATCACAATAACCATGCAAAGCAATACTTTCACCTCCAAGGCACAATTTGAAGTCCAAAGTGCCTTTCAAGTACCTCATGATCCTCTTGATGGTTGGCCAATGAATTGGTCCTGCTTTTGACATGTGTTGACTTACGACACTCACCGCATAAGCAAGATCCACCCTTCTGCCAATTATTGCATACATGAGTGACCAAACTGCTATCTTGTATAGAACACCTTGCATTTGGCCTTCAACTTGTGTAAACTCTTCATCCGTGAGCTTCATCAACTTCAAATTGGACTCTAAAGGTGTTCCAATAGGCTTACAATCTTCCATGTTGAATCGTTTCAACACTCCTTCAATGTACTTCCTTTGGCTCATTGTGATGGTATTGTTAGCACGATCTCTTGCAAATTCCACTCCTAAGCAATAGTGAAGCTCTCCCAAATCAGTCATCTCATATTCCTTTTCTAACTTTACCTTCAACCAATCTATCATCTTTAAAGTATTGGTTAAGATGATCAAATCATCTACATAAAGGATAACAATCATCAAAAACTCTTTTGATTGTATCACATACATAGAATGGTCAGCCTCACTTCTTTGGAATCCTTCATTAACAAAGAATGTGTCAATTCTTTGATACCATGCCCTTGGAGATTGCTTGAGTCCATACAAGGATTTCTTCAACTTACAAACAAGATGTTGCTTGCCTTCTTCTACAAATCCTTACGGTTGATCCATGTAGATGTCTTCTTTCAACTCTCCATTCAAGAAAGCCGTCTTCACATCCATTTGATGCATCTCCAAGTCCATTGCTGCCCCAATTGCCACAATGGTTCTAATGGTGGTGAATTTAGTCACGGGAGCAAATGTCTCATTGAAATCAATACCAGCAACTTGTGAGTATCCTTTGGCAACTAGCCTTGCCTTATATCTCAAAATATCACTCATTGCATCCCTCTTGGTTCTAAACACTCACTTACAACCAATTGAAGATCGATTTGATGGAAGTTGAGTCAATTCCCATGTTCCATTGCTCATGAGAGATTTGTACTCTTCTTCCATAGCCTCCTCCCACTTCAACGCATTCGTAGACTTCATAGTATGACATATATTCAATGGATCAGCAAGGAGTGCAATATTGGTATGTCCTTCACTTACTTGAGGAAAGATGTGGTCCTTCCACTATTCACCACGTTGTTTTCTTTCTCTTGTAGGATATCTCCTATCATTTGAAGAAGATTCACCTTGATGCTCTCCAACCTTCTTTTCTTTTGAACCTTGTCTCTTCTCACTCAAAGGTTGGTATTCCTCATCATCATCATCATCTTCAACTTTTTCATTGTTTGTCATACCAATTGTATATACTTTCTTCTTCTTCTTCTTCGTTATCTTCTTTGGTTCTTCATGTTGATTTAAATCTTCACTATCTTCATTGTCTTCATCTTATTCTTCTTCTTTCGTTGCTGAAATTGAAGATATGTCCACAAACACACCATTACTCCCACTTGGATATATCTCCAAGTGCTCACAAGAACTTTTATGCTCCATAAATTCAACATCACGACTTATGATGATCTTTTTGGTATCCAAAAACATTAGCCTATATGCCTTGGTACCTACACAATATCCAAGAATCACACATTTTGTACCTTTTGCATCAAATTTAGACCGCATACAATTTGGTACCTTTGCGTAAGTAATGCATCCAAAAGTCCTCATGTGAAAAACACAAGGTTTCCTCTCACTCCAAGTTTCTTGTGGAGTCATTGATGTAAGCACATTTTTGGACACCTAATCCTTGTATACACTGCATTCACCACAGCTTCCGCTCAAAATTCATGCCCAAGGTTTTGAGCATGAATCATACTCCTTGCCATCTCCACAATAGTTCGATTTGCTCTTTCAGCAACTCCATTTTGTTGTGGAGTATAGGGAGTGGAAGTTTGTCTTGCAATACCATGAATCTTCAAATACCATTGCTTCTCTACAAGTGCCTTAAATTCCTTAAACTTTGAAAAGCATTCACTCTTGGATTTAAGAATGAAAATCCACACCTTCCTTGAAAAGTCATCAATAAATGTAACAAAGTACCTTGATCCTGCCATTGATGGTGTCTTCATAGGTCCACAAACATCAAAATGCACAATCTCCAACAATTTGGTTGCTCGTGTTGCAACTCCACTTGGAAATGAAGCTCTTTGTTGTTTGCCTTGAATACAACCTTCACAAGTAAGATTTGTGCATCATTGAGTAAGATCTAAGCCACTAACCATGGATTGGAGCTCCTTCATACTTTTGGCATTCAAATGACCAAGGCATCGATGCCAAATGCCAAACTTATCTTGATCTTGTGGAAATTCAGCAAATGCCATTACTTCAACTCCATTCACCTTCTTACAATTGATGAAGTAAAGATTGCCATCTCTAAAGCCTTTCAAAAGATTATCTCCATCCGTTGTCTTCACAAAGCATCCATTCATATCAAATTGTATCTTACAACCATGAGAAACAAGTTTACTCACAAAAAGAAGGTTCTTCTTCATCTTTGTTACATGTAACACTTCTTTCAATCTGATCTTCTTCATTTGATTCTACACAACAATCTCCACCAGAATGGAGCCAATTCCAATAGCTTGCACCATGCCATTATCTCCTGACCATACTTTTGTTGTTGTTATATTCTCATAAGTGTCAAATGCACAATTGTATGGAGTCATGTGCTTGGTACCGCCAGAATCAATGATCCATTTGGAGATGGCAGACATAGACGTGCCTTAATTTGCCATGAATGCATAATGAACTCCACCAAGTTTATTCCATGCATTGTTTGTTGAGGTAAAAGATAAAGATAAATAGATAATAGTTAAAGTAGAATAAGTTATCTTGTAAAGGATATTACCTTAGGTAAGTTACTAATGGTCAAAGGCTTGACTCTTGGCGTATAGAAAAAGCATCCTATAGACTAAGGATGCGGTCAAGGACAAACAGTCAAAGTCAAGAAGATAAAGTGTGTCCTAGGGAATATCCAAAGAACTAGGTAAGAGTAATTAGTATATGGCATAGGATACCCTCGTGGTATGTAAGATGCCATAGGATCCTAGGATCCTTGGATACCCTCGTGGTATGAGCCAAAGGATCCAAGGAGCATATGTGTAAAAGTCAAATGGTGGATGAAGTCCTTTTAGGGCAGCAACCACCACCTATAAGTAATGAGAGTTGGAAGAGAGAACCATCTCATTCCACACTTCTCTTATGTGCAACCTTGCTGATTTCTACTTACTTGTGTTATGCTTATAGTGTTCTTTTTCTCAACAAGTTATGGGCCCACACACTCTTTGTTGTGCTATTCAAGTAAGTTGAAGTCATTTTCTCTTTTTTGCTTTTGTGTGGATTAGATCTTATGGTATTTGTTCATGTTAGGTTTGTTGGTATAAGGAGGCTATTGGTATTAAGCTTGTACATCTCTAACATTGCTTTGTGGGTTCTTATCTCCTTGCTTTGTGAGGTTAAGACTTTGTAGAAAGACCTTGATAGTGTCTTTTGAGTTGGTGAAGTTTCTTCATTATTCTTGAGTGTTTTGATGAGAAAGTGATTAAGACGAGTGATTGTGAGTTCCATGAGGGTGCAATTACTTGAAGAAAGCATCACAAGTTGAGTTGAAAGTGTTTTCAGTGAGATACCACTCTTTTGTTCATAACATGGCATTCTGAGATTCTGCTAGTGCAAACTTCGTTTGGTGATTTTAAGCTTTTAGAGACTCCTTTTTTCAATATTTTTTGATACACTCCTCCTTAAACATGGCTTCTAGTGAGGGTGAAGGTTTGAGAGTAATTGAGAAGTTTAGAGGCAACAATTTCTACCATTGGAAGGTCAAAATGGAGCTTTTGTTCGCGTCTTTGGACCTTTGGGATATTGTAGATGAGAGTGAAGACCCTCCAAGCATAGATGCAAGCCCTAAGGACCACAAGGACTTCAAAAGACGTGAAAAGAAGGCTTTTGGCATGATTGCCACAAATTTGGATGAAGCCAACTTTTCTCACATTATCCATTGCAAAGGACCAGCGGAAGCATGGAAGACACTTTGCAACATATATGAGAGCAAGAACTTGTCCAACATCCTCTTCACAAGAAGGAAATTCTTCACTTGTAAGATGGAAGAAGGTGAAGACCTCATGGCACATGTTAATAAGGTAAAGGCTCTTGCAAATCAACTAGCAATTGTTGATAAGCCTTTAGATGATGGTGACATTGTCATGACTCTACTCATGAGTCTTCCCGAGTCCTACAACTACCTCATTGTGGCATTGGAGTCTTTGAGGTTGAAGGAGCTTACAATGGACTATGTGACATCAAGACTTGCACATGAAGTAACTAAAAGGAAAGAGAAGGAGCATCAAAGTGAAGATTGAGCTCTCTTCTCAAGACAAGGCAAAGGTATCTATTCCAACCAACGTGAAAATGTGAGAAGCAATGCAAGAACTTGCTTCATTTGTAGAAAACCGGTTCATTTTGCACGAAATTGCTACAAGGCCAAGAAAGAAAATAGAGAAAATACTAACAATGCATGTGATGAAGTTGGTGGAGATGATTATGCATTCATGGCAAATGAAGGTACGTCTATGGCTGCCATGTCCAAATGGATCATTGATTCGGGTGCTACCAAGCACATGACTCCATACAAGTGTTCATTTGATACTTATGAGACTATAACAACAAAAAAAGTATGGTTAGGAGATAATGGCATGGTGCAAGCCATTGGAATTGGCTCCATTGTGGTGGAGATTGTTGTGAAGAATCAAATGAAGAAGATCAGATTGAAAGAAGTGTTACATGTAACAAAGATGAAGAAGAACCTTCTTTCGGTGAGTAAACTTGTTTCTCATGGTTGTAAGGTGCAATTTGATATGAATGGATGCTTTGTGAAGACAATGGATGGAGATAATCTTTTGAAAGGCTTTAGAGATGGCAATCTTTACTTCATCAATTGTAAGAAGGTGAATGGAGTTGAAGTGGCGGCATTTGCTGAATTTCCCCAAGATCAAGACAGGTTTGGCATTTGGCATCGACGCCTTGGTCATTTGAATGCCAAAAGTATGAAGGAGCTCCAATCCATGGTTAGTGGCTTAGATCTTACTCAATGATGCACAAATCTTACTTGTGAAGGTTGTATTCAAGGCAAACAACAAAGAGCTTCATTTCCAATTGGAGTTGCAACACGTGCAACCAAATTGTTGGAGATTGTGCATTCTGATGTTTGTGGACCTATGAGGACACCATCAATGGCAGGATCAAGGTACTTTGTTACATTTATTGATGACTTTTCAAGGAAGGTGTGGATTTTCATCCTTAAATCCAAGAGTGAATGCTTTTCAAAGTTTAAGGAATTTAAGGCACTTGTGGAGAAGCAATGTGAGTGCAAGATCAAGATGTTGCATACAGACAATGGAGGTGAGTATTTGTCAAAGCATTTTGATGAGTATTTGAAGATTCATGGTATTGCAAGACAAACTTCCACTCCCTATACTCCACAACAAAATAGAGTTGCTGAAAGAGCAAATCGAACTATTGTGGAGATGGCAAGGAGTATGATTCATGCTCAAAACCTTGGGCATGAATTTTGAGCGGAAGCTGTGGTGAATGCAGTGTATACAAGGATTAGGTGTCCAAAAATGCGCTTACATCAATGACTCCACAAGAAACTTGGAGTGAGAGGAAACCTTGTGTTTTTCACATGAGGACTTTTGGATGCATTACTTACGCAAAGGTACCAAATTGTATGCGGTCTAAATTTGATGCAAAAGGTACAAAATGTGTGATTCTTGGATATTGTGTAGGTACCAAGGCATATAGGCTAATGTTTTTGGATACCAAAAAGATCATCATAAGTCGTGATGTTGAATTTATGGAGCATAAAAGTTCTTGTGAGCACTTGGAGATATATCCAAGTGGGAGTAATGGTGTGTTTGTGGACATATCTTCAATTTCAGCAACGAAAGAAGAAGAATAAGATGAAGACAATGAAGATAGTGAAGATTTAAATCAACATGAAGAACCAAAGAAGATAACGAAGAAGAAGAAGAAGAAAGTATATACAATTGGTATGACAAACAATGAAAAAGTTGAAGATGATGATGATGATGAGGAATACCAACCTTTGAGTGAGAAGAGACAAGGTTCAAAAGAAAAGAAGGTTGGAGAGCATCAAGGTGAATCTTCTTCAAATGATAGGAGATATCCTACAAGAGAAAGAAAACAACGTGGTGAATAGTGGAAGGACCACATCTTTCCTCAAGTAAGTGAAGGACATACCAATATTGCACTCCTTGCTGATCCATTGAATATATGTCATACTATGAAGTCTACGAATGCGTTGAAGTGGGAGGAGGCTATGGAAGAAGAGTACAAATCTCTCATGAGCAATGGAACATGGGAATTGACTCAACTTCCATCAAATCGATCTTCAATTGGTTGTAAGTGAGTGTTTAGAACCAAGAGGGATGCAATGAGTGATATTTTGAGATATAAGGCAAGGCTAGTTGCCAAAGGATACTCACAAGTTGCTGGTATTGATTTCAATGAGACATTTGCTCCCGTGACTAAATTCACCACCATTAGAACCATTGTGGCAATTGGGGCAGCAATGGACTTGGAGATGCATCAAATGGATGTGAAGACGGCTTTCTTGAATGGAGAGTTGAAAGAAGACATCTACATGGATCAACCGTAAGGATTTGTAGAAGAAGGCAAGCAACATCTTGTTTGTAAGTTGAAGAAATCCTTGTATGGACTCAAGCAATCTCCAAGGGCATGGTATCAAAGAATTGACACATTCTTTGTTAATGAAGGATTCCAAAGAAGTGAGGCTGACCATTCTATGTATGTGATACAATCAAAAGAGTTTTTGATGATTGTTATCCTTTATGTAGATGATTTGATCATCTTAACCAATACTTTAAAAATGATAGATTGGTTGAAGGTAAAGTTAGAAAAGGAATATGAGATGACTGATTTGGGAGAGCTTCACTATTGCTTAGGAGTGGAATTTGCAAGAGATCGTGCTAACAATACCATCACAATGAGCCAAAGGAAGTACATTAAAGGAGTGTTGAAACGATTCAACATGGAAGATTGTAAGCCTATTGGAACACCTTTAGAGTCCAATTTGAAGTTGATGAAGCTCACGGATGAAGAGTTTACACAAGTTGAAGGCCAAATGCAAGGTGTTCTATACAAGATAGCAGTTTGGTCACTCATGTATGCAATAATTGGCAGAAGGGTGGATCTTGCTTATGCGGTGAGTGTCGTAAGTCAACACATGTCAAAAGCAGGACCAATTCATTGGCCAACCATCAAGAGGATCATGAGGTACTTGAAAGGCACTTTGGACTTCAAATTGTGCCTTGGAGGTGAAAGTATTGCTTTGCATGGTTATTGTGATGCGGATTGGGCAGGAGATGCAAATGATAGGCGGTCAACAATGGGCTATGTATTCTTTGTTGGAATGGGAGCAATTTCATGGAATTGCAAGAGGCAACCCACAATTGCAAGGTCCACAATGGAGGCGGAGTACATGGCAGCAAGCCATGGTGCAATGGAAGCAACATGGTTAAGGCAAGTTTTGGAGGACATTAGACTTGTGCAATTAAAAGCAACTCCATTGAATTGTAACAATCAAGGATTCCTTGTTTTTACAAAGAATCCAAAGCATCATTCAAGAATTAAGCACATTGACATTCAACATCACTTTATAAGAGAGAAGATTGAAATGAGAGTGATTGACTTGAAGTATTGTGCAACAGAAGATATGCTTGCTGATTTGTTAACAAAGGCATTGGTCAAAGATAGACATCATATGTTGACAAAGGCATTAGGTTTGAAGGGCTTTGACAATTAGCAAAGTGGGAGTGTTGAGGTAAAAGATAAAGATGTATAGATAATAGTTAAAGTAGAATAAGTTACCTCATAAAAGATATTACCTTAGGTAAGTTGCTAATGATCAAAGGCTTGAATCTTGGCATATAAAAAAAGCATCCTATGGATATAGGATGCGGTCAAGGACAAAGAGTCAAAGTCAAGAGGATAAAGTGTGTCCTAAGGAATATCCAAAGAACTAGGTAAGAGTAATTAGTAAAGGGCATAGGATACCCTCTTGGTATATAAGATGCCATAGGATATCAAGATCCTTGGATACCCTCGTGGTATGAGCCAAAGGATCCAAAGAGCATATGTGTAAATGTCAAATGGTGGAAGAAGTCCTTTTAGGACAGCAACCACTTCCTATAAGTAACGAGAGTTGATAGAGAGAACCATGTAATTCCACACCTCTCTTATGTACAATCTTGCTGATTTCTACTTACTTGTGTTATGCTTGTAGTATTCTTTTCTCAAAAAAAATGACTTCAACTTACTTGAATAGCACAACAAAGAGTGTGTGGGGCCATAACCTATTGAGAAAAGAACAATATAAGCATAACTCAAGTAAGTAGAAATCAGCAAGGTTGCATATAAGAGAAGTGTGGAATTACATGGTTCTCTCTTTCAACTCTCGTTACTTATAGGAAGTGGTTGCTGTCCTAAAAGGACTTCTTCCACCATTTGACATTTACACATATGCTCTTTGGATCCTTTGGCTCATACCACGAGGGTATCTAACGATCCTAGGATCCTAGGACATCTTACATACCACAAAGGTATCCTATGTCATATACTAATTACTCTTACATAGTTCTTTGGATATTCCTTAGGACACACTTTATCCTCTTGACTTTGATTCTTTGTCCTTGACTGCATCCTATGTCCATAGGATGATTTTTCCATATGCCAAGAGTCAAGCCTTTGACCATTAGCAACTTACCTAAGGTAATATCCTTTATGAGGTAACTTATTCTACTTTAACTATTATCTATTCATCTTTATCTTTTACCTGTTGAGAAAAGAACTCTTTAAGTAGTTGCTAATGGTCAATAGAGTACAAGTGTTGTTAAGGACATCCCATAAGGTAGGGTGCTGGTCTATAGTACATTAGAGTACAAGGGAAGGGCTGGTCCTAGGAGATATCCCATATGGATTGTAGCACTTGCTACCTTGGTACTAGTATATAAGGAAAGGGTTGGCATGGGAAGAATTATCTCATACCATGCTCTATTTGTTATAGTGTAACCTTGCTGGTCCTAACTTACTTGTGTGGAGTATGCTTTCTATGTTTCAATAGGTTATGGGCCCACATTCTCTTACCAAGTAAGTTGTTCTTGCATTTTATTTTCTTTGTTGCTTGTTTGGTGGTTGAGATCTTATGGTATAGTATTACTAGTGTTTTGTTGAAGTCATTACTCCTGAATTTGTGAGTGTATGAGGTTAGTGCAAGACCTTGATAGTGTCTTTGCTGAAGTAACACTAGTATTTGAGAGTTTTATGAGAAATTGAGTCATTTTGAGTGAGGTGATGTGAGGGAGATGTTTGAAAGCCATAGAATTACATGACATAGTATTTCCCACCATTGAGACGTGATTTGGACTCAAAGTATGCAAAAAGTTGCAAAACAGCGAATTCTGAGTTTGTAGTTCAGCAATCTTTGAGTAGTCATATCTTTTGCATTACAACTCCAAATCAAGAGATTTTTGGACCTACTTGTAGCTTGAGATGGCATCTTTTGAGAGTGATAGCTTAAGAATGGTAGAAAAGTTTAGAGGTGACAACTTTCACCACTGGAAGGCCAATATGGAGCTACTTTTGGCGTCATTGGATCTTTGGGAGATAGTATGTGAGGAGGAAGAGGCACCTGGATTAGAGGCAAGCATGAAGGAGCAAAAGGACTTCAAAAGACGAGAAAAGAAGGCTTTTTGCATAATTGCCACCAACTTAGATGAAACCAACTTTGCTCATGTCATTTCTTGCACAGGAGCAGCAGATGCATGGAAGACTCTTTGCAATGTCTATGAGAGTAGGAATCTTTCCAATGTGCTATGGTCAAGGCAAAAGTTCTTCACCGTGAAGATGGAAGAAGGTGAAGATCTCATGGCTCATGTAAATAAGGTAAAAGCACTTGCAAACCAACTTGCTGTTGTTGACAAGCCTTTACTTGAAGAAGATGTTGTGATGACATTGCTCTCAAGCCTTCCGGACTCCTATTCCTCCCTCATTGTGGCATTGGAGTCCATTTCAAGGAAAGACCTCACTTTGGACTATGTCACGGCAAGACTAGCCCATGAAGTGACCAAAAGAAAGCAAAAGGAGTCTATTGGGGAGCAATCAGCACTATTTACAAGACCAAGTAAGGCAAGTGCCCCTTTTCAACGTTATCCTCCTAAAACTTGTTACATTTGTGGAAAACCAGGCCATTTTGTTAGAAATTGTTTCAAGGCAAAGAGAGGGGAAAGAGAGAATGCCAACAATGCTTTTCATGATCATGGAGGTGAAGACTTTGCATTCATGGCAAAACAAACTCCTTCCATGTTTGATATGAGCAAATGGATTGTGGATTCCGGATGTACCAAACATATGACTCTATACAAGTGTTCATTTAACACTTATCAACCAATTCAAGCAACCAAGGTTTGGTTAGGTGATAATTGTATGGTACAAGCCATTGGAATAGGCACCATTGTAGTGGAGGTGGTGGTGAAGGGCATAAGCAAGAGAATCACTCTCAAGGATGTGTTGCATGTGCCAAAGATGAAGAAGAACCTCCTTTCGGTGAGTAAACTTATAACTCATGGGTACAAAGTGCAATTTAACATGAATGGATGTTTTGTGAGAACCATGGAAGGCAAAGAAGTAGCAAAAGGGACTAGGAATGGCAATCTCTATATTATCAATTGCAAGAGGATCAATGGAGTGGAGGTTGCTGCCTTTGCTGAATTTCCATCAAATGAAGAGAAGATGGGCATTTGGCATCAAAGACTTGGGCATTGGAATGCCAAAAGCATGAAGGGGCTTCAATCCAAGGTAAATGGCATAGACCTTGGCCATTCTACCATGAATCTTGCTTGTGAGGGATGCATTCAAGGCAAACAACATAGGACACCATTTCCTAGAGGAGTTGCAACAAGAGCAAACCAATTGCTAGAGCTTGTGCATTCGGATGTTTGTGGATCCATGCGGACACCATCTATGAGTGGTAGTGAAAAGTGGGAGATGTGTCCAAGTGGGAGTAGTGGTGTGTTTGTGGACACATCTTCAATTCCAACAAACAAACAAGAAGATGAAGAAGAGCATTCTCAAAGTGAAGAAGAAGAGGAGGATGCCATGATAGAAGAGCCCAATACTATGAAGACTTCAATTCCAGCAAGATACAACAAGGACAAGGAAGAGAATGAAGATGAAGAATACCAACAAATGAGTAGGAGAAAGCACTCCATGAGTCATACAAGGCAGCAAGAGGTGCAAGAAGGCTCATCTTCTTTGCATGAAAGAAGATATCCAAGACGTGAGAGAAGACCACAAGGTGAATGGTGAAAGAACCACATCTTTCCACAATAATTGGATGTAAGTGGGTGCTTAGAACCAAGAGAGATGCAAATGATTGAAGGTCACCAATGGGCTATGTATTCTTTGTTTGAGTGGGAGCCATATCTTCGAATAGCAAAAGACAACCAAACATTGCAAGGCCCACAATAGGGGCGGAGTATTTGGCAGCAAGTCAAAAAGCAATGGAGGCATTTTGGTTGAGGTTGTTATTGGAAGATATTGGACTTGTGCAATTGGAGGCTACTCCATTGAGGTGTGACAATCAAGGATGTCTTGCTTTTGTAAAGAATCCAAAGCATCATGCAAGAACTAAGTACATTGATATTCAGCATCATTTCATAAGAGAGAAGATAGAGATGGAGGTTATTGATATGATGTATTGTGAAACCAAAGACATGTTGGCTGATTTGTTGACAAAAGCCTTAGTTAGAGAAGGACACAACAAGTTGAGTAAGGCATTAGGATTGATAGCTAATTGACCAATATCAAAGTGGGAGTGTTGAGAAAAGAACTCTTTAAGTAGTTGCTAATAGTCAATAGAGTACAAGTGTTGTTAAGGACATCCCATAAGGTAGGGTGCTGGTCTATAGTGCATTAGAGTACAAGGGAAGGGCTGGTCCTAGGAGATATCCCATATGGATTGTAGCACTTGGTACCTTGGTACTAGTATATAAGGAAAGGGTTGGCATGGGAAGAATTATCTCATACCATGCTCTATTTGTTATAGTGCAACCTTGCTTGTCCTAACTTACTTGTGTGGAGTATGCTTTCTATGTTTCAATATTACCTCAACAGAATTTTGGGTGGAAGCTGTGGTGAATGCAAAGTATACAAGATATAGGTGTCCAACAAGTGCACTTGCATCAATGATACCACAAGAAGCTTAGAGTAGGAGACAACCTTATATTTTTTATATGAAGACCTTTGGTTGGATTACATATGCAAAAATACCTGATTGTATGAGGTCCAAACTTAATGCAAAAAGTACAAAGTGTGTATTTCTTGGTTATTGTAAAGGTACTAAGCCATATAAGCTAATGTGCTTGGAATCCAGAAGATCATCAAAAAACGTGATGTTGAGTTTTTGGAGCATAAGAGTGCTTGTGAGCACTTAAAGATGTGTCCAAGTGGGAGTAATGGTGTGTTTGTGGACACATCTTTGAATTCAGCAAAGAAACAAGAAGATGAAGACAATGAAGATGATGAAGATGAAAAGCCAAAGAAGGTTGAAAAGATGAAGGCTCCTACAATTGAAAAGACCAGCAATGAAAGAAATGTAGATATTGAAGATTGGGATGAGGACAATGATAAAAACTTCTAACCATTGGGTGAAAATCGACAAGGTTTAAGAGAGAAGAAGATTGATAAAGTGCAACAAGATGAATGTTCTTCTACAAGTGAAAGGAGATATCCCTTGAGAGAAAGAAGGCAACGTGGTGAATGGTGGAAGGATCACATCTTCCCTCAAGTAAGTGAAGAACATGCAAACCTTGCAAATCTAGTGTTGGTTGTAAATATGTGTTTAGGACTAAAAGAGATGCAATGAATGAGGTGGTGAGGCACAAGGCAAGATTAGTTGCCAAAGGATACTCACAAGTTGCTAGAATTAATTTCAATGAGACTTTTGTACCTGTTGCCAAAAACTCCACTCAAGGACCAAGTACATTGATGTTCAACATCATTTTATAGGAGAGAAAATTGAAGATGGAATCATAGGTCTGAAGTATTGTGCTACAAATCACATGCTTGTTGATGTGCTTACAAAGGCATTAGTGAAGGAAAGACATCATGACTTGATTTAAAGATTAAATTAAACGTCTTTTGAATATTAGCAAAGTGAGAGTGTTGAAGAACAACAAGTACTTGTTTAGTTACAATCACATAAAGTTTAAATATAGTATGTTGCTAATAGTAAAAAGGTAGCAAAGAGGTAAAGTAAGTTATTGTAGTAGTATTGAAGAAAAAGAAAACTAAAGGCTACAAATACTTAGCATCAGCAAGTATTGTACTCTAATAGAAGTGTGGAAGAAGATAACTCTTACTTCCAATATTCTTTACTTATAAGTTGTGGTTTGCTTACCAACGAGGCAACTTCCATCCATTTGATATTACATTAGTTTCTACCTCTTCTTAGTAAAGTCTCGGTACCACCATAATAACATACTTTACCTCTTTGCTATCTTTTTACTATTAGTAACATACTATGCTTAAAGTTTATGTGGTTGTAACTAAGCAAGTACTTGCTGTTCTTCAACACTCCCACTTTGCTAATATTCAAAAGGCTTTTAAACCTAATCTCTGAATCAAGTCTATTAAAAAAACAAGTACTTAGAAGACACAACACCTAGCATCAGCAAGGTTGCACACAAAGAGAGTATGGAATAAGATATCTCTCACTTCCAACATCCATTACTTATAGGTGGTAGTTGCTGCCCTAAAAGACAAAGTCCACTCTTTGACTTTTAACACATAGCTCTAGGATCCTATTGACATCTAACGAGTGCTAAGAGTATCCTATGTCCAATACTAATTATTCTTAAGTCTTACACACATGCTCTTAGGATCCTTTGGCATCTCACGAACTACAAAAGGTATCCTATAACACACACTAATGACTCATACTTAGTCTTATTGAAACAAAGAAATTAAACTCCACACAAGCAAGTTAGGACAAGCAAGGTTGCACTTCACAAATCAAGTGTGGTATGAGATAATTCTTCTCATTCCAACCTCTTGCTTATATTCTAGTATCAAGGTACCAAGTGCTACAACCCATATGGGATATCACCTAGGACCAGCCCTATCCTTGTACTCTAAGGGACTATGGACCAGCAACTAACATTATGGGATATCCCTAACAATACATATATTCTATTTGACCATTAGCAGCTACTTGAATAGTACTTTCTTTCAACACTCCCACTTTGCTATTAGTCAATTACCTATCAATCCTAATGCCTTACTCAACATGTTGTATCTTTCTCTGACCAAGGCTTTTGTCAACAAATCAGCCAACATGTCTTTGGTTTCACAATACATCATATCAAAAACCCCCATCTCTATCTTCTCCCTTATGAAATGATGCTGAATATTAATGTGCTTGGTTCTTGCATGATGCTTTGGATGCTTTGCAAAAGCAAGACATCCTTGATTGTCACACCTCAATGGAATGGCCTCCAATTGCACAAGTCCAATATCTTCCAATAACAACCTCAACCAAATTGCCTCCATTGCTCCATGACTTGCTGCCATGTACTCCGCCTCCATTGTGGACCTTGCAATGGTTGGTTGTCTCTTCCAATTCCAAGATATGGCTCCCACTCCAACAAAGAACACATAGCCCATTGTTGACCTTCTATCATTTGCATCTCCAGCCCAATCCACATCACAATATCCATGTAATGCAATACTATCTCCTCCAAGACATAATTTGAGGTTCAAAGAGCCTTTCAAGTACCTCATGATTCTCTTGATGGTTGTCCAATGCATAGGACCTGGTTTTGCCATGTGTTGGCTTACCACACTTACTGCAAATGTAAGATCCATCCTTGTGCCCACCATTGCATACATGAGTGAGCCTACTGCTGCCTTGTATGGTATGCCTTGCATTTGATGCTCCACTTCAAGTTGGCCTCCAAAGGGGTTCCAATGGGCTTGCAATCTCCCATATTGAATCGTTTCAACACTTCTTCAATGTACTTGCTTTGGCTCAATGTGATGGTCTTTCACACTCTATTTCTTGTGAATTCCACACCCAAACAATAGTGGAGCTCTCCCAAATCACTCATCTCAAATTCTCTCTCTAATTTCTTCTTTAACCAATCCAATCTTACCATTGTGTTGCTTAAGATGATTAAATCATCTACATAGAGAATTACAACCAGCAAGAAGTCTTTGGCTTGCAACACATACAAAGAATGGTCAGCTTCACTCCTTACAAAACCTTCATTCACAAAGAATGAGTCAATACGTTGGTACCATGCTCTTGGTGATTGTTTGAGTCCATACAATGACTTCTTCAACTTGCAAACAAGGTTGTGTTTGTCTTGTTCAATGAATCCTTGGAGTTGCTCCATGTAGATATCTTCTTCTAATTTTCCATTTAAGAATGCTGTCTTGACGTCCATTTGGAGCATCTCAAGGTCCATTACTGCTCCAATTGCTACAATGGTTCTAATGGTGGTGAACTTGACCACGGGTGCAAATGTCTCATTAAAGTCCACTCCAGCAACTTGAAAGTAGCCTTTGGCAACCTATCTTGCCTTGTACCTAACAATATTGCCCATAGCATCTCTTTCGGTTCTAAACACCCACTTACATCCAATTGCTGAACGATTTGATAGAAGTGTAGTCAACTCCCATGTTCCATTGTCCATAAGAGATTTGTACTCTTCTTGCATGGAACTCTCCCACTTCATTGCATCACCACACCTCATTGCATCACACAAAGTCAATGGATCATCAAGAAGAGCAACATTGGCATGGTCTTCACTTACTTGTGAAAAGATGTGATTCTTCCTCCATTCACCTTGTGGTCTTCTTTCACGTGTTGGATATCTTCTTTCATGCAAAGAAGATGAGCCTTCATACACCTCTTGCTGCCTTGTATGGCTCATGGAGTTCCTTCTCTAAGTCCTTGGTTGGTATTCTTCATCTTCATTCTCTTCATTGTCTTTGTTGTATCTTGCTGGAATACAACTCTTCATAGTGTTGGGCTCTTCTTCATCTATATCTTCACTTTGAGAATGTTCTTCTTCATCTTCTTGTTTGTTTGTTGGAGTTGAAGATGTGTCGACAAACACACCACTACTCCCACTTGGACACATCTCCCACTTTTCACTACCACTCTTATGCTCCAAGAACTCTACATCACGACTTTTGATGATCTTTTTGGTATCTAAACACATGAGCCTATAAGCCTTGGTGCCTTCACAATAACCAAGGAATATACATCTTGTGCCTTTTGCATCAAGTTTGCCTCTCATACTATCTGGAACCTTGGCATATGCAATGCATCCAAAAATCCTCATGTGAGATATGCAAGGTTTCTTACCAGTCCAAGCTTCTTGGGGAGTCATTCCTTCAAGTGCACTTGTGGGACACCTATTTCTTGTATACACGGCATTTACCACAGCTTCCGCCCAATACTCATACCCAAGTTTTTGAGCATGAAGCATACTCGTAGCCATCTCCACAATGGTACAATTTACTCTTTCAGCAACTCCATTTTGTTGTGGGGTGTAGGGAGTGGAGGTTTGTCTTGCAATGCCTTCATGTTTCAATAATTCATTAAAGTGATGAGACAAATACTCACCTCCATTGTCCGATCTGAGCACCTTAATCTTGTGCTCACATTGCTTCTCCACAAGTACTTTCCACTCCTTAAACTTGGCAAAACACTCATTCTTGGCCTTGATGATGTAAATCCATATCTTCCTTGAGAAGTCATCAATAAATGTGACAAAGTACCTTACTCCACTCATAGAAGGTGTCCTCATAGGTCCACAAACATCCGAATGCACAAGCTCCAGTAATTGGTTTGCTCTTGATGCAACTCTGCTAGGAAATGGTATCCTATATTGTTTACCTTGAATGCATCCCTCACAAGCAAAATTCATGGTAGAATGGCCAAGGTCTAAGCCACTTACCATAGATTGAAGCTCCTTCATGCTTTTGGCATTCAAATGCCCAAGTCTTTGATGCCAAATGCCCACCTTGTCTATATTTGATGGAAATTCAGCAAATGCAGCAACCTCCACTCCATTGATCTTCTTGCAATTGATAATATAGAGATTTCCATCCTTAGTTCCTTTTGCTACTTCTTTGCCCTCCATGGTTCTCACAAAACACCCATTCATATCAAATTGCACTCTAAATCCATGAGTTACAAGTTTACTCACCGAAAGGAGGTTCTTCTTCATCTTTGGCACATGCAACACTTCCTTGAGTGTGATCCTCTGGCTTGTGCCCTTCACTACCACCTCTACTATAATAGTACCCATTCCAATGGATTGTACCATACCATTATCACCTAACCAAACCTTGGTGGCTGAAATTGGTTGATAAGTGTTAAATGAACACTTGTATGAAGTCATGTGTTTGGTACATCCAGAATCCACAATCCATTTGCTCATATCAAGTATGGAGGGAGTTTCTTTTGCCATAAATACAAAGTCTTCACCTCCATGGTCATCAAAAGCATTGTTGGCATTCTCTCTTTCTCCTCTCTTAGCCTTGAAACAATTTCTAGCAAAGTGGCCTGATTTTCCACAAACGTAACAAGTTATAGATCGATTACGTTGAGAAGGGACACTTGCCTTATTGAAACATAGAAAGCAAACTCCACACAAGCAAGTTAGGACCAACAAGGTTGCACTTCACAAATAGAATGTGGTATGAGATGATTCTTCCCATGCCAACCCTTTTCTTATATAATAGTACCAAGGTACCATGTGTTACTACCCATATGGGATATCTCTTAGGACCAGCCCTCTCCTTGTATTCTAAGGCACTATAGACCAGCAACTAACCTTGTAGGATATCCCTCATTACTCATATACTCTATTGACCATTAGCAACAACTAAATGAGTTCTTTCCTTCAACACAACACTCCCACTTTGCTATTGGTCAACTAGCTATCAATCCTAATGCCTTACTCAATATGTTGTGTCTCTCTTTCACCAAGGCTTTTGTTAGCAAATCAGCCAACATGTCTTTGGTTTCACAATACATCATATCAATAACTCCCATCTCTATCTTCTCTCTCATAAATTGGTGTTGAATATCAATGTGCTTGGTTCTTGCATGATGCTTTGGATTCTTTGCAAAAGCCAAACATCCTTGATTGTCACATCTCAATGGAGTGGCTTCCAATTGCACAAGTCCAATGTCTTCCAACAACAACCTCAACCAAATTGCCTCCATTGCTCCATGACTTGCTGCCATATACTCCGCCTCCATTGTGGACCTTGTAATGGTTGGTTGTCTCTTACAATTCCAAGATATGGCTCCCATTCCAACAAAGAATACATAGCCCGTTGTTGATCTTCTATCATTTGTATCTCCAGCCCAATCCGCATCACAATATCCATGTAATGCAATGTTATTTCCTCCAAGACATAGTTTATGGTTCAAAGAGCCTTTCAAGTACCTCATGATTCTTTTGATGGTTGCCCAATGCATAGGACCTGGTTTTGCCATGTGTTGACTTACAACACTTACTGCAAATGCAAGATCCATCCTTGTACCCACCATTGCATACATGAGTGAGCCTATTGCTGCCTTGTATGGTATGCCTTGCATTTGATGCTCCACTTCAGCATATTCCTCATCCGTGAGCTTCATCAACTTCAAGTTGGCTTCCAAAGGAGTTCCAATGGGCTTGCAATCTTGCATATTGAATCGTTTCAATACTTCTTCAATGTACTTGCTTTGACTCAATGTGATGGTCTTTGATACTCTATTCCTTGTAAATTCCACACCCAAACAATAATGAAGCTCTCCCAAATCACTCATTTCAAACTCTTTCTCCAATTTCTTCTTCAACCAATCTAATTTTACCATGGTGTTGCTTAAGATGATTAAATCATCTACATAGAGAATCACAACCAAGAAGAAGTCCTTGGCTTGCAACACATACAAAGAATGGTCAGCTTCACTTCTTATAAAACCTTCCTTCACAAAGAATGAGTCAATGCGTTGATACCATGCTCTTGGTGATTGCTTGAGTCCATACAATGACTTCTTCAACTTGCATACAAGGTTGGGTTTTTCTTGATCAATAAATCCTTGAGGTTGCTCCATGTAGATGTCTTCTTCCAATTCTCCATTCAAGAAGGCTGTCTTGACGTCCATTTGATGCATCTCCAAGTCTATTGATGCTCCAATTGCTACTATAGTTCTAATGGTAGTGAATTTGGCCACTGGAGCAAATGTCTCATTAAAATCCACTCCAGCAACTTGTGAGTAGCCTTTGGCAACCAATCTTGCTTTGTACCTCACAACATTGCCCATAGCATCTCTCTTGGTTCTAAACACCCACTTACATCCAATTGCTGAACGATTTGGTGGAAGTGGAGTCAACTCCCATGTCTTGTTGTCCATAAGAGATTTGTACTCTTCTTGCATAGCAATCTCCCACTTCATTGCATCACCACACCTCATTGCATCACACAAAGTCAATAGATCATCAAGAAGAGCAACATTGGCCTGATCTTCACTTACTTGTGGAAAGATGTGGTTCTTCCACCATTCACCTTGTGGTCTTCTTTCACGTGTTGGATATCTTCTCTCATGCAAAGAAGATGAGCCTTCATGCACCTCTTGCTGCCTTCTATGGCTCATACACTTCCTTCTCTCATTCATTGGTTGATATTCTTCATCTTCATTCTCTTCATTGTCCTTGTTGTATCTTGCTGGAATTGAAGTCTTTATAGAGTTGGGCTCTTCTTCAATGATATCTTCATTTCCATCTTCACTTTGAGAATGCTCTTCTTCATCTTCTTCTTTGTTTGCTGAAATTGAAGATGTGTCCTCAAACACACCACTACTCCCACTTGGACACATCTCCCACTTTTCACTTGCACTCTTATACTCCAAGAACTCTACATCACGACTTTTGATGAGGTTTGGTTGAGGTTGTTGTTGGAAGACATTGGACTTGTGCAATTGGAAGCCACTCCATTGAGATGTGACAATCAAGGATGTTTGGCTTTTGCAAAGAATCCAAAGCATCATGCAAGAACCAAGCACATTGATATTCAACACCACTTTATAAGAGAGAAGATAGAGATGGGAGTTATTGATATAATGTATTGTGAAACCAAAGACATGTTGGCTGATTTGCTAACAAAAGCCTTGGTGAAAGAGAGACACAACATATTGAGTTAGGCATTAGGATTGATAGCTAGTTGACCAATAGCAAAGTGGGAGTGTTGTGTTGAAGGAAAGAACTCATTTAGTTGTTGCTAATGGTCAATAGAGTATATGAGTAATGAGGGATATCCTACAAGGTTAGTTGCTGGTCTATAGTGCCTTAGAATACAAGGAGAGGGCTGGTCCTAAGAGATATCCCATATGGGTTGTAACACATGGTACCTTGGTACTAGTATATAAGAAAAGGGTTGGCATGGGAAGAATCATCTCATACCACATTCTATTTGTGAAGTGCAACCTTGCTGGTCCTAACTTGCTTGTGTGGAGTTTGCTTTCTATGTTTCAGTAATGAGAGCTTCACCTTCTTCTATCTTCATGGTGAAGAATTTTTGCCTTGACCATAGTACATTGGAGAGATTTCTACTCTCATAGACGTTGCAAAGAGTCTTCCATGCCTCTGCTGCCCCTTTGCAAGAAATGACATGAGCAAAGTTGCTCTCATCTAAATTGGTGGCAATTATGCCAAAAGCCTTCTTTTCTCGTCTTTTGAACTCCTTATGCTCCTCGATGCTTGCCTCTACCCCAGGTGCTTCTTCCTCCTCACATACAATCTCCCAAAGATCCAATGACGCCAAAAGTAGCTCCATTTTGGCCTTCCAGTGCTGAAAGTTGTCACCTTTGAACTTTTCAACCATTCTCAAGCTATCACCCTCAAAAGATGCCATCTCAAGCTACACGTAGGTCCAAAAAACTCTTGATTTGGAGTTGTAATGGAGAAGATATCACTACTCAAAGATCGCTGAACCAAAAACCCAGAATTCGCTGTTTTGCAACTTTTTGTAAATTATGAGTCCAAATCACGTCTAAATGGTGGGGAATGAATTGTAAAGTAATTCTATGGCTCTCATAAGTCTCCCTCACGTCACTCCACTCAAAATGACTCACTATCTCATGAAACTTTCAAACACTAGTGTTACTTCAGCAAAGACACTATCAAGGTCTTGCACAAAACTCATATACTCACAAATCCAGGAGCAATGACTTCAACAACACACTAGCAACACTCTACCATAAGATCCCAACCACCAAAGTAAGCAACAAAGAAAATAATGCAAGAACAACTTACTTGGTAAGAGAGTGTGGGCCCATAACCTATTGAAACATAGAAAGCAAACTCCACACAAGCAAGTTAGGACCAGCAAGGTTGCACTTCACAAATAGAATAGAATGTGGTATGAGATGATTCTTCCCATGCCAACCCTTTTCTTATATACTAGTACCAAGGTACCATGTGTTACAACCCATATGGGATATCTCTTAGGACCAGCCCTCTCCTTGTATTCTAAGGCACTATAGACCAGCAACTAACCTTGTAGGATATCCCTCATTACTCATATACTCTATTGACCATTAGCAACAACTAAATGAGTTCTTTCCTTCAACACAACAGATTGCTATGCCAGAAGAGTACAAATCTCTTATGGACAACAAGACATGGGAGTTGACTCCACTTCCACCAAATCATTCAGCAATTGGATGTAAGTGGGTGTTTAGAACCAAAAGAGATGCTATGGGCAATGTTGTGAGGTACAAAGCAAGATTGGTTGCCAAAGGCTACTCACAAGTTGCTGGAGTGGATTTTAATGAGACATTTGCTCCAGTGGCACAATTCACTACCATTAGAACCATAGTAGCAATGGGAGCATCAATAGACTTGGAGATGCATCAAATGGACGTCAAGACAGCCTTCTTGAATGGAGAATTGGAAGAAGACATCTACATGGAGCAACCTCAAGGATTTATTGATCGAGACAAACCCAACCTTGTATGCAAGTTGAAGAAGTCATTGTATGGACTCAAGCAATCACCAAGAGCATGGTATCAACGCATTGACTCATTCTTTGTGAAGGAAGGTTTTATAAGAAGTGAAGCTGACCATTCTTTGTATGTGTTGCAAGCCAAGGACTTCTTCTTGGTTGTGATTCTCTATGTAGATGATTTAATCATCTTAAGCAACACCATGGTAAAATTAGATTGGTTGAAGAAGAAATTGGAGAAAGAGTTTGAAATGAGTGATTTGGGAGAGCTTCATTATTGTTTGGGTGTGGAATTTACAAGGAATAGAGTATCAAAGACCATCACATTGAGTCAAAGCAAGTACATTGAAGAAGTATTGAAACGATTCAATATGCAAGATTGCAAGCCCATTGGAACTCCTTTGGAAGCCAACTTGAAGTTGATGAAGCTCACGGATGAGGAATATGCTGAAGTGGAGCATCAAATGCAAGGCATACCATACAAGGCAGCAATAGGCTCACTCATGTATGCAATGGTGGGTACAAGGATGGATCTTGTATTTGCAGTAAGTGTTGTAAGTCAACACATGGCAAAACCAGGTCCTATGCATTGGGCAACCATCAAAAGAATCATGAGGTACTTGAAAGGCTCTTTGAACCATAAACTATGTCTTGGAGGAAATAACATTGCATTACATGGATATTGTGATGCGGATTGGGCTGGAGATACAAATGATAGAAGATCAACAACGGGCTATGTATTCTTTGTTGGAATGGGAGCCATATCTTGGAATTGTAAGAGACAACCAACCATTACAAGGTCCACAATGGAGGCGGAGTATATGGCAGCAAGTCATGGAGCAATGGAGGCAATTTGGTTGAGGTTGTTGTTGGAAGACATTGGACTTGTGCAATTGGAAGCCACTCCATTGAGATGTGACAATCAAGGATGTTTGGCTTTTGCAAAGAATCCAAAGCATCATGCAAGAACCAAGCACATTGATATTCAACACCAATTTATGAGAGAGAAGATAGAGATGGGAGTTATTGATATGATGTATTGTGAAACCAAAGACATGTTGGCTGATTTGCTAACAAAAGCCTTGGTGAAAGAGAGACACAACATATTGAGTAAGGCATTAGGATTGATAGCTAGTTGACCAATAGCAAAGTGGGAGTGTTGTGTTGAAGGAAAGAACTCATTTAGTTGTTGCTAATGGTCAATAGAGTATATGAGTAATGAGGGATATCCTACAAGGTTAGTTGCTGGTCTATAGTGCCTTAGAATACAAGGAGAGGGCTGGTCCTAAGAGATATCCCATATGGGTTGTAACACATGGTACCTTGGTACTAGTATATAAGAAAAGGGTTGGCATGGGAAGAATCATCTCATACCACATTCTATTTGTGAAGTGCAACCTTGCTGGTCCTAACTTGCTTGTGTGGAGTTTGCTTTCTATGTTTCAATAGTACTTCCATTCAACGTAATCTTCTCAAAACTTGTTATATTTGTGGAAAACCAGGGCATTTTGCTAGGAATTGTTTCAAGGCAAAGAGAGGAGAAAGAGAGAATGCCAATAATACTTTTCATGACCATGGAGGTGATGACTTTGCATTCATCGCAAAACAAACTTCTTCCATGCTTGATATGAGCAAATGGATCGTGGATTCTGGATGTACCAAACACATGACTCCATACAAGTGTTCATTTAACACTTATCAACCAATTCCAGCAACTAAGGTTTGGTTAGGTGATAATGGTATGGTACAAGCCATTGGAATGGGCACCATTGTAGTGGAAGTAGTGGTCAAGGGCATAAGCAAGAGGATCACACTCAAGGATGTATTGCATGTGCCAAAGATGAAGAAGAACCTCCTTTCGGTGAGTAAACTTGTAAGTCATGGGTGCAAAGTGCAATTCAATATGAATGGATGTTTTGTGAGAACCATGGAAGGCAAAGAAGTAGCAAAAGGGATTAGAGATGGCAATCTCTATATTATCAATTGCAAGCGCATCAATGGAGTAGAGGTTGCTGCTTTTGCTGAATTTCCATCAAATGAAGATAAGGTAGGCATTTGGCATCAAAGACTTGGACATTTGAATGCCAAAAGCATGAAGGAGCTTCAATCCATGGTAAGTGGCTTAGACCTTGGCCATTCTACTATGAATCTATCTTGTGAAGGTTGCATTCAAGGCAAACAACATAGGACACCATTTCCTAGTGGAATTGCAACAAGAGCAAATCAATTGCTGGAGCTTGTGCATTCGGATGTTTGTGGACCCATGAAAACACCATCTATGAGTGGAGCAAGATATTTTGTCACATTTATTGATGACTTTTCAAGGAAGGTATGGATTTATATCATCAAGGCCAAAAGTGAGTGTTTTGCTAAGTTTAAGGAGTAGAAAGCACTTGTGGAGAAGCAATGTGAGCACAAGATTAAGGTGCTGCGATCGGACAATGGAGGTGAGTATTTGTCCAAAGACTTTGATGAGTTATTGAAGCATGAAGGCATTGCAAGACAAACCTCCACTCCCTATACCCCACAACAAAATGGAGTTGCTGAAAGAGCAAATCGCACCATTGTGGAGATGGCAAGGAGTATGATTCATGCTCAAAAGCTTGGATATGAGTATTGGGCGGAAGCTGTGGTAAATGCCGTATATACAAGAAATAGGTGTCCCACAAGTGCACTTGAAGGAATGACTCCCGAAGAAGCTTGGACTGGTAACAAACCTTGTTTATCTCATATGAGGATTTTTGGATGCATTGCATATGCTAAAGTTCCAGATAGTATGAGAGGGAAACTTGATGCAAAGGGCACAAGATGTGCATTCCTTGGATATTGTGAAGGCACCAAGGCATATAGGCTCATGTGTTTAGACACCAAAAAGATCATCAAAAGTCGTGATGTAGAGTTCTTGGAGTATAAGAGTGCAAGTGAAAAGTGGGAGATGTGTCCAAGTGGGAGTAGTGGTGTGTTTGTGGACACATCTTCAATTTCAGCAAACAAAGAAGAAGATGAAGAAGAGCATTCTCAAAGTGAAGATGGAAATGAAGATATCATTGAAGAAGAGCCCAACTCTATAAAGACTTCAATTCCAGCAAGATACAACAAGGACAATGAAGAGAATGAAGATGAAGAATATCAACCAATGAATGAGAGAAGGAAGTGTATGAGCCATAGAAGGTAGCAAGAGGTGCATGAAGGCTCATCTTCTTTGCATGAGAGAAGATATCCAACACGTGAAAGAAGACCACAAGGTGAATGGTGGAAGAACCACATCTTTCCACAAGTAAGTGAAGATCAGGCCAATGTTGCTCTTCTTGATGATCCATTGACTTTGTGTGATGCAATGAGGTGTGGTGATGCAATGAAGTGGGAGATTGCTATGCAAGAAGAGTACAAATCTCTTATGGACAACAAGACATGGGAGTTGACTCCACTTCCACCAAATCATTCAGCAATTGGATGTAAGTGGGTGTTTAGAACCAAGAGAGATGCTATGGGCAATGTTGTGAGGTACAAAGCAAGATTGGTTGCCAAAGGCTACTCACAAGTTGCTGGAGTGGATTTTAATGAGACATTTGCTCCAGTGGCCAAATTCACTACCATTAGAACTATAGTAGCAATTAGAGCATCAATAGACTTGGAGATGCATCAAATGGACGTCAAGACAGCCTTCTTGAATGGAGAATTGGAAGAAGACATCTACATGGAGCAACCTCAAGGATTTATTGATCAAGACAAACCCAACCTTGTATGCAAGTTGAAGAAGTCATTGTATGGACTGAAGCAATCACCAAGAGCATGGTATCAACGCATTGACTCATTCTTTGTGAAGGAAGGTTTTATAAGAAGTGAAGCTGACCATTCTTTGTATGTGTTGCAAGCCAAGGACTTCTTGCTGGTTGTGATCCTCTATGTAGATGATTTAATCATCTTAAGCAACACCATGGTAAAATTAGATTGGTTGAAGAAGAAATTGGAGAAAGAGTTTGAAATGAGTGATTTGGGAGAGCTTCATTATTGTTTGGGTGTGGAATTTACAAGGAATAGAGTATCAAAGACCATCACATTGAGTCAAAGTAAGTACATTGAAGAAGTATTGAAACGATTCAATATGCAAGATTGCAAGCCCATTAAAACTCCTTTGGAAGCCAACTTGAAGTTAATGAAGCTCACGGATGAGGAATATGCTGAAGTGGAGCATCAAATGCAAGGCATACCATACAAGGCAGCAGTAGGCTCACTCATGTATGCAATGGTGGGTACAAGGATGGATCTTGCATTTGCAGTAAGTGTTGTAAGTCAACACATGGCAAAACCAGGTCCTAAGCATTGGGCAACCATCAAAAGAATCATGAGGTACTTGAAAGGCTCTTTGAACCATAAACTATGTCTTGGAGGAAATAATATTGCATTATATGGATATTGTGATGCGGATTGGGCTGGAGATACAAATGATAGAAGATCAACAACGGGCTATGTATTCTTTGTTGGAATGGGAGCCATATCTTGGAATTGTAAGAGACAACCAACCATTGCAAGGTCCACAATGGAGGCAGAGTATATGGCAGCAAGTCATGGAGCAATGGAGGCAATTTGGTTGAGGTTGTTGTTGGAAGATATTGGACTTGTGCAATTGGAAGCCACTCCATTGAGATGTGACAATCAAGGATGTTTGGCTTTTGCAAAGAATCCAAAGCATCATGCAAGAACCAAGCACATTGATATTCAACACCAATTTATGAGAGAGAAGATAGAGATGGGAGTTATTGATATGATGTATTGTGAAACCAAAGACATGTTGGCTGATTTGCTAACAAAAGCCTTGGTGAAAGAGAGACACAACAGATTGAGTAAGGCATTAGGATTGATAGGTAATTGACCAATAGCAAAGTGGGAGTGTTGAAGGAAAGAACTCATTTAGTTGTTGCTAATGGTCAATAGAGTATATGAGTAATAAAGGATATCCTACAAGGTTAGTTGCTGGTCCATAGTGCCTTAGAATACAAGGAGAGGGCTGGTCCTAAGAGATATCCCATATGGGTTGTAACAAATGGTACTTTGATACTAGTATATAAGAAAAGGGTTGGCATGGGAAGAATCATCTCATACCACATTCTATTTGTGAAGTGCAACCTTGCTGGTCCTAACTTGCTTGTGTGGAGTTTGCTTTCTATGTTTCAATAAGGGTGCTGGTCTATAGTACATTTGAGTATAAGTGGAGGGCTGGTCCTAGAAGATATCCCATATAGATTGTAGCAATTGGTACCTTGGTACTAGTATATAAGGAAAGGGTTGGCATGGGAAGAATTATCTCATACCACATTCTATTTGTGAAGTGCTACCTTGCTCGTCCTAACTTGCTTGTGTGGAGTTTGCTTTCTATGTTTCAATAATACTTACCAGTCCAAGCTTCTTGGGGATTCATTCCTTCAAGTGCACTTGTGGGACACCTTTTTCTTGTATACACGGGATTTACCATAGCTTCCGCCCAATACTCATACCCAAGTTTTTGAGCATGAAGCATACTCCTAGTCATTTCCACAATGGTGCGATTTACTCTTTCAGCAACTCCATTTTGTTGTGGGATGTAGGAAGTGGAGGTTTGTCTTGCAATGCCTTCATGTTTCAATAATTCATTAAAGTGATGAGACAAATACTCACCTCCATTGTCCGATCTGAGCACCTTAATCTTGTGCTCACATTGCTTCTCCACAAGTACTTTTCACTCCTTAAACTTGGCAAAACACTCACTCTTGGCCTTGATGATGTAAATCCATACCTTCCTTGAGTAGTCATCAATAAATGTGACAAAGTACCTTGCTCCACTCATAGATGGTGTCCTCATAGGTCCACAAACATTCGAATGCACAAGCTCAAGTAATT
Organism: Physcomitrium patens; assembly: GCF_059467195.1. Classification (NCBI taxonomy): domain Eukaryota; kingdom Viridiplantae; phylum Streptophyta; class Bryopsida; order Funariales; family Funariaceae; genus Physcomitrium; species Physcomitrium patens. The sequence goes on from NC_143423.1 coordinate 1,639,235, forward strand.
GGTTTGCTCTTGATGCAACTCTACTAGGAAATGGTTTCCTATGTTGTTTACCATGAATGCATCCCTCACAAGCAAAATTCATGGTAGAATGGCCAAGGTCTAAACCACTTACCATAGATTGTAGCTCCTTCATGCTTTTGGCATTCAAATGCCCAAGTCTTTGATGCCAAATGCCCACCTTGTCTATATTTGATGGAAATTCAGCAAATGCAGCAACCTCCACTCCATTGATCTTCTTGCAATTGATAATATAGAGATTTCCATCCCTAGTTCCTTTTGCTACTTCTTTGCTCTCTATGGTTCTCACAAAACACCCATTCATATCAAATTGCACTCTAAATCCATGAGTTACAAGTTTACTCATCGAAAGGAGGTTCTTCTTCATCTTTGGCACATGCAACACTCCTTTGAGTGTGATCCTCTGGCTTGTGCCCTTCACTACCACCTCTACTATAATAGTACCCATTCCAATGGCTTGTACCATACCATTATCACCTAACTAAACCTTGGTGGCTGGAATTGGTTGATAAGTGTTAAATGAACACTTGTATGGAGTCATGTGTTTGGTACATCCAGAATCCACAATCCATTAGCTCATATCAAGCATGGAGGGAGTTTCTTTTGCCATGAATGCAAACTCTTCACCTCCATGGTCATCAAAAGCATTGTTGGCATTCTCTCTTTCTCCTCTCTTAGCCTTGAAACAATTTCTAGCAAAGAGGCCTGATTTTCTACAAACGTAACAAGTTTTAGATGGATTACATTGAGAAGGGACACTTGCCTTACTTGGTCTTGTAAATAGTGCTGATTGCTCCCCAATAGACTCCTTTTGCTTTCTTTTGGTCACTTCATGAGCTAGTCTTGCCGTTACATAGTCCAAAGTAAGGTCTTTCCTTGAAATGGACTCCAATGCCACAATGAGGGAGGAATAGGAGTCTGGAAATCTTGAGAGCAATGTCATCACAACATCCTCTTCATTTAAAGGCTTGTCAATAACAGCAAGTTGATTTGCAAGTGCCTTTACCTTATTAACATGAGCCATGAGATCTTCACCATCTTCCATCTTCATGGTGAAGAACTTTTGCCTTCACCATAGTACATTGGAAAGATTCCTACTCTCATAGACATTGGAAAGAGTCTTCCATGCATCTGCTGCTCCTTTGCAGGAAATGACATGAACAAAGTTGGTTTCATCTAAGTTGGTGGCAATTATGCCAAAAGCCTTCTTTTCTCGTCTTTTGAAGTCCTTTTGCTCCTTCATGCTTGCCTCTAATCCAGGTGCCTGTTCATCCTCACATACTATCTCCCAAAGATCCAATGATGCCAAAAGTAGCTCCATTTTGGCCTTCCAGTGGTGAAAGATGTCACCTCTAAACTTTTCTATCATTCTTAAGCTATCACTCTCAAAAGATGCCATCTCAAGCTACAAGTAGTATTGAAACATAGAAATTAAATTCCACACAAGCAAGTTAGGACCAGCAAGGTTGCATTTCACAAATCAAGTGTGGTATGAGAGAATTCTTCTCATTCCAACCTCTTGCTTATATTCTAGTATCAAGGTACCAAGTGCTAAAACCCATATGGGATATCACCTAGGATCAGCCCTACCCTTGTACTCTAAGGCACTATGGACCAGCAACTAACATTATGGGATATCCCTAACAATACATATATTCTATTTGACCATTAGCAACTACTTGAAGAGTACTTTCTCTCAACACTCCGACTTTGCTATTGGTCAATTACCTATCAATCCTAATGCCTTATTCAACATGTTGTGTCTTTCTTTGACCAAGGCTTTTGTTAACAAATCAGCCAACATGTCTTTGGTTTCACAATGCATCATATCAATAACCCCCATCTCTATCTTCTTTCTTATGAAATGATGCTGAATCTCAATGTGCTTGGTTCTTGCATGATGCTTTGGATGCTTTGCAAAAGCAAGACATCCTTGATTGTCACACCTCAATGGAGTGGCCTCCAATTGTACAAGTCCAATATCTTCTAATAACAACTTCAACCAAATTGCCTCCATTACTCCATGACTTGCTGCCATGTACTCCGCCTCCATTGTGGACCTTGCAATAGTTGGTTGTCTCTTACAATTCCAAGATATAGCTCCCACTCCAACAAAGAACACATAGCCCGTTGTTGACCTTCTATCATTTGCATCTCCAGCCCAATCCGCATCACAATATCCATGTAATGCAATACTATCTCCTCTAAGACATAATTTGAGGTTCAAAGAGCCTTTTAAGTACCTCATGATTCTCTTGATGGTTGCCCAATGCATAGGACCTGGTTTTGCCATGTGTTGGCTTACCACACTTACTGCAAATACAAGATCCATCCTTGTGCCCACCATTGCATACATGAGTGAGCCTACTGCTGCCTTGTATGGTATGCCTTGCATTTGATGCTCCACTTCAGCATATTCCTCATCCGTGAGCTTCAACAACTTCAAGTTGGCCTCCAAAGGGGTTCCAATGGGCTAGCAATCTCCCATATTGAATCGTTTCAATACTTCTTCAATGTACTTACTTTGGCTCAATGTGATGGTCTTTGATACTCTATTTCTTCTGAATTCCACACCCAAACAATAGTGGAGCTCTTTCAAATCACTCATCTCAAATTCTCTCTCTAATTTCTTCTTTAACCAATCCAATCTTACCATTGTGTTGCTTAAGATGATTAAATCATCTACATAGAGAATCACAACCAGCAAGAAGTCTTTGGCTTGCAACACATACAAAGAATGGTCAACTTCACTCCTTACAAAACCTTCATTCACAAAGAATGAGTCAATACGTTGGTACCATGCTCTTGGTGATTGTTTGAGTCCATACAATGACTTCTTCAACTTGCAAACAAGGTTGTGTTTTTCTTGTTCAATGAATCCTTGGGGTTGCTCCATGTAGATGTCTTCTTCTAATTTTTCATTTAAGAATGCTGTCTTGACGTCCATTTGGTGCATCTCAAGGTCCATTGCTGCTCCAATTGCTACAATGGTTCTAATGGTGGTGAACTTGGCCATGGGTGCAAATGTCTCATTAAAGTCCACTCCAGCAACTTGTGAGTAGCCTTTGGCAACCAATCTTGCCTTGTACCTCACAATATTGTCTATAGCATCTCTTTCGGTTCTAAACACCCAATTACATCCAATTGCTGAACGATTTGGTGGAAGTGTAGTCAACTCCCATTATGCATTGTCCATAAGAGATTTGTACTCTTCTTGCATGGCACTCTCCCACTTCATTGCATCACCACACCTCATTACTGTTGAAGGAAAGAACTCATTTAGTTGTTGCTAATGGTCAATAGAGTATATGAGTAATGAGGGATATCCTACAAGGTTAGTTGCTGGTCTATAGTGCCTTAGAATACAAGGAGAGGGCTGGTCCTAAGAGATATCCCATATGGATTGTAACACATGGTACCTTGGTACTAGTATATAAGAAAAGGGTTGGCATGGGAAGAATCATCTCATACCACATTCTATTTGTGAAGTGCAACCTTGCTGGTCCTAACTTGCTTGTGTGGAGTTTGCTTTCTATGTTTCAATAGGTTATGGGCCCACACTCTCTTACCAAGTAAGTTGTTCTTGCATTATTTTCTTTGTTGCTTACTTTGGTGGTTGGGATCTTATGGTAGAGTGTTGCTAGTGTGTTGTTGAAGTCATTGCTCCTGGATTTGTGAGTATATGAGTTTTGTGCAAGACCTTGATAGTGTCTTTGCTGAAGTAACACTAGTGTTTGAAAGTTTCATGAGATAGTGAGTCATTTTGAGTGGAGTGACGTGAGGGAGACTTATGAGAGCCATAGAATTACTTTACAATTCATTCCCCACCATTTAGACGTGATTTGGACTCATAATTTACAAAAAGTTGCAAAACAGCGAATTCTGGGTTTGTGGTTCAGCGATCTTTGAGTAGTGATATCTTCTCCATTACAACTCCAAATCAAGAGTTTTTTGGACCTACGTGTAGCTTGAGATGGCATCTTTTGAGGGTGATAGCTTGAGAATGGTTGAAAAGTTCAAAGGTGACAACTTTCACCACTGGAAGGCCAAAATGGAGCTACTTTTGGCGTCATTGGATCTTTGGGAGATTGTATGTGAGGAGGAAGAGGCACCTGGAGTAGAGGCAAGCATCAAGGAGCATAAGGAGTTCAAAAGACGAGAAAAGAAGGCTTTTGGCATAATTGCCACCAATTTAGATGAGAGCAACTTTGCTCATGTCATTTCTTGCAAAGGGGCAGCAGAGGCATGGAAGACTCTTTGCAACGTCTATGAGAGTAGAAATCTCTCCAATGTACTATGGTCAAGGCAAAAATTCTTCACCGTGAAGATGGAAGAAGGTGAAGATCTCATGACTCATGTGAATAAGGTAAAAGCACTTGCAAACCAACTTGCTGTTATTGACAAGCCTTTACCTGAAGAAGATGTTGTGATGACATTGCTCTCAAGCCTTCCGGACTCCTATTCCTCCCTCATTGTGGCATTGGAGTCAATTTCAAGAAAAGATCTTACTTTGGACTATGTCACGGCAAGACTAGCCCATGAAGTGACCAAAAGAAAGCAAAAGGAGTCTATTGGAGAGCAATCAGCACTATTCACGAGACCAAGTAAGGCAAGTACTTCCATTCAACGTAATCTTCCCAAAACTTGTTATATTTGTGGAAAACCAGGGCATTTTGCTAGGAATTGTTTCAAGGCAAAGAGAGGAGAAAGAGAGAATGCCAATAATGCTTTTCATGACCATGGAGGTGATGACTTTGCATTCATGGCAAAACAAACTTCTTCCATGCTTGATATGAGCAAATGGATCGTGGATTCTGGATGTACCAAACACATGACTCCATACAAGTGTTCATTTAACACTTATCAACAAATTCCAGCAACTAAGGTTTGGTTAGGTGATAATGGTATGGTACAAGCCATTGGAATGGGCACCATTGTAGTGGAAGTAGTGGTCAAGGGCATAAGCAAGAGGATCACACTCAAGGATGTGTTGCATGTGCCAAAGATGAAGAAGAACCTCCTTTCGGTGAGTAAACTTGTAAGTCATGGGTGCAAAGTGCAATTCAATATGAATGGATGTTTTGTGAGAACCATGGAAGGCAAAGAAGTAGCAAAAGGGATTAGAGATGGCAATCTCTATATTATCAATTGCAAGCGTATCAATGGAGTAGAGGTTGCTGCTTTTGCTGAATTTCCATCAAATGAAGATAAGGTGGGCATTTGGCATCAAAGACTTGGACATTTGAATGCCAAAAGCATGAAGGAGCTTCAATCCATGGTAAGTGGCTTAGACCTTGGCCATTCTACTATGAATCTATCTTGTGAAGGTTGCATTCAAGGCAAACAACATAGGACACCATTTCCTAGTGGAATTGCAACAAGAGCAAATCAATTGCTGGAGCTTGTGCATTCGGATGTTTGTGGACCCATGAAAACACCATCTATGAGTGGAGCAAGATATTTTGTCACATTTATTGATGACTTTTCAAGGAAGGTATGGATTTATATCATCAAGGCCAAAAGTGAGTGTTTTGCTAAGTTTAAGGAGTGGAAAGCACTTGTGGAGAAGCAATGTGAGCACAAGATTAAGGTGCTGCGATCGGACAATGGAGGTGAGTATTTGTCCAAAGACTTTGATGAGTTATTGAAGCATGAAGGCATTGCAAGACAAACCTCCACTCCCTATTCCCCACAACAAAATGGAGTTGCTGAAAGAGCAAATCGCACCATTGTGGAGTTGGCAAGGAGTATGATTCATGCTCAAAAGCTTGGATATGAGTATTGGGCGGAAGCTGTGGTAAATGCCGTATATACAAGAAATAGGTGTCCCACAAGTGCACTTGAAGGAATGACTCCCGAAGAAGCTTGGACGGGTAAGAAACCTTGTTTATCTCATATGAGGATTTTTGGATGCATTGCATATGCTAAAGTTCCAGATAGTATGAGAAGCAAACTTGATGCAAAGGGCACAAGATGGGCATTCCTTGGATATTGTGAAGGCACCAAGGCATATAGGCTCATGTGTTTAGACACCAAAAAGATCATCAAAAGTCGTGATGTAGAGTTCTTGGAGTATAAGAGTGCAAGTGAAAAGTGGGAGATGTGTCCAAGTGGGAGTAGTGGTGTGTTTGTGGACACATCTTCAATTTCAGCAAACAAAGAAGAAGATGAAGAAGAGCATTCTCAAAGTGAAGATGGAAATGAAGATATCATTGAAGAAGAGCCCAACTCTATAAAGACTTCAATTCCAGCAAGATACAACAAGGACAATGAAGAGAATGAAGATGAAGAATATCAACCAATGGATGAGAGAAGGAAGTGTATGAGCCATAGAAGGCAGCAAGAGGTACATGAAGGCTCATCTTCTTTCCATGAGAGAAGATATCCAACACGTGAAAGAAGACCACAAGGTGAATGGTGGAAGAACCACATCTTTCCACAAGTAAGTGAAGATCAGGCCAATGTTGCTCTTCTTGATGATCCATTGACTTTGTGTGATGCAATGAGGTGTGGTGATGCAATGAAGTGGGAGATTGCTATGCAAGAAGAGTACAAATCTCTTATGGACAACAAGACATGGGAGTTGACTCCACTTCCACCAAATTGTTCAGCAATTGGATGTAAGTGGGTGTTTAGAACCAAGAGAGATGCTATGGGCAATGTTGTGAGGTACAAAGCAAGATTGGTTGCCAAAGGCTACTCACAAGTTGCTGGAGTGGATTTTAATGAGACATTTGCTCCAGTGGCCAAATTTACTACCATTAGAACCATAGTAGCAATTGGAGCATCAATAGACTTGGAGATGCATCAAATGGACGTCAAGACAGCCTTCTTGAATGGAGAATTGGAAGAAGACATCTACATGGAGCAACCTCAAGGATTTATTGATCGAGACAAACCCAACCTTGTATGCAAGTTGAAGAAGTCATTGTATGGACTCAAGCAATCACCAAGAGCATGGTATCAACGCATTGACTCATTCTTTGTGAAGGAAGGTTTTATAAGAAGTGAAGCTGACCATTCTTTGTATGTGTTGCAAGCCAAGGACTTCTTGCTGGTTGTGATCCTCTATGTAGATGATTTAATCATCTTAAGCAACACCATGGTAAAATTAGATTGGTTGAAGAAGAAATTGGAGAAAGAGTTTGAAATGAGTGATTTGGGAGAGCTTCATTATTGTTTGGGTGTGGAATTTACAAGGAATAGAGTATCAAAGACCATCACATTGAGTCAAAGCAAGTACATTGAAGAAGTATTGAAACGATTCAATATGCAAGATTGCAAGCCCATTGGAACTCCTTTGGAAGCCAACTTGAAGTTGATGAAGCTCACGGATGAGGAATATGCTGAAGTGGAGCATCAAATGCAAGGCATACCATACAAGGCAGCAGTGGGCTCACTCATGTATGCAATGGTGGGTACAAGGATGGATCTTGCATTTGCAGTAAGTGTTGTAAGTCAACACATGGCAAAACCAGGTCCTATGCATTGGGCAACCATCAAAAGAATCATGAGGTACTTGAAAGGCTCTTTGAACCATAAACTATGTCTTGGAGGAAATAACATTGCATTACATGGATATTGTGATGCGGATTGGGCTGGAGATACAAATGATAGAAGATCAACAACGGGCTATGTATTCTTTGTTGGAATGGGAGCCATATCTTGGAATTGTAAGAAACAACCAACCATTGCAAGGTCCACAATGGAGGCGGAGTATATGGCAGCAAGTCATGGAGCAATGGAGGCAATTTGGTTGAGGGTGTTGTTGGAAGACATTGGACTTGTGCAATTGGAAGCCACTCCATTGAGATGTGACAATCAAGGATGTTTGGCTTTTGCAAAGAATCCAAAGCATCATGCAAGAACCAAGCACATTGATATTCAACACCACTTTATAAGAGAGAAGATAGAGATGACAGTTATTGATATGATGTATTGTGAAACCAAAGACATGTTGGCTGATTTGCTAACAAAAGCCTTGGTGAAAGAGAGACACAACATATTGAGTAAGGCATTAGGATTGATAGCTAATTGACCAGTAGCAAAGTGGGAGTGTTGAAGGAAAGAACTCATTTAGTTGTTGCTAATGGTCAATAGAGTATATGAGTAATGAGGGATATCCTACAAGGTTAGTTGCTGGTCTATAGTGCCTTAGAATACAAGGAGAGGGCTGGTCCTAAGAGATATCCCATATGGATTGTAACACATGGTACCTTGGTACTAGTATATAAGAAAAGGGTTGGCATGGGAAGAATCATCTCATACCACATTCTATTTGTGAAGTGCAACCTTGCTGGTCCTAACTTGCTTGTGTGGAGTTTGCTTTCTATGTTTCAATAATTACATCACACAAAGTCAATGGATCATCAAGAAGAGCAACATTGGCATGGTCTTCTTTCACGTGTTGGATATCTTCTTTCATGCAAAGAAGATGAGCCTTCATGCACCTCTTGCTGCCTTGTATGGCTCATGGAGTTCCTTCTCTCACTCCTTGGTTGGTATTCTTCATCTTCATTCTCTTCATTGTCTTTGTTGTATCTTGCTGGAATACACCTCTTCATAGGGTTGGGCTCTTCTTCATCTATATCTTCACTTTAAAAATGTTCTTCTTCATCTTCTTGTTTGTTTGTTGGAGTTGAAGATGTGTCTACAAACACACCACTACTCCCACTTGGACACATCTCCAACTTTTCACTACCACTCTTATGCTCCAAGAACTGTACATGACGACTTTTGATGATCTTCTTGGTATCTAAACACATGAGCCTATAAGCCTTAGTGCCTTCACAATAACCAAGGAATATACATCTTGTGCCTTTTGCATCAAGTTTGCCTCTCATACTATCTAGAACCTTGGCATATGCGATGCATATAAAAATCCTGATGTGAGATATGCAAGGTTTCTTACCAGTCCAAGCTTGTTGGGGAGTCATTCCTTCATGCTTTTGGCATTCAAATGCCCAAGTCTTTGATGACAAATACCCATCGTCTCTTCATTTGATGGAAATTCAGCAAAGGCAGCAACCTCCACTCCATTGATCCTCTTGCAATTGATAATATAGATATTGCCATTCCTAGTCACATTTGCTACTTCTTTGTTGAAGGAAAGAACTCATTTAGTTGTTGCTAATGGTCAATAGAGTATATGAGTAATGAGGGATATCCTACAAGGTTAGTTGCTGGTCTATAGTGCCTTAGAATACAAGGAGAGGGCTGGTCCTAAGAGATATCCCATATGGGTTGTAACACATGGTACCTTGGTACTAGTATATAAGAAAAGGGTTGGCATGGGAAGAATCATCTCATACCACATTCTATTTGTGAAGTGCAACCTTGCTGGTCCTAACTTGCTTGTGTGGAGTTTGCTTTCTATGTTTCAATAGGTTATGGGCCCACACTCTCTTACCAAGTAAGTTGTTCTTGCATTATTTTCTTTGTTGCTTACTTTGGTGGTTGGGATCTTATGGTAGAGTGTTGCTAGTGTGTTGTTGAAGTCATTGCTCCTGGATTTGTGAGTATATGAGTTTTGTGCAAGACCTTGATAGTGTCTTCGCTGAAGTAACACTAGTGTTTGAAAGTTTTATGAGATAGTGAGTCATTTTGAGTGGAGTGACGTGAGGGAGACTTATGAGAGCCATAGAATTACTTTACAATTCATTCCCCACCATTTAGACGTGATTTGGACTCATAATTTACAAAAAGTTGCAAAACAGCGAATTCTGGGTTTGTGGTTCAGCGATCTTTGAGTAGTGATATCTTCTCCATTACAACTCCAAATCAAGAGTTTTTTGGACCTACGTGTAGCTTGAGATGGCATCTTTTGAGGGTGATAGCTTGAGAATGGTTGAAAAGTTCAAAGGTGACAACTTTCACCACTGGAAGGCCAAAATGGAGCTACTTTTGGCGTCATTGGATCTTTGGGAGATTGTATGTGAGGAGGAAGAGGCACCTGGGATAGAGGCAAGCATCAAGGAGCATAAGGAGTTCAAAAGACGAGAAAAGAAGGCTTTTGGCATAATTGCCACCAATTTAGATGAGAGCAACTTTGCTCATGTCATTTCTTGCAAAGGGGCAGCAGAGGCATGGAAGACTCTTTGCAACGTCTATGAGAGTAGAAATCTCTCCAATGTACTATGGTCAAGGCAGAAATTCTTCACCGTGAAGATGGAAGAAAGTGAAGATCTCATGGCTCATGTGAATAAGGTAAAAGCACTTGCAAACCAACTTGCTGTTATTGACAAGCCTTTACCTGAAGAAGATGTTGTGATGACATTGCTCTCAAGCCTTCCGGACTCCTATTCCTCCCTCATCTTGGCATTGGAGTCCATTTCAAGAAAAGATCTTACTTTGGACTATGTCACCGCAAGACTAGCCCATGAAGTGACCAAAAGAAAGCAAAAGGAGTCTATTGGAGAGCAATCAGCACTATTCACGAGACCAAGTAAGGCTAGTACTTCCATTCAACGTAATCTTCCCAAAACTTGTTATATTTGTGGAAAACCAGGGCATTTTGCTAGGAATTGTTTCAAAGCAAAGAGAGGAGAAAGAGAGAATGCCAATAATGCTTTTCATGACCATGGAGGTGATGACTTTGCATTCATGGCAAAACAAACTTCTTCCATGCTTGATATGAGCAAATGGATCGTGGATTTTGGATGTACCAAACACATGACTCCATACAAGTGTTCATTTAACACTTATCAACCAATTCCAGCAACTAAGGTTTGGTTAGGTGATAATGGTATGGTACAAGCCATTGGAAGAGGCACCATTGTAGTGGAAGTAGTGGTCAAGGGCATAAGCAAGAGGATCACACTCAAGGATGTGTTGCATGTGCCAAAGATGAAGAAGAACCTCCTTTCGGTGAGTAAACTTATAAGTCATGGGTACAAAGTGCAATTCAATATGAATGGATGTTTTGTGAGAACCATGGAAGGCAAAGAAGTAGCAAAAGGGATTAGAGATGGCAATCTCTATATTATCAATTGCAAGCGCATCAATGGAGTAGAGGTTGCTGCTTTTGCTGAATTTCCATCAAATGAAGATAAGGTGGGCATTTGGCATCAAAGAATTGGACATTTGAATGCCAAAAGCATGAAGGAGCTTCAATCCATGGTAAGTGGCTTAGACCTTGGCCATTCAAACAAAGAATACATAGCCCATTATTGACCTTCAATCGTTTGCATCTTTCTTGGTTCTAAGCACCCACTTACATCCAATTGTTGTGGAAAGATGTGATTCTTTCACCATTCACCTTGTGGTCTTCTCTCACGTCTTGGATATCTTCTTTCATGCAAAGAAGATGAGCCTTCTTGTACCTCTTGCTGCCTAGTATGACTCATGGAGTGCTTTCTCTTACTCATTTGTTGGTATTCTTCATCTTCATTCTCTTCATTGTCCTTTATGTATCTTGCTGGAATTGAAGTCTTCATAGTATTGGGCTCTTCTATCATGGCATCCTCCTCTTCTTCTTCACTTTGAGAATGCTCTTCTTCATCTTCTTGTTTGTTTGTTGGAATTGAAGATGTGTCCACAAACACACCACTACTCCCACTTGGACACATCTCCCAATTTTCATTATCACTCATAGATGGTGTCCTCATGGATCCACAAACATCCGAATGCACAAGCTCCAGCAATTGGTTTGTTCTTGTTGCAACTCCTCTAGGAAATCGTGTCCTATGTTGTTTGCCTTGAATGCATCCCTCACAAGCAAGATTCATGGTAGAATGGCCAAGGTCTATGCCATTTACCTTGGATTGAAGCCCCTTCATGCTTTTGGCTTTCAAATGCCCAAGTCTTTGATGCCAAATACCCATCTTCTCTTCATTTGATGGAAATTCAGCAAAGGCAGCAACCTCCACTCCATTGATCCTCTTGCAATTGATAATATAGAGATTGCCATTCCTAGTCCCTTTTGCTACTTCTTTGCCTTCCATGGTTCTCACAAAACATCCATTCATGTTAAATTGCGCTTTGTACCCATGAGTTATAAGTTTACTCACCGAAAGGAGGTTCTTCTTCATCTTTGGCACATGCAACACATCCTTGAGAGTGATTCTCTTGCTTATGCCCTTCACCACCACCTCCACTACAATGCTGCCTATTCCAATGGCTTGTACCATACAATTATCACCTAACCAAACCTTGGTTGCTTGAATTGGTTGATAAGTGTTAAATGAACACTTGTATGGAGTCATGTGTTTGGTACATCCGGAATCCACAATCCATTTGCTCATATCAAACATGGAAGGAGTTTGTTTTGCCATGAATGCAAAGTCTTCACCTCCATGGTCATGAAAAGCATTCTTGACATTCTCTCTTTCTCCTCTCTTTGCCTTGAAACAATTTCTAGCAAAATGGCCTGGTTTTCCACAAATGTAACAAGTTTTAGGAGGATAACATTGAAAAGGGGCACTTGCCTTACTTGGTCTTGTAAATAGTGCTGATTGCTCCCCAATAGACTCCTTTTGCTTTCTTTTGGTCACTTCATGGGCTAGTCTTGCCGTGACATATTCCAAAGTGAGGTCTTTCCTTGAAATGGACTCCAATGCCACAATGAGGGAGGAATAGGAGTCCGGAAGGCTTGAGAGCAATGTCATCACAACATCTTCTTCAAGTAAAGGCTTGTCAACAACAGCAAGTTGGTTTGCAAGTGCTTTTACCTTATTTACATGAGCCATGAGATCTTCACCTTCTTCCATCTTCACGGTGAAGAACTTTTGCCTTGACCATAGCACATTGGAAAGATTCCTACTCTCATAGACATTGCAAAGAGTCTTCCATGCATCTGCTGCTCCTTTGCAAGAAATGACATGAGCAAAGTTGGTTTCATCTAAGTTGGTGGCAATTATGCCAAAAGCCTTCTTTTCTCGTCTTTTGAAGTCCTTTTGCTCCTTCATGCTTGCCTCTAATCCAGGTGCCTCTTCCTCCTCACATAATATCTCCCAAAGATCCAATGACGCCAAAAGTAGCTTCATTTTGGCCTTCCAGTGGTGAAAGTTGTCACCTCTAAACTTTTCTACCATTCTTAAGCTATCACTCTCAAAAGATGCCATCTCAAGCTACAAGTAGGTCCAAAAATCTCTTGATTTGGAGTTGTAATGCAAAAGATATGACTACTCAAAGATTGCTGAACTACAAACTCAGAATTCGCTGTTTTGCAACTTTTTGCATACTTTGAGTCCAAATCACGTCTAAATGGTGGGAAATGCTATGTCATGTAATTCTATGGCTTTCAAACATCTCCCTCACATCACCTCACTCAAAATGACTCAATTTCTCATAAAACTCTCAAATACTAGTGTTACTTCAGCAAAGACACTATCAAGGTCTTGCACTAACCTCATACACTCATAAATCCAGGAGTAATGACTTCAACAAAACAATCCACAAGTTGCTAGAGTGGATTTTAATGAGACATTTGCTCCAGTGGCCAAATTCACTACCATTAGAGCCATAGTAGCAATTGGAGCATCAATAGACTTGGAGATGCATCAAATGTACGTCAAGACAGCCTTCTTAAATGGAAAATTGGAAGAAGACATCTACATGGAGCAACTTCAAGGATTTATTGATCAAGACAAACCCAACCTTGTATGCAAGTTGAAGAAGTCATTGTATGGACTCAAGCAATCACCAAGAGTATGGTATCAATGCATTGAGCTTCATTATTATTTGGGTGTGGAATTAACAAGGAATAGAGTATCAAAGACCATCACATTGAGTCAAAGCAAGTACATTGAAGAAGTATTAAAACGATTCAACATGCGAGATTGCAAGCCCATTAGAACTCCTTTGGAAGCCAACTTGAAGTTGATGAAGCTCACGGATGAGGAATATGCTGAAGTGGAACATCAAATGTAAGGCATACCATACAAGGCAGCAGTAGGCTCACTCATGTATGTAATGGTGGGTACAAGGATGGATCTTGCATTTGCAGTAAGTGTTGTAAGTCAACACATGGCAAAACCAGGTCCTATGCATTGGGCAACCATCAAAAGAATCATGAGGTACTTGAAAGGCTCTTTGAACCATAAACTATGTCTTGGAGGAAATAATATTACATTACATGGAAATTGTGATGCGGATTGGGCTAGAGATACAAATGATAGAAGATCAACAACGGGCTATGTATTCTTTGTTGGAATGGGAGCCATATCTTGGAATTGTAAGAGACAACCAACCATTGCAAGGTCCACAATGGAGGCGGAGTATATGGCAGCAAGTCATGGAGCAATGGAGGCAATTTGGTTGAGGTTGTTGTTCGAAGACATTGGACTTGTGCAATTGGAAGCCACTCCATTGAGATGTGACAATCAAGGATGTTTGGTTTTTGCAAAGAATCCAAAGCATCATGCAAGAACCAAGCACATTGATATTCAACACCACTTTATAAGAGAGAAGATAGAGATGGGAGTTATTGATATGTTGTATTGTGAAACCAAAGACATGTTGGCTGATTTGCTAACAAGTAAGTGAAGATCAGGCCAATGTTGCTCTTCTTGATGATCCATTGACTTTGTGTGATGCAATGAAGTGGGAGATTGCTATGCAAGAAGAGTACAAATCTCTTATGGACAACAAGACATGGGAGTTGACTCCACTTCCACCAAATCGTTCAACAATTGGATGTAAGTGGGTGTTTAGAACCAAGAGAGATGCTATGGGCAATGTTGTGAGGTACAAAGTAAGATTGGTTGCCAAAGGCTACTCACAAGTTGCTGGAGTGGATTTTAATGAGACATTTGCTCCAGTGACCAAATTCACTACCATTAGAGCCATAGTAGCAATTGGAGCATCAATAGACTTGGAGATGCATCAAATGGACGTCAAGACAGCCTTCTTGAATGGAGAATTGGAAGAAGACATCTACATGGAGCAACCTCAAGGATTTATTGATCAAGACAAACCCAACCTTGTATGCAAGTTGAAGAAGTCATTGTATGGACTCAAGCAATCACCAAGAGCATGGTATCAACGCATTGAGCTTCATTATTGTTTGGGTGTGGAATTTACAAGGAATAGAGTATCAAAGACCATCACATTGAGTCAAAGCAAGTACATTGAAGAAGTATTGAAACGATTCAACATGGAAGATTGCAAGCCCATTGGAACTCCTTTGGAAGCCAACTTGAAGTTGATGAAGCTCACGGATGAGGAATATGCTGAAGTGGAACATCAAATATAAGGCATACCATACAAGGCAGCAGTAGGCTCACTCATGTATGCAATGGTGGGTACAAGGATGGATCTTGCATTTGCAGTAAGTGTTGTAAGTCAACACATGGCAAAACCAGGTCCTATGCATTGGGCAACCATCAAAAGAATCATGAGGTACTTGAAAGGCTCTTTGAACCATAAACTATGTCTTGGAGGAAATAATATTACATTACATGGATATTGTGATGCGGATTGGGCTGGAGATACATATGATAGAAGATCAACAACAGGCTATGTATTCTTTGTTGGAATGGGAGCCATATCTTGGAATTGTAAGAGACAACCAACCATTGCAAGGTCCACAATGGAGGCGGAGTATATGGCAGAAAGTCATGGAGCAATGGAGGCAATTTGGTTGAGGTTGTTGTTGGAAGATATTGGACTTGTGCAATTGGAAGCCACTCCATTGAGATGTGACAATCAAGGATGTTTGGCTTTTGCAAAGAATCCAAAGCATCATACAAGAACCAAGCACATTGATATTCAACACCAATTTATGAGAGAGAAGATAGAGATGGGAGTTATTGATATGATGTATTGTGAAACCAAAGACATGTTGGCTGATTTGCTAACAAAAGCCTTGGTGAAAGAGAGACACAACATATTGAGTAAGGCATTAGGATTGATAGCTAATTGACCAATAGCAAAGTGGGAGTGTTGAAGGAAAGAACTCATTTAGTTGTTGCTAGTGGTCAATAGAGTATATGAGTAATGAGGGATATCCTACAAGGTTAGTTGCTGGTCTATAGTTCCTTAGAATACAAGGAGAGGGCTGGTCCTAAGAGATATCCCATATGGGTTGTAACACATGGTACCTTGGTACTAGTATATAAGAAAAGGGTTGGCATGGGAAGAATCATCTCATACCACATTCTATTTGTGAAGTGCAACCTTGCTGGTCCTAACTTGCTTGTGTGGAGTTTACTTTCTATGTTTTAATAGACCTAACTTACTTGTGTGGAGTATGCTCTCTATGTTTCAACATAGTCTTCACCTCTATGGCAATTAAAAGCATTGTTGGCATTCTCTCTTTCTCCTCTCTTTGCCTTGAAACAATTTCTAGCAAAATAGCCTGGTTTTCCACAAGTATAACAAGTTTTAGGACAACGTTGAAAAGGTGTACTTGCCTTACTTGATCTTGTAAATAGTGCTGATTGCTCCCCAATAGACTCTTTTTGCTTTCTTTTGGTCACTTCATGGGCTAGTTTTGCTGTGACATAGTCCAAAGTGAGGTCTTTCCTTGAAATGGACTCCAATGCCACAATGAGGGAGGAATAGGAGTCCAGAAGGCTTTTGAGCAATGTCATCACAACATCTTCTTCAAGTAAAGGCTTGTCAACAACAACAAGGTGGTTTACAAGTGCTTTTACCTTATTTACATGAGCCATGAGATCTTCACCTTCTTCCATCTTCACGGTGAAGAATTTTTGCCTTGACCATAGCACATTAGAGAGATTCCTACTTTCACAGACATTGCAAAGAGTCTTCGATGCATTAGCTGCCCCTTTGCAAGAAATGACATGAGCAAAGTTACTTTTATCTAAATTGGTGGCAATTATGCCAAAAGCCTTCTTCTCTCGTCTTTTGAAGTCCTTTTGCTCCTTGATGCTTGCCTCTACTCCACGTACAAGTTCTTCCTAATCTACTATCTCTCAAAGATCCAATGACACCAAAAGTAGCTCCATTTGTTGAGGTAAAAGAAAAAGATGTTGAGATAAATAGATAATAATAAAAGTAGAATAAGTTATCTTATAGAGAAAATTCTCTTAGATAAGTTGCTAATGGTCAAAGGCAACTAAGGACAAAGTGGGGGCTAAGGTCTCGACACGAGGCTAGGTTAAATGTGTCGACAGATGGCTGGGATTAGAGTCTCGAGAGGCGGTTAAGTTAAGGGTCTCGAGTGGCGGCTAGTTACAGATGAATGTGGATAAAGTCTATACATATTGGATGTGAACTCTGATTATAAGTAACGGGTGTTGGAAGTAAGAGTCATCTCATTCCACACTTCTCTTATGTGCAACCTTGCTGATTTCTACTTACTTGTGTTATGCTTATAGTATTTCTTCAATAGGTTATGGGCCCACTCACTCTCTGTTGTCCTATTCAAATAAGTTGAAGTCATTTTCTCTTTGTTGCTTTTGTATGGATTAGATCTTATGGTATTTGTTGATGTTAGGTTTGTTGGTATAAGGAGGTTATTGGTATTAAACTAATACATCTCTAACATTGCTTTGTGGGTTCATATCTCCTTGCTTTGTGAGGTTAAGACTTTGTAGAAAGACCTTGATAGTGTCTTTTGAGTTGGTGAAGTTTCGGTTGAAGGAAAGAACTCATTTAGTTGTTGCTAATGGTCAATAGAGTATATGAGTAATGAGGGATATCCTACAAGGTTAGTTGCTGGTCTATAGTGCCTTAGAATACAAGGAGAGGGCTGGTCCTAAGAGATATCCCATATGGGTTGTAACACATGGTACCTTGGTACTAGTATATAAGAAAAGGGTTGGCATGGGAAGAATCATCTCATACCACATTCTATTTGTGAAGTGCAACCTTGCTGGTCCTAACTTGCTTGTGTGGAGTTTGCTTTCTATGTTTCAATAGGTTATGGGCCCACACTCTCTTACCAAGTAAGTTGTTCTTGCATTATTTTCTTTGTTGCTTACTTTGGTGGTTGGGATCTTATGGTAGAATGGTGCTAGTGTGTTGTTGAAGTCATTGCTCCTGGATTTGTGAGTATATGAGTTTTGTGCAAGACCTTGATAGTGTCTTTGCTGAAGTAACACTAGTGTTTGAGAGTTTCATGAGATAGTGAGTCATTTTGAGTGGAGTGACGTGAGGGAGACTTATGAGAGCCATAGAATTACTTTACAATTCATTCCCCACCATTTAGACGTGATTTGGACTCATAATTTACAAAAAGTTGCAAAACAGCGAATTCTGGGTTTTTGGTTCAGCGATCTTTGAGTAGTGATATCTTCTCCATTACAACTCCAAATCAAGAGTTTTTTGGACCTACGTGTAGCTTGAGATGGCATCTTTTGAGGGTGATAGCTTGAGAATGGTTGAAAAGTTCAAAGGTGACAACTTTCACCACTGGAAGGCCAAAATGGAGCTACTTTTGGCGTCATTGGATCTTTGGGAGATTGTATGTGAGGACGAAGAGGCAC
This sequence comes from Physcomitrium patens, assembly GCF_059467195.1. NCBI lineage: Eukaryota > Viridiplantae > Streptophyta > Bryopsida > Funariales > Funariaceae > Physcomitrium > Physcomitrium patens. The sequence goes on from NC_143423.1 coordinate 1,657,645, forward strand.
CTGGGGTAGAGGCAAGTATCAAGGAGCATAAGGAGTTCAAAAGACGAGAAAAGAAGGCTTTTGGCATAATTGCCACCAATTTAGATGAGAGCAACTTTGCTCATGTCATTTCTTGCAAAGGGGCAGCAGAGGCATGAAAGACTCTTTGCAACGTCTATGAGAGTAGAAATCTCTCCAATGTACTATGGTCAAGGCAAAAATTCTTCACCGTGAAGATGGAAGAAGGTGAAGATCTCATGGCTCATGTGAATAAGGTAAAAGCACTTGCAAACCAACTTGCTGTTATTGACAAGCCTTTACCTGAAGAAGATGTTGTGATGACATTGCTCTCAAGCCTTCCAGACTCCTATTCCTCCCTCATTGTGGCATTGGAGTCAATTTCAAGAAAAGATCTTACTTTGGACTATGTCACGGCAAGACTAGCCCATGAAGTGACCAAAAGAAAGCAAAAGGAGTCTATTGGAGAGCAATCAGCACTATTCACGAGACCAAGTAAGGCAAGTACTTCCATTCAACGTAATCTTCCCAAAACTTGTTATATTTGTGGAAAACCAGGGCATTTTGCTAGGAATTGTTTCAAGGCAAAGAGAGGAGAAAGAGAGAATGCCAATAATGCTTTTCATGACCATGGAGGTGATGACTTTGCATTCATGGCAAAACAAACTTCTTCCATGCTTGATATGAGCAAATGGATCGTGGATTCTGGATGTACCAAACACATGACTCCATACAAGTGTTCATTTAACACTTATCAACCAATTCCAGCAACTAAGGTTTGGTTAGGTGATAATGGTATGGTACAAGCCATTGGAATGGGCACCATTGTAGTAGAAGTAGTGGTGAAGGGCATAAGCAAGAGGATCACACTCAAGGATGTGTTGCATGTGCCAAAGATGAAGAAGAACCTCCTTTCAGTGAGTAAACTTGTAAGTCATGGGTGCAAAGTGCAATTCAATATGAATGGATGTTTTGTGAGAACCATGGAAGGCAAAGAAGTAGCAAAAGGGATTAGAGATGGCAATCTCTATATTATCAATTGCAAGCGCATCAATGGAGTAGAGGTTGCTGCTTTTGCTGAATTTCCATCAAATGAAGATAAGGTGGGCATTTGGCATCAAAGACTTGGACATTTGAATGCCAAAAGCATGAAGGAGCTTCAATCCATGGTAAGTGGCTTAGACCTTGGCCATTCTACTATGAATCTATCTTGTGAAGGTTGCATTCAAGGCAAACAACATAGGACACCATTTCCTAGTGGAATTGCAACAAGAGCAAATCAATTGCTGGAGCTTGTGCATTCGGATGTTTGTGGACCCATGAAAACACCATCTATGAGTGGAGCAAGATATTTTGTCACATTTATTGATGACTTTTCAAGGAAGGTATGGATTTATATCATCAAGGCCAAAAGTGAGTGTTTTGCTAAGTTTAAGGAGTGGAAAGCACTTGTGGAGAAGCAATGTGAGCACAAGATTAAGGTGCTGCGATCGGACAATGGAGGTGAGTATTTGTCCAAAGACTTTGATGAGTTATTGAAGCATGAAGGCATTGCAAGACAAACCTCCACTCCCTATACCCCACAACAAAATGGAGTTGCTGAAAGAGCAAATCGCACCATTGTGGAGATGGCAAGGAGTATGATTCATGCTCAAAAGCTTGGATATGAGTATTGGGCGGAAGCTGTGGTAAATGCCGTATATACAAGAAATAGGTGTCCCACAAGTGCACTTGAAGGAATGACTCCCGAAGAAGCTTGGACGGGTAAGAAACCTTGTTTATCTCATATGAGGATTTTTGGATGTATTGCATATGCTAAAGTTCCAGATAGTATGAGAGGCAAACTTGATGCAAAGGGCACAAGATGTGCATTCCTTGGATATTGTGAAGGCACCAAGGCATATAGGCTCATGTGTTTAGACACCAAAAAGATCATCAAAAGTCGTGATGTAGAGTTCTTGGAGTATAAGAGTGCAAGTGAAAAGTGGGAGATGTGTCCAAGTGGGAGTAGTGGTGTGTTTGTGGACACATCTTCAATTTCAGCAAACAAAGAAGAAGATGAAGAAGAGCATTCTCAAAGTGAAGATGGAAATGAAGATATCATTGAAGAAGAGCCCAACTCTATAAAGACTTCAATTCCAGCAAGATACAACAAGGACAATGAAGAGAATGAAGATGAAGAATATCAACCAATGAATGAGAAAAGGAAGTGTATGAGCCATAGAAGGCAGCAAGAGGTGTATGAAGGCTCATCTTCTTTGCATGAAAGAAGATATCCAACACGTGAAAGAAGACCACAAGGTGAATGGTGGAAGAACCACATCTTTCCACAAGTAAGTGAAGATCAGGTCAATGTTGCTCTTCTTGATGATCCATTGACTTTGTGTGATGCAATGAGGTGTGGTGATGCAATAAAGTGGGAGATTGCTATGCAAGAAGAGTACAAATCTCTTATGGACAACAAGACATGGGAGTTGACTCCACTTCCACCAAATCGTTCAGCAATTGGATGTAAGTGGGTGTTTAGAACCAAGAGAGATGCTATAGGCAATGTTGTGAGGTACAAAGCAAGATTGGTTGCCAAAGGCTACTCACAAGTTGCTGGAGTAGATTTTAATGAGACATTTGCTCCAGTGGCCAAATTCACTACCATTAGAACTATAGTAGCAATTGGAGCATCAATAGACTTGGAGATGCATCAAATGGACGTCAAGACAGCCTTCTTGAATGGAGAATTGGAAGAAGACATCTACATGGAGCAACCTCAAGGATTTATTGATCAAGACAAACCCAACCTTGTATGCAAGTTGAAGAAGTCATTGTATGGACTGAAGCAATCACCAAGAGCATGGTATCAACGCATTGACTCATTCTTTGTGAAGGAAGGTTTTATAAGAAGTGAAGCTGACCATTCTTTGTATGTGTTGCAAGCCAAGGACTTCTTGCTGGTTGTGATCCTCTATGTAGATGATTTAATCATCTTAAGCAACACCATGGTAAAATTAGATTGGTTGAAGAAGAAATTGGAGAAAGAGTTTGAAATGAGTGATTTGGGAGAGCTTCATTATTGTTTGGGTGTGGAATTTACAAGGAATAGAGTATCAAAGACCATCACATTGAGTCAAAGCAAGTACATTGAAGAAGTATTGAAACGATTCAATATGCAAGATTGCAAGCCCATTGGAACTCTATTGGAAGCCAACTTGAAGTTGATGAAGCTCACGGATGAGGAATATGCTGAAGTTGAGCATCAAATGCAAGGCATACCATACAAGGCAGCAATAGGCTCACTCATGTATGCAATGGTGGGTACAAGGATGGATCTTGCATTTGCAGTAAGTGTTGTAAGTCAACACATGGCAAAACCAGGTCCTATGCATTGGGCAACCATCAAAAGAATCATGAGGTACTTGAAAGGCTCTTTGAACCATAAACTATGTCTTGGAGGAAATAACATTGCATTACATGGATATTGTGATGCGGATTGGGCTGGAGATACAAATGATAGAAGATCAACAACGGGCTATGTATTCTTTGTTGGAATGGGAGCCATATCTTGGAATTGTAAGAGACAACCAACCATTGCAAGGTCCACAATGGAGGCAGAGTATATGGCAGCAAGTCATGGAGCAATGGAGGCAATTTGGTTGAGGTTGTTGTTGGAAGATATTGGACTTGTGCAATTGGAAGCCACTCCATTGAGATGTGACAATCAAGGATGTTTGGCTTTTGCAAAGAATCCAAAGCATCATGCAAGAACCAAGCACATTGATATTCAACACCAATTTATGAGAGAGAAGATAGAGATGGGAGTTATTGATATGATGTATTGTGAAACCAAAGACATGTTGGCTGATTTGCTAACAAAAGCCTTGGTGAAAGAGAGACACAACAGATTGAGTAAGGCATTAGGATTGATAGGTAATTGACCAATAGCAAAGTGGGAGTGTTGAAGGAAAGAACTCATTTAGTTGTTGCTAATGGTCAATAGAGTATATGAGTAATAAAGGATATCCTACAAGGTTAGTTGCTGGTCCATAGTGCCTTAGAATACAAGGAGAGGGCTGGTCCTAAGAGATATCCCATATGGGTTGTAACACATGGTACCTTGGTACTAGTATATAAGAAAAGGGTTGGCATGGGAAGAATCATCTCATACCACATTCTATTTGTGAAGTGCAACCTTGCTGGTCCTAACTTGCTTGTGTGGAGTTTGCTTTCTATGTTTCAATAGTTTCTTCATTATTCTTGAATGTATTGATGAGAAAGTGATTAAGACGTGTGATTGTGAGTTCCATGAGGATGCAATTACTTGTAGAAAGCTTCACAAGTTGAGTTGAAAGTGTTTTCAGTGAGATACCACTCTTTTGTTTATAACAGGGCATTTTGAGATTCTACTATTGCAAACTTCGCTTAGTGACTTTAAGCTTTTAGAGACTCCTTTTCTCAATATTTTTTGATACACTCCTCCTTAAACATGGCTTCTAGTGAGGGTGAAGGTTTGAGAGTGATTGAGAAGTTTAGAGGCAACAATTTCTACCATTGGAAGGTCAAAATGGAGCTTTTGTTGGCGTCTTTGGACCTTTGGGATATTGTAGATGAGAGTGAAGACCCTCCAAGCATAGATGCAAGCCCTAAGGACCACAAGGACTTCAAAAGACGTGAAAAGAAGGCTTTTGGCATGATTGCCACAAATTTGGATGAAGCCAACTTTTCTCACATTATCCATTGCAAAGGACCAGCGGAAGCATGGAAGACACTTTGCAACATATATGAGAGCAAGAACTTGTCCAACATCCTCTTCACAAGAAGGAAATTCTTCACTTGTAAGATGGAAGAAGGTGAAGACCTCATGGCACATGTTAATAAGGTAAAGGCTCTTGCAAATCAACTAGCAATTGTTGACAAGCCTTTAGAGGATGGTGATATTGTCATGACTCTCCTCATGAGTCTTCCCGAGTCATACAATTACCTCATTGTGGCATTGGAGTCTTTGAGGTTGAAGGAGCTTACAATGGACTATGTGACATCAAGACTTGCACATGAAGTAACTAAAAGGAAAGAGAGGGAGCATCAAAGTGAAGATTGAGCTCTCTTCTCAAGACAAGGCAAAGGTATCTATTCCAACCAACGTGAAAATGCGAGAAGCAATGGAAGAACTTGCTTCATTTGTAGAAAACCGGTTCATTTTGCACGAAATTGCTACAAGGCCAAGAAAGAAAATAGAGAAAATGCTAACAATGCATGTGATGAAGTTGGTGGAGATGATTATGCATTCATGGCAAATGAAGGCACGTCTATGGCTGCCATGTCCAAATGGATGATTGATTCGGGTGCTACCAAGCACATGATTTCATTCAAGTGTTCATTTGAGACTTATGAGACTATTCCAACAACAAAAGTATGGTTAGGAGATAATGGCATGGTGCAAGCCATTGGAATTGGCTCCATTGTGGTGGAGATTGTTGTGAAGAATCAAATGAAGAAGATCAGATTGAAGGAAGTGTTATATGTGCCAAAGATGAAGAAAAACCTTCTTTCGGTGAGTAAACTTGTTTCTCATGGTTGTAAGGTGCAATTTGATATGAATGGATGCTTTGTGAAGACAATGGATGGAGATAATCTTTTGAAAGGCTTCAGAGATGGCAATCTCTACTTCATCAATTGTAAGAAGGTGAATGGAGTTGAAGTGGCGGCATTTGCTGAATTTCCACAAGATCAAGACAAGTTTGGTATTTGGCATCGACGCCTTGGTCATTTGAATGCGAAAAGTATGAAGGAGCTCCAATTTATGGTTAGTGGCTTAGATCTTGGTCAATCATGCACAAATCTTACTTGTGAAAGTTGTATTCAAGGCAAACAACAAAGAGCCTTATTTCCAAGTTGAGTTGCAACACATCCAACCAAATCATTGGAGATTGTGTATTCTGATGTTTGTGGATCTATGATGACACCATCAATGGCAGGATCAAGGTACTTTGTTACATTTATTGATGAATTTTCATGGAAGGTGTGGATTTTCATCCTTAAATCCAAGAGTAAATGCTTTTCAAAGTTTAAGGAATTTAAGGCACTTGTGGAGAAACAATGTGAGTGCAAGATCAAGGTGTTGCGTACAGACAATGGACGTAAGTATTTGTCAGGGACAAAGACTCAATACACAATAAGGCTATCTTGATATAATAAGTCAAAATATAAACAAGTCGGTATATTAAAAGGAAACTGGAATGCCTATTGCCACAAGACAAGATAGTAATGACTCTTGAACTTGGACTAGAAGCAAGAAAGGAGTTGAGAAGAGTGAAGAAGCCTTCTTTCTTGTCTCTATATATACTATGTAACTAAGAGCTACGTGGCGACGTTCTATAGGACCTCCAATAGGTGTTGACTTTGTAGGGGACATGCCTTGACTTACAAAGCAAGTTTTTCTACGTGTGGGCCACATAGTTAGCTTGATCCTCAAGCAAACAACATTTGTGGCACATGGCCAACTTGTTGACCACGTTTCTAATCCAAAAAGTCAATTAAAGACACCTATGAAGTCAAAGCAGCGTCTAGGAAGTTTTTAGGAAGCTTTTATTTTAAATATTATAGAATTAACTTACTTTTATCTACTTTTACTTACTTCTACCTATTTCTATATGTAATTATTAGCTTACATGATTATGGCCGTGACATTACCCCCCTTCTAGAGACGAGTTCCACGAGGAGCAGTCATCATATGTTGAGAAAATCTATGATGCGACGAATTATATTCGCCACATACTCTAATCTCTGTTCTCTTCGAAGATGATTGATAGAGCCTCTCAACCATCGATAGTGTCCTATACCAGGGCGGGAAGACCACCCAGTTATTTGATCATTGTTGAGGCCTTCGTAACTTCCTTCGAATAGAATATTTGGAAAACCATCAAGAGTTGTTCCTACCTCTAACAAAATCACCAAACATCGGGAGTCCCTTCCCAAATCGTGATACCAAACGCGTTGTATCTCACCATCTATTCGAGGAAGAACATGTCGTTCTTGAAGATCTTCATCTCGATTGCGTCTTCTTGAAGGTTGTGACAATTGTAATGTCTCGTAGGGCAGGTCAGCAAACGAAGGTTCTTGAGTTGAATCCGTTGGTTGTTGGCTCTTCATCTAATTAGCATCACAAATGCAAAGAAGTTACAAACAAGGATAGGAAATTGAATGTTATCTTGCCTCAATCTTGTCTCTTTTATAAGAGAGATTTTCATCTTGGTTTTGATGGATGTCGTTGATGAAAAACTTTGACTTTAGCTGATGCATTTGCTAGATTCTTGGATGGCTCTCATGTGCATTCACTAATATCATATCCACGCCAATGAACAAGATATTCTAGCTTATTTTGGCACGGCCTTTAGTCTAATATCTCTTCCACCTCAAATTCTTCATTATTATCTACTTCTATAGGAGGCGGTGGCATTTGTCTTCTTCCTTGTATATCCACTGTCTTATATGGTTCAAGAAGAGACACGTGGAATACAGGAGGGATCTTCATTGACTCCGGTAGATGTAACCGATATGCAACTGGGTTGATCTGTTCAGAAACAGAAAAGGGGCCAAGCCTACGATAGTCCAACTTGTCACAAGGTCGAGTAGTCTTGATATTGCGACGAAGTAGCCATACCTTATCATCCATGTTGAGTTGTGGTTGCTCCTTACGATATAGATCTGTATTTATCTTTTGTCGTTCTTGAGCTTCCTTCAATAGCGTCTTCATTATTGCATGTAACTCTGACAACCGATTTGCCATATCTTCTGCTGTAGGATTATCAACTTTTGAAAAATCAAAAGTATCAAGTCATGGATGATAGCCATAATTGGCAAAGAAAGATATTTGTTGCGTGGAAGAATGTACCGTATTATTATAAGCAAACTCTGCCAATGGCAGAAGGGTTATCCAATCATCATGTTGGTAGTAGATAGTACACCTTAAATATTGCTCCAAGACTTGGTTTACGCGCTCTGTTTGTCCATCAGTTTGAGGATGGAAAGCCGAAGATAGCTTTATGTCCACTTTTAAAATCTTGAAAAGGGTCCTCCAAAATCTTGACACAAATTGAGTTCCCCTATCCGATATGATATCTTTAGGTAATCTATGATAGCGATAGATATTATCAATGAAAAGCTTAGTTGTTTCTTCACCTGTGATAGATTTTGTACATAGCACAAAATGTGCCATCTTGGTGAAATGATCTACTATCACAAATATAGAATCGTAAGATCTTAAGCTTGGAAGATTTGTGATGAAATCCATAGAAACAGAAGACCATGGTTGTTCTAGTATAGGTAATGGCTCAAGAAGTCCGTAAGGTCAATGACGAGGAATTTTTGATCTTGAACAAATATCACATGATTGTACAAAGTCTTTGACTGACTTCCACATTTGTGGCCACCAAAAATCTCTTGATATGAGTTTTAAAGTCTTATTATATCCAAAGTGCCCTGCTGCTGAAAAGTCATGACGTGCTTGAAGAACACATAAACGTGCTTCTCCTTCTGGAACATATAGGCGTCATTCAAAATATAATAGATTATTCTTGAACTCGAACTTAGAAGGATCATGAGACTTGAAAGAATTATTCTCGATATCATGAACAAGAGGGTCTAAGGACATACTGGACTGGATTTGCTTGAGAAAAGTTGAAACAACAGTCAATGTTGATTTCATTGCTCGGAGATGAAATTGCTCCGATTTCAAGAGGACCGTTCTTTGTTGCTCAAAAGCTGCATCTCCTTCTTTTGGTACAAAATAAGATCGTCTAGATAGGACATCGGACAAACCTTGTTGTTTTCCTGGTCGATAAGTGATAATGAACTCGAATCTTAACAAAGACATACTCCAACGAGCTTGACGACCATTCAACACGCGTGTTGACATGAAATACTCGAGGTTCTTGTGATCTATATACACAGTGACTCGACTAGAAGCGCCTTCTAGATAATGATGCCATTCTTGAAAGGAATCCATGATCGCAAGAAGTTCTTTATCGTGGATCTCATAATTGATCTTGGCTGCTCAGAATTTTCTTGAATGAAAAGCTATCGGATGAAGTTTGTCATCTGATCCCATTTGAGATAAAACTACATCCAAGGCAAAATCTGATGCATCTGTTTCCATAAAAAATGCCTTGGAAAAGTCAACACGATATAAGACTGGTGCAGAGACAAACGATGTCTTCAAGGCTTCAAATGCTGCTTCCACTTCTTGAATCCGTTGGAATTTATCTCTACTAGTCAAGCGTGTAAATGGAGCTGCAACTCATGAGAAATCTTTGATGAAGATCCGATAGTAATTGGCAAATCTCAAGAAACATTGGACATCTCTTACTGTCCTTGGAATCTTCCAATCCATGATTGTTTGGACTTTCTTAGAATCCATCATGAGACCATCATTTGAAATGATGTATCCTAAAAAGTCAACTTGAGTAGTGTGAAATACACACTTTTCCATCTTGGCGTACAATCCTGCATCTTTAAGTTTTTGTAATACTTGACGAACATGTATTTCATGTTCTTCGACGTTTTTAGAATAGATCAGGATATCGTCTAGATAGCAGACGACAAAATTGTCTAAGAATTCACAAAATACATCATTCATGAGATGTTGAAAAGCAGCTGGTGCATTCGTGAGTCCAAAGGACATGACATTATATTCGAAATGTCCATACCTGGTTCGAAACGCAGTCTTCCATTCATCTCCTTCTTTGATCCGTACTAGATTATATGCTCTTCTTAGATCTATTTTTGTATAGATCTTAGCTTGATTCAAGTGGTCAAGGAGTTTTGATATCAAAGGTAATGGATACCTGTTCTTAATTGTGATCTTGTTGAGTCCTCGATAATCAACACACATTCGTAAAGATCCATCTTTTTTCTTTACAAATATAATTGGAGCTCATGCTGGAGATTTTGAATGGCGTATGAAATTCTTCGCTAAATTCTCATCAATATATGTCTTGAGTTCAGCCATCTCATCTTGCGATAAACTGTAAATTGGTCCAAATGGTGGCTAAGTTCCTTCCTTGAGGTCGATTGAACAATCATATGGGCGAAGCTCAGGAAGAATATATGCATTCTTTCTCTCAAAAATGTCTTGATACTCTTGATATTGACTTGGAATGCCACTTGAAGTCTTTACGTTTTCAGAAATAGGTGCAGCATAAATAGCAAAAGTTGATCCTTTTTTTGCTGCGTGTATAAATGCTTTTGCACCTATCAGTACGGGTTTTACTATACTAGACTTATAATTTTTTATTTGGTTGGTAGAATTATTAATAACGCTCTGGGAAAAGTCAAGTTTACGTGAATTTCAATCTATTCGAGGGTTATATTTTTCTAGTTAGGATAAACCTGAAATAACTGGATTGGACAAGGATATAATTATGTTAAAAGCTATGTAGCTATCATGATCGTCTATTGTTACTTTTATAGGATGAATTTCATGATTGACATCTCCAGAAGATAAGGGACAACCATCTATGACTTCTACATGTACTGGTTTAGGTTTCTATACAAAAGGTATTTTACGACTTTTAACAAATTATTCATCTAAAAAACATGCTGAGGCTCCCGAATCTAATAAAGCAGAGGCTTTGTAATTCTTAGGTCCTAAATATAAGTCTATTATAAAACAAGGAGAGGGTTCTGAGGAGAGGATAGGACCTTCATTAGGAATTGTACAAGGTTCCAGCTGCATGGTCCCTATTGTAGCTGGACGAATCCGTTTTTCGACATGTTGTTTTCTTTGACCGTCGCACCCATCATTTTATAGTTGCGTCATTTCTTTGGACAATGTTGAGCAGTGTGCTTAGGTTCTTCGTAATATAAACATAATCCTTCTTGACGACGATGAATCTTTTCTTGCTCAGTTAGGGGTTTAAAATGTACCGCGTCAATTTGCATGTCTTCTACTTCTGAATGTACGTTTGGCAAAGATGTTGATATTGCTATTGAGTAATAACGTTGAGGTTTCCGTGAATGATTGTCGGATCGAAATTTGAAAAGTCGATTATCACATTTTACCGCAAAATCGATTGCTTGACTCAAAGTTTGAGGATTAGGTAAGTTGAGCATCAATTTCTTTACTTCGTATTGCAATCCATAAAAAAATTGACTGATTACTGCAGCATCATCCCACTTGATGTCAATTGCAAGTTATCAAAATTGTGAAGCATGTACTGTTACTGAGCAATTTTCTTGTCGAAGAGTTCGGATCTTATTTGTTGCAACACGAGTTGCATCATGTTCACCATACATAGATCGAAACTCCGCCAAAAAAGCTTCCAAATTATCCAATATTGGATTTTGTTGTTCAAAAAAAGACGAAAACCACGATAATGCAAAATCAGAAAGTAGAGTGCCAATAAACCTAACTTGTGATCTTGGAGTTGGATAGCTTTGCGGTTGAAGTTCAATTGCCAATTGTACTTGATTGATGAACCCTCGAAACTTTGATCTCGTACCATCAAATTTCTCGGGTAAGGCAATTCTTGGTTCTCTAGTGCTTACAGGGTATTGTACAATTGGAGAAAGAACGTGATTTGTTGTAGATGTTGAACTAGCTCCGATCATCTCTATATCCCGACTTTCTGCTATTCTTGTTTTTTCATGTGTTGGTGAATTGAGTTGATGCATCGCAAGCATTAACTCTCTCATTTGTTCTTGTATTTATGCTATTGCACTCTTCATTTCAACAAGCTCTGCCATAATATCACTAAGAAGAAAAATTTGTTTGATATTGCTCAAGACAAAAGAAAAGAAAGACTTGATAACAAAGAAGATACTAAGAACAATATCAGTTTAGAAGTGGGTAATCGGCAAACTTCTAATACGTTTATGTCTTGTCAAGAGAAAGGTGTAATCCACTCTTACTCAAGAAAAACGAAGCTCTGATATTGTAAGTCTACTCTTGTCAATCTGTCAGGGACAAAGACTCGATAAACAAAAAGGCTATCTCGATATAATAAGTCAAAATATAAATAAGTCTGTATATTAAAAGGAAACTAGAATGGCTACTGCCACAAGACAAGAAACTAAAGACTCTTGAACCTGGACTAGAAGCAAGAAAGGAGGTGATAAGAGTGAAGAAGCCTTCACTCTTGTCTCTATATATATTATCTAACTAAGAGCTACGTGGCGACACTCTATAGGACCTGCAATAGGTGTTGACTTTGTAGGACACATGCCTTGACTTACAAAGCAAGTTTTTCTATAAGTGGGCCTCATATTTACCTTGATCCTCAAGCTAATAACATGTGTGGCACATGGCCAACTTGTTGACCACGTTTGTAATCCAAAAAGTCAATTAAAGACACCTATGAAGTCAAAGCACTATCTAGGAAGTTTCTAGGAAGCTTCTATATTAAATATTATAGAATTAACTTACTTTTATCTACTTTTACTTACTTCTACCTTTTTCTATATGTAATTATTAGCTTATATGATTATGGCCGTGACAGTATTTGTCAAAGAATTTTGATGAGTATTTGAAGATTCATGGTATTACAAGACAAACTTCCACTCCCTATACTCCACAACAAAATGGAGTTGCAAAAAGAGCAAATCGAACTATTGTGGAGATGGCAAGGAGTATGATTCATGCTCAAAACCTTGGGCATGAATTTTGGGCGGAAGCTGTGGTGAATGCAGTGTATACAAGGAATAGGTGTCCTACAAATGTACTTACATCAATGACTCCACAAGAAGCTTGGAGTGGGAGGAAACCTTGTGTTTCACACATGAGGACTTTTGGATGCATTGCTTATGCAAAGGTACTAGATGTATGCAATCCAAATTTGATGCAAAAGGTACAAAATGTGTATTTGTTGGATATTGTGAAGGTACCAAGGCATATAAGCTAATGTGTTTGAATAACAAGAAGATTATCAAAAGTCGTGATGTTGAATTTATGGAGCATAAAAGTGCTTGTCAGCACTTAGAGATGAATCAAAGTGGGAGTAATGGTATATTTGTGGATACATCTTCAATTTCAGCAACGAAAGAAGAAGAAAAAGATGAAGACAATGAAGATAGTGAAGATTTGAATCAACATGAAGAACCAAAGAAGATGAAGAAGAAGAAGAAGAAAGTGTATACAATTGGGATGACAAACAATGAAGAAGTTGAAGATGATGATGATGATGAGGAATACCAACCTTTGAGTGAGAAGAGACAAGGTTCAAAAGAAAAGAAGGTTGGAGAGCATCAAGGTGAATCTTCTTCAAATGATAGGAGATATTTCACAAGAGAAAGAAAACAACGTGATGAATGGTGGAAGGACCACATCTTTCCTCAAGTAAGTGAAGGACATGGCAATGTTGCACTCCTTGCTGATCCATTGAATATATGTGATACTATGAAGTCTACGAATGCGTTGAAGTGGGAGGAGGCTATCGAAGAAGAGTACAAATCTCTCATGAGCAATGGAATATGGGAATTGACTCAACTTCCATCAAATCGATCTTCAATTGGTTGTAAGTGGATGTTTAGAACCAAGAGAGATGCAATGGGTGATATTATGAGATATAAGGTAAGGCTAGTTGCCAAATGATACTCACAAGTTGCTGGTATTGATTTCAATGAGACATTTGCTCCCGTGGCTAAGTTCACCACCATTAGAACCATTGTGGCAATTGGGCAGCAATAGACTTGGAGATGCATCAAATGGATGTGAAGACGGCTTTCTTGAATGGAGAGTTGGAAGAAGACATCTACATGGATCAACCTCAAGGATTTGTAGAAGAAGGCAAGCAACAACTTGTTTGTAAGTTGAAGAAATCCTTGTATGGACTCAAGCAATCTCCAAGGGCATGGTATCAAAGAATTGACATATTCTTTGTTAATGAGGGATTCCAAAGAAGTGAAGCTGACCATTCTATGTATGTGATACAATCAAAAGAGTTTTTGATGATTGTTATTCTTTATGTAGATGATTTAATCATCTTAACCAATACTCTAAAGATGATGGATTTGTTGAAGGTAGAGTTAGAAAAGGAATATGAGATGACTGATTTGGGAGAGCTTCATTATTGCTTAGGAGTGGAATTTGCAAGAGATCGGGCTAACAAGACCATCACAATGAGCCAAAGGAAGTACATTGAAGGAGTGTTGAAACGATTCAACATGGAGGATTGCAAGCCTATTGGAACACCCTTGGAATCCAATTTGAAGTTGATGAAGCTCACGGATGAAGAGTTTGCACAAGTTGAAGGCCAAATGCAAGGTGTTCCGTACAAAGCAGTAGTTGGGTCACTCATGTATGCAATGGTTGGCACAAGGGTGGATCTTGCTTATGCGGTGAATATCGTAAGTCAACACATGTCAAAAGTAGGACCAATTCATTGGGCAACCATCAAGAGCATCATTAGGTACTTGAAAGGCACTTTGGACTTCAAATTGTGCCTTGGAGGTGAAAGTATTGCTTTGCATGGTTATTGTGATGCGGATTGGGCATGAGATGCAAATGATAGGCGGTCAACAACGGGCTATGTATTCTTTGTTGGAATGGGAGCAATTTCATGGAATTGCAAGAGGCAACCCACAATTGCAAGGTCCACAATGGAGGCGGAGTACATGGCAGCAAGCCATGGTGCAATGGAAGCAACATGGATAAGGCAAGTTTTGGAGGACATTAGACTTGTGCAATTAAAAGCAACTCCATTGAATTGTAACAATCAAGGATGCCTTATTTTTACAAAGAATCCAAAGCATCATTCAAAAATCAAGCACATTGACATTCAACATCACTTTATAAGACAGAAGATTGAAATGGGAGTGATTGACTTGAAGTATTGTGCAACAGAAGATATGCTTGCTGATTTGTTAACAAAGGCATTGGTCAAAGATAGACATCATATGTTGACAAAGGCATTAGGTTTGAAGGGCTTTGACAATTAGCAAAGTGGGAGTGTTGAAGTAAAAGATAAAGATGAATTGATAATAGTTAAAGTAGAATAAATTACCTCGTAAAGGATATTACCTTAGGTAAGTTGCTAATGGTCAAAGGCTTGACTCTTGGCATATAGAAAAAGCATCCTATGGACATAGGATGCGGTCAAGGACAAAGAGTCAAAGTCAAGAGGATAAAGTGTGTCCTAGGGAATATCCAAAGAACTAGGTAAGAGTAATTAGTAAAGGGCATAGGATACCTTTGTGGTATGTAAGATGCCATAGGATCCTAGGATCCTTGGATCTCCTTGTGGTATGAGTCAAAGGATCCAAGGAGCATATGTGTAAAAGTCAAATGGTGGAAGAAGTCCTTTTAGGACAGCAACCACCACCTATAAGTAACGAGAGTTGGAAGAGACAACCATCTCATTTCACACTTCTCTTATGTGCAACCTTGCTGATTTCTACTTACTTGTATTATGCTTATAGTGTTCTTTTCTCAAAAACTTGGGTATGAGTATTGGATGGAAGCTATGGAAAATGCTGTGTATACAAGAATTATGTGTTCCACAAGTGCACTTGAAGGAATGACTCCCCAAGATGCTTAGACTGGTAACAAACCTTGCATATCCCACATGAGGATTTTTGAGTGCATTGCATATGTCAAGGTTCCAGAGAGTATGAGAGGCAAACTTGATGCAAAGGGTACAAGATGTTTATTCCTTAGTTATTGTGAAGGTACCAAGGCATATAGGCTCATGTGTTTAGATACCAAAAAGATCATCAAAAGTCGTGATGTAGAGTTCTTGGAGGATAAAAGTGGTAGTGAAAAGTGGAAGATGTGTCCAAGTGGGAGTAGTGGTGTGTTTGTGGACACATCTTTAATTCCAGCAAACAAACAAGAAGATGAAGAAGAGCATTCTCAAAGTGAAGAAGGAGAGGAAGATGCCATGATAGAAGAGCCCAATACTATGAAGACTTCAATTCCAGCAAGATATAACAAGGACAATGAAGAGAATAAAGATGAAGAATACCAACCAATGAGTAAGACAAAGGACTCCATGAGCCATACAAGGCAGCAAGAGGTGCATGAAGGCTTGTCCTCCTTGCATGAAAGAAGATATCCAACACGTGAGAAAAGACCACAAGGTGAATGGTGGAAGAACCACATCTTTCCACAAGTAAGTGAAGACCATGCCAATGTTGCTCTTCTTGATGATCCATTGATATTGTATGATGCAATGAGGTGTGGTGATGCAATGAAGTTGGAGATTGCCATACAAGAAGAATACAAATCTCTTATAGACAATGAGACATGGGAGTTGACTCCACTTCCATCAAATCGATCAGCAATTGGATATAAGTCGGTATTTAGAATTAAGAGAGATGCTATGGGTAATGTTGTGAGGTACAAGGCAAGATTGGTTGCCAAAGGCTACTCACAAGTTGCTGGAGTGGACTTTAATGAGACATTTGTACCCGTGGCCAAGTTCACCACCATTAGAACCATAGTAGCAATTACAGCATCAATGGACCTTGAGATGCATCAAATGGATGTCAAGAGAGCATTCTTGAATGTAGACATGGAAGAAGACATCTACATGGAGCAACCTCAAGGGTTTATTGAACAAGACAAACACCACCTTGTTTGCAAGTTGAAGAAGTCATTGTATGGACTCAAGCAATCACCAAGAGCATGGTACTAACGCATTGACTCATTCTTTGTGAAGGAAGGTTTTGTAAGGAGTGAAGCTGACCATTCTTTGTATGTATTATAAGCCAAGGACTTCTTGTTGGTTGTGATCCTCTATGTAGATGATTTAATCATCTTAAGCAACACCATGGTAAGATTAGATTGGTTGAAGAAGAAATTGGAGAGAGAGTTTTAGATGATTTATTTGGGAGAGCTCCATTATTGTTTGGGTGTGGAATTCACAAGAAGTAGAGAATCAAAGACCATCACATTGAGCCAAAGCCAGTACATTGAAGAAGTGTTGAAACGATTCAGTATGGGAGATTGCAAGCCCATTGGAACTCCTTTGGAGGCCAACTTGAAGTTGATGAAGCTCATGGATGAGGAGTATGCTGAAGTTGAGCATCAAATGTAAGGCATAGCATACAAGGCAGCAGTAGGCTCACTCATGTATGCAATGGTGGGCACAAGGATGGATCTTGTATTTGCAGTAAGTGTGGTAAGCCAACACATGGCAAAACCAGGTCCTATGCATTGGGCAACCATCAAGAGAATCATGAGGTACTTGAAAGGCTCTTTGAACCTCAAACTATGTCTTGGAGGAGATAATATTGCATTACATGGATATTGTGATGTAGATTGGGCTGGAGATGCAAACGATAGAAGGTCAACAACGGGCTATGTATTCTTTGTTGGAATGGGAGCCATATCTTGGAATTCCAAGAGATAACCAACCATTGCAAGGTCCACAATGGAGGCGGAGTACATGGCAACAAGTCATGGAGCAATGGAAGCAATTTGGTTGAGGTTGTTATTGAAAGATATTGGACTTGTGCAATTGGAGGCCACCCTATTAAGGTGTGACAATCAAGGATGTCTTGCTTTTACAAAGAATCCAAAGCATCATGCAAGAACCAAGCACATTGATATTCAACATCATTTCATAAGAGAGAAGATAGAGATGGGGGTTATTGATATGATGTATTGTGAAACCAAAGACATGTTGGCTGATTTGTTGACAAAAGCCTTAGTTAGAGAAAGATACAACAAGTTGAGTAAGGCAATAAGATTGATAGCTAATTGATCAATAGCAAATTGGGAGTGTTGAAGGAAAGAACTCTTCAAGTAGTTGCTAATGGTCAATACAGTACAAGTGTTGTTAGAAATATCCCATAAGGTTAGGTAGTAGTCTATAGTGCATTAGAGTACAAGGGGAGGGCTGGTCCTTGGAGATATCCCATATGGATTGTAGCACTTGGTACCTTGGTACTAATATATAAGGAAAGAGTTGGCATGGGAAGAAGTATCCCATACTACATTCTATTTGTTAAAGTTCAACCTTGCTGGTCCTAACTTACTTGTGTGGAGTATGCTTTCAATGTTTCAATATCAATGACACCACAAGAACCTTGGAGTAGGAGACAACCTTACATTTCTCATATGAGGACCTTTGATTGCATTGCATATACAAAAACACCTGATTGTATGAGATCCAAACTTGATGCAAAAGGTACAAAGTGTGTGTTTCTTGGTTATTGTAAAGATACTAAGGCATATAGGCTAATGTGCTTGGAATCCAAGAAGATCATCAAAAGTCGTGATGTTGAATTTTTGGAGCATAAGAGTGCTTGTGAGCACTTGGAGATGTGTCCAAGTGGGAGTAATGGTGTGTTTGTGGACACATCTTTGAATTCAGCAAAGACATAAGAAGATGAAGACAATGAAGATGATGAAGATGAAAAGCCAAAGAAGGTTGAAAAGATGAAGGCTCCTACAATTGAAAGGACCAGCAATGAAAGAAATGAAGATGTTGAAGATTGGGATGATGACAATGATAAAGACTTCCAACCATTGGGTGAAAAATAACAAGGTTTAAGTGAGAAGAAGATTGATAAAGTACAACAAGGTGAATATTCTTCATCAAGTAAAAGGAGATATCTCTTGAGAGAAAGAAGGCAATGTGGTGAATGGTGGAAGGATCACATCTTCCCTCAAGTAAGTGAAGAACATGCAAACCTTGCTCTTCTTGCTGATCCATTATCATTATATGATGCGATGAAGTGTGAAGATGCAATCAAGTGGGAGAAGGCTATGGAAGAAGAGTACCAATCTCTTATAGACAATGGTACATGGAAATGGCACCTCTTCCACCAAATCGATCTAGTGTTGGTTGTAAATGGGTGTTTAGGACTAAAAGAAATGTAATGGGTGAGGTGGTGAGGCACAAGGCAAGATTAGTTACCAAAGAATACTCACAAGTTACTAGAATTGATTTCAATGAGACTTATGCACCCGTTGTCGTATTACGTATTTTCGTGCTCGAGAACGCGCCAGGCATCTGGCTGTAGAAGGTAGTATGGAGATTTGGTAATATTCAAGCAATCTATCGGTTTTTGACTATTGGAATATAAACAATTGCAAGAATATATCGTAAATCTATATGGATGTCCTTTGACTGCTCGCTGAAATTCTTTTTGCCCCAACCGGTAGGTCTCTAGACGTTACAGAGAACCTCGAACAACCCAATCTGTTGATCTCCAATACCGCTTTATACTCACGACCTTGTATCCACTGACTGTCTTGTTAGATTAATCCAAAAAATTTCATTCACTTCGCATACTCAATCCTATAGACACCCTTTTAATTCTTCAATCACAAATGTAACTTCGATTTCACAAAACAGTCAAGAATAATCACACTCACTTCATTAAAACCCCAATTCACCAGTACAATACATTGACCTCTCAGCATTGATCGCTAGAAGTCTTCCCAAAATCCTATGAAGAAAAAAAAACTCCAATTCTCTGTCTTTTTCCCTCCCCGAAGCATGAAGCTAGCTCTCTGATCCTTAAAACCCTAATTCTCCCCTCTTTTCATTTCTTAACCTATTCTCCCCTTTAATCCTAATTCTCCCCTCTTTCAAACCTTAGCCTCTGAATTTCTTCAATCTTCCATCTTGGATCCAGAATTGGCTCCGCCGTCCGAGCTTTCTCCCCCATTTTTACCTTTAAAAGATCCTTTTACCGAAAGGACGTTCCCGAAACGGCACAAAGAATAGAACAGCCTAAAACAGAATCGGAGCCCCGTAATTGGACCGCATTGGGTTGCCCAACCAAGTCATGTCTCATATTGGCTAAGAGGCCCGTAGTAAGACCTGGGTGTTCCTATAATTGGATAAAATTCGTCCTTTACGTCAGGCTCGCTCAGTCATCGATTTAGTCCTTTCGATTCTGTTGACTCCCACTATTGGACTCGAACGGAGCATTTTGTTACTGGTAAGTGTGCCCTGACCAACTGTGACGGGGTGTCTGAATTGGCCCCTGAATATTGGCACTAGAATCGGTCGTTGCTCCCAATATTTGAGGTAACTGAACATTAATAAAAGTCCACTTTCTTTATATTTTCACGGTATACTCATGTTACAACACGACACCGTTGTCAAAAACACCACTCAAGGACCAAGTACATTGATGTTCAGCATCATTTTATATGAGAGAAGATTGAAGATGGAATAATAGGTCTGAAGTATTGTGCTACAAATGACATGCTTGCTGATGTGCTTATAAAGGCATTGGTCAAGGATAGACATCATGACTTGATTTAAAGATTAAATTAAAAGCCTTTTGAATATTAGCAAAGTGGGAGTGTTGAAGAACTACAAGTACTTGCTTAGTTAAAATCACATAAAGTTTAAGCATAGTATGTTGCTAATAGTAAAAAGGTAGCAAAGAGGTAAAATAAGTTATTGTAGTAGTATCGAGGCTTTAGTAAGATGAGGTAGAAATGGATGTAATATCAAATAGATGGAAGTTGCCTCGTTGGTACACAAACCACCACCTATAAGTAAAGAGTATTGGAAGTAAGAATTATCTTCCTCCATACTTTTTCTTAGAATATAATACTTGCTGATGCTAAGTGTTTGTAGCCTTTAGACTTCTTTTTCTTCAATAATTATAAAGTTAGATCATCAAGGATCTATCTCAGCAATAGCACAATGCAAACTTTGCCTTTAGGTGAAAAAACAATACACCAACACCAAAATGTTCTTAACCACAAGTAAGAGCAAAGCAAGATCTAGATCTAGATCTGAATCTGAAAGCTAGGTCCTTCTAAAGCCTAACTTCAGCAACAACAACTTGATCAACTCTACACTTACAAAATCACTTTAAAGAACCTCAAAAAATACTCAAGCAAATGTGAGTGGGCCTATAACCTATTGAAGAAAAGAAGTCTAAAAGCTAAAAACACTTAGCATTAGCAAAGATTGTAGTCTAAGAGAAGTGTAGAGAAAGATAATTCTTACTTCTAACACCTTTAAGTTATAGGTGGAGTTTACATCCCAAGTACATAGACTTCATCTAGAGTTACCATCATCCTTTTAATCTAGATCTAGATCTAGATTCATCTTAACTTAGCCGCAACCTCAAAATCGTAGCCGTCGCTATAATAACTTCTTTTAATCGTTTGTTGTCTTTTGACTATTAATAACTTAGTATGATTAAACTTCATGTAGTGGTAACTAAGCAAAAACTTCTTGATCTTCAACAATATTAGCTATCTTTATCTTGTTTCAAAAAGATATCCAAATCTTTACTATAATATTTTTTCAATCATTTCATTGGCAAGTCTTGCCATTACATATTCTAAAGTGAGTTGTTTTAATTTAATGGACTCTAATGCTACATTCATGTAATTATAGGACTTAAAAAGGCTCAAAAGTAAGATTATGATGAAAATAGCCATCATCTAAAGACTTTCAATAATTACAAATTTATTTGTAAGAGTCTTTATTTTATTAATATAAATCATTAGACCTTCATATTTTTTTATTTTCTATTTAAAAAATCTTATTGTTACAAAAATAATATTAAAAATATTCTTGCTCTTATAAAATTTACAAAGAATCTTCTATATCTTTTATAAGAGATAATATGAAAGAAATTCTAATTGTTGACAATCATAACAAGCTTTTTTTATATATATTCTTTATAATTCTTCTCATCTTTCATATTAGCATGCATACTTTAAAAATCTTTACTTTCATTTATAATTATTCTAATAATTCAATGAAACCAACCAAAGTTCTATTTTTCTTTTTTAAAAGTAAAAAATTCTTTTTCTAAGCTTTTTAATGATCTTCAAGCCACATCTGTAAAAAAGTTATATTAAAGAAGTTTAAAAGGAATAAAAAGCTTTCAAAATTAACAAAAAGATATTTTTATCTAAGAATCCTAGAATGATATCTTTGTAAATAAACCAGTGATTTTATTCTCAAAATACTTTCATATTTATTTTTAAGAATTTTGATAAGTCTTATAAATTATGTAAATCTTACTTATTAAGTTTTCTATTCTTAAATCACTTTTATACTCACAAATTGCTTCTTAGTTCTATAAGAGGCCTTTAAAGCATCTTAAGTTTTTTCTTCAGATGAATGTACAAAGTTAGTTTTCCAAAGATCTAATTTAGTAAGAATATATAATTTTAGTGTTTTAAAATATTACTTTAAGGTGAAAAATAAACCTCTAATTTAAAATTTACTTAACAAAAAATAAAAGCAAACAAAAATTAAGATTTAGATTCAAAATTTGAAGTTATGATATTCTAAATTTTAATATTAGCAACAACAATATGATCTAATCTTCAAAATAATATAGACTTCATAAAATTTTAATACTCATAAGCAAAGGTGAGTGGGCCCATACTCTAAGAAAAAAATAAAAGTCAAATGTTCCAACACTTAGCATCAGCAAGGTTGTATACAAAGAGAAATGTGGAGTACAATTACTTTCACTTCCAATGTCCTTCACTTATAAGTGGTCACAAATGACATCTTTCTTACTATCAAGATATTTTTTGACATATATTTTATGCTATTTTGACCACTAATAACTCATCTAAGATAATATCTTCTATATCATAATTTATTCTATTTTTATTAATTTACTATTATTTACCTTAATATTCATAACCTATTAAAGATATAAAAAGTCTATTTTATTCATTCTTAGTATTAATAATGTTAAATATAAAAAATATAGAATAAGATAATTTCTATTTTTAATATCTTTTATAAAAAACAAACCATATTTAATATAAATTAATTTTATTTATAATTATTTTATACTAAATTACTCTATATAATCAAATTATATTTGCTAAAATCCTAAATTTATCTACTATTTAAAATCTTAGCAACCACCTTAAAAACTTGTCACAAGTTATTATTGTTCTTTAACTATTAGCAATTTGTTGAGATTAAATTCTCGGAAATAGTAAATAAATAAAATTTTAAAGATCCTTATTTAAAAATTTTAATATATATATATATAATATTTATTTTCTTATTACTATGAAAAAACTAATAATACTATTCTAATATAAATTATGTAATCAAATGTTTCTTTTGTTTATTCTTTTAAGATTTATATAAAATTTATAATTTTAAGTACTTTTTGTATTCTTTTGTGTTGTCATTTTTTTGAGAAAATTAAAATTTTCTTCAATTTTTTTTAATTCTTATTAAAAAAAATCTATGAATGATTATTCTAAAATCTTTTCATTCTTCTTAAATTTTTATTTTATTTTTTAGAATCATAAATTATACAACTAAAATTATTTTAAAATTTAAAAGAATTTTTATTTATAAAAAAATAATACTTTGATATTTTAATAGTTTTAATCCAAATAATTATTTTAAATTATAATCTGAAGTAATTTATAATTTCCACTAATATCCTTAGCAAACATGTTATTTAGGATTTTAGGTTTTGTTTTTGCTATGTATCATGTAGTTTTTGCATTAAAAATGAATTGAGTTTATAAACATTGACCATTAATTTGTTTTCTTAAAATTTAAATTTCTTTTGAAAGCAAAAGAAAATAAAAGTAAATTCATAAAACTTTATGAATAGTTTATGAAAAAATATGTAAAACAAATCAGTATCGTACTTTACATGTTTCATTGTGTTAAGGATTTTGTTGGATAATTTAAGCCTAAGTGCTAATAGTGTACCTACGGCAATCAATTAAAGAGTAACACTTGATTTTTGATTTTTGATTTTTAAAGAGTTACAATTGATTTATATATATATATATATATATATATATTAATTGATTGCCAGCAGGTATACTATTAGCACTCAGGCTTAAATATTTGAGAACATATATCCTAACTTATAAACAGAAATGAAAAAACTCTGTCGGATCTTATTTATATGTGATGATGGGTACTATCCTTAACCTTGACCAACAACATAGAATGAACGTAAAATGCATTTCCAGTATTAGAAAGATAGTCTTAAAATTATACATATTTTCAATTACTGTATGTTTCTCTCCAGTATTGGCATGATATTAATCAGCTGGATTACATAAGTTTAATATTTCAACAAAATATACAAATAACACATTCAATCAATCCTATGTTGAATATTCAAACAAAACTTATGTTTTTAGACACAAATGATCTAATAAAATTGAAATTTTTCTTTGCTAGTAGCAACAGGGTAAGGTGTGTTTTTATTTCAAGATTTTAACCTCACGATTACACTTAGAGTTCTATGGTACTCTAAAAACATTGTTGGCGTGGGTGCATGTGTAGTGGGGGAGGAGAGAGTGGGAGCTTTCAGGTGGGAAAAGACGAGTAACTAGACAGATATTTGGAGGCACGCCACGAGAGCGTCCCACTGGAAGGACGTGAAATGGGGACGAGAGAAAACGGGATGGACAGAAGATGGACGTTGACGAGAAATAGAGGGAGCCCGGGGGTTAGGGAAGGATGTCACACTGGGGAGGGGGGGGGCCTTATCCATCTTTCGCTCGCTTTCTCCCCCTCTCTCCCCCCGCTAAACCCTTTCTGTTTCTCCTCCCCTTTCCCTTCCCTTCCCTGCCCCTGTTTGCTTGCCACTCTATTACACTTGTGCTGCTGCCTTGGCTTGCTTGCATTTCCTCCATTGCAGCCTGCCATGGCCTCCTCCACCAACCCTGACGATGAGTTCCTTTTCCCCGATGACGATGACGAGCCCCAACCCGACACTACTCGCTCTTCCGCTGCGTCCTCACCCGTCATCCCCAATTTTCGTGGCAAGTTGCCCGAGCCTGAAGTTCCCGACTCCAAGGGCCCCCTCAAGGTCTTCCTCTTCTTTGCACTATCTTCCTTCTCTCTGCATCCACTACAGTTCTACTACTCCATTGCTATCCCTCTCTTAATTCCTCCTCTATCTTCATGTGAATGCGACATGCATTCCATCTTTCTCGTTCCTCCACCTTCCTAAACCTTTCTCAAACCCTACATTTTTCATTTTTGGCTGCCTCTAAGAATGTATTGCTGCTCCGACTTCAATTTAGGTCTCCATCTCGAATGGGCTATTTTGTGAACTTTCATTTAATGTGTTGCTGTTTGACTTCAATCCTCCAGGTAGAATGGGCTTCAGATGACGAATCGGAAGAGGATGAGGACGAGGAAGACGAGGAGGATGTAGAGGAAGAAGGAATGGGAGAGTCCTCAGAGGTAGGTGTTGATGGTCAGGAGCCGTCTTCGTCCTCGAAGCGGCGAATGAGGAAGAGAAAAGAAAAGGAAGCAGAGGAGGAGGAAGACGAAGTTTTGGAGGAGGAAGATGAATGGAATTTTCCTACTGACAGGGAAAATTGGACTGAAGAGGATCTGGAAGAGGAGTGGGCAGACCCTACTTCGGCCGACGATACGGTTGGTCGGGATCCAGAATTAGCTGAGGACGATGAAGAGCTTATTGCTAAGCTTGAAAAAGATGGAAGGGCTCCTCTTCGGAGACCGTATTATGTTCCTTACAGGAAAGCGTATCCTTCAATTCCTGAGGATCATCCTGACATTGATAGTCCTGAGGCAGTTGTGGAGGAGCTGGAGCGTATGGAGGAGTTTCTTGTGTGGGCCAGCTATATCTTTGAAGATGGGTCATCGTAAGAAAATTATTGATTGTTTCCTATTTATGATGTTCTTTCTCGTTACATTACATTGTGTTACAGTAAACAATCGGTAGCCGTCCGCTCGAGGAAACACCCTGTTAGACTTCAAGATTTTCGAAGTAATGGTTTTATGTTCTAAAATACTAAATGCAAGGTTTTATATGGATGTGCATGTTTTGCTAGAGTCGCCTATTAACACCTACATTAGGTAGATTGGTTTCTGCTCCATGGTGTTGCTTGTACTCACTGTATTTAATTGTGCCTGATGCGCATGAATGTTTAGTGTATCACGTAGGCATGCCTGGTGATTTGATGTCGAGATGCCATGCAAATCTATACTGTATTCATTCCCGTGAGCATCTGATTATGTGGAATTTCTGATATGATACAGTTATGAAGGAACAGTTTGGGACGACCTTGCGCATGGGAAGGGTGTCTATACAACGCCAATGGAGCTTTGCAAGTAGGTTCTTTGTGTTGTATTTTAGCGCGCTAGCGCTCACACACACGCATTTCATGTTCTCAATAGCGTGTATCTTCAGTAGAAGGCGTGAGGGAAAAGATGCTTGGCATAATACTCTTGATTTTTGTTCAATGGTTATAATCATCTTGTTGGCAGATATGAAGGTGAATGGTTCCAGAACCTCATGCAGGGACACGGTGTTATTGAGGTCGACATTCCTGTAGCTAATCCACCCCCTGGCTCTGAGTAAGTCTACTTGCATTTCAAACCACCTGCATGTGTAATTTCGATATCCAGAGCATTGAGGGGACGTCACATTATAGTCCAAACTGTGATGGTTGTTGTGCTTTGGGGGGGGGGGGGTAGGAGGAGGGCTGAAACATGTTATCGGGTCTTAGTCTTCAATTTTCCCTCATGCGCTATCTTCTGTAATTGTTTTGTACGGAACGTTGTTGTATTTGGTTTACTGTGTGTTTCTACATATCGCCATCTCACACTACACATACAACAACACGTGAATTCTTTCATAGGTGAATCTATGAGAAAAAGAATTCGTTTTTATTTTTGTTTTTAATACAACGGGAACTGTGATAGTGGTACTCGAAGTTTCTCTAACCCGCTTCCTTTGACCTAATTTATTCTGTTAGCATTCTGCATACATGAAGTAAGTCTACAAAATGATCTAATGTCGATCACCATGCTTGTTCCTTTTCTTATGTATTGAAGACTCTGATGCAGATTAGAGCGAAAAATGAAAGCAGAGGGGAAGATACTGACAACCGATTTCCTTAGTCCAGAGGACAAGGAATGGTTAAGGATGGACCTTGAAGATGCACTTGCTGACAACCCAGAGGCAGTCGATACCAATCCGTTTGAAGACGATGACCTCTGGGTGAAGTATTTTGGAGAGAAGCCGTAAGTCTGGTTTATTTCGAATATACTCTCTCCTTTAGAAGTCGTTTCTAGCTGGCCAATAGGTCCGTGGTGTTGGTCACAATTTTTTTAAGGAGTAACATCTGGCGGGATTTGTGTTTCACAGGGAAAAGGGTCATTACAAGTATGCCGGGCAATGGAAACATAGTCGTATGCATGGTTGTGGAGTCTACGAGCTCAATGGTCGTCAAACATGGGTAGGCATCTTCATTTGCTGATTTCATTCGTACAAGGGGTAACAAATTTGTTAATAATTATATTGCTATATTTCTCGTTCATCTATTGTGTCAAAAGGAGTTCTCACTAGCAGGACGCTCAACGCTTGGTCGAAGTCTCCTATTCCAGTGAGAAAATACTGCCCGCTGGTGTTAATGTGAAGTCGGTTGGTCCATTTAGAATATGACCGTATTGATATTCATCTTGCCATGAGATGTCAAAGACCTCAAGAAAACGACTTTTAC
Organism: Physcomitrium patens; assembly: GCF_059467195.1. NCBI lineage: Eukaryota > Viridiplantae > Streptophyta > Bryopsida > Funariales > Funariaceae > Physcomitrium > Physcomitrium patens. The sequence continues at coordinate 1,685,048 of NC_143423.1, forward strand.
TTCCAGGGAAAATTTTATTTTGGGGAGATGCTGCCGGATGAGGAGGAATGCGATGATAAACTATCAGCTGTAAGCCTGAAACTTACGTATGGCACTGTGCTTGTGTACATTTATATCTTGTAGTCGATGTTTGTGTTTCGCTTGGAAAACGTCGAGATGCACGATTTGGTAGCATTTTGAAGTTAACTTTCGTGCGCTGGTCGATTTGTCTCGTTGAGCAGGATGTAGTTTCTGTCTTTTAATTTTCAGAGGAAATGCTGATTTTTTTAGCTTGATGATCTCATTTCAGCTTATGGTTTCAATTGCAGATGCATGCCTCACTTGCAGAGGTAGCTGCTGCAAAGGCAAGGATGTTTGTCAACAAGCCTGACGGAAGTACGTTGTTCTAGTTTGTAAACATGCCAATGCTTGACGTCCGCCATTTGAGTTTCTTATATAGGGAAAGCCTTGCCATACTTGTTGCTCTTTTCGCTTTTTCTATGAGAATCGCGTGCTTCATTGATGGGATTAGTAGTAATTCTTTTTTTTGTGGAACAGTGGTTCGTGAGATGAAGGGTCCATTTTCTGATCCTCAGCATCCATATATGTATGAGGAAGAAGATATGTGGATGGCTCCAGGCTTTATTAATCAGTTTTATCCGGTTTGTTTATCTGAGCTCATTCCTTTTGCATTGAATTAGAAACGAGTGGACGTGGTATTGAGATTAATTCTTAAGTTAGTGCTCAGATTTTGAACTGCTTGATTGGCACTGCAGATGGATTGCTCATAGTAACTGGTACGTGAGATAGTAGTTAGGGCACGAGGTGTCTTAGTATGGTGCAAAAGATCTCGGCCATTTGAATATGACTATTGACAGGTGCCGGAAGTTTGGGAGAGGTATGTCAAGGAAGTCGACTCTGAACAAGAAATGTGGCTGAACTCATTCACAAAAGCTCCACTTCGAATTCCTATGCCCTCTGAGCTTGAGTACTTGTGGGAAAAAGGTGCAGTTTCTCGTGCTTGGGCATTTGATTTTTTTACTTGTACCTGCGTAATTATGGAAGAGTGGCTGTTTTTTCCAAGGGAATCTGGTTACTTTGTTTATTCTTATAGTAGAAGGCATACACGAACTGGGTGGTGCTAGTACTTGTTTTTTTTGTACTTCAAACTTGCCTTGGTAGTTATTTTGATTCTGGGGTGCTGCTTTGGTCTCTGTTGTACATTTGGTTCCACTTTATATCGATGTTTGCTTTGACATGCATAGACAAATCGAAGCTTTACAGCGAAGCTGCCAGAGTATTTGACATATCTGTGATTTTTCAGATGAGGAATTTCTGGTCCTGACCGGCCCCAGTGGAGATTCCGGAAATTCGGAAACAGATGGAGCAGAGGTCTTGTACCATGTACCTACTGGACAGATTATTAATTGGGCGGAGGATGCTGAAGGGAAGTTGCGTTTTTTTATACAACCTATGGTTGAAGATGGCTCAGTAGAACCCGATTTGGCGATCCCTCTTCCCACGGGATTCAAACATTTCTATGGAGAGAAGGATTCTCCTGATGATGATTACGAAAGTGGCGACGGAGATGGAGAAGAGGGTGGTAAATTACTCTCTCAGGACGAAAAGCTGGAGAAAGAATGGAAGGAACGTGAAGAAGAGAGAAAAAGGCGTTGGGCAGAGGAGGATGCAGAGAGAGAACTGGAATGGGCAGAGAGGGAAAAGGAATTGGAGCTGGAATTGGAATTGAAGAATCTCGATGCGCAACTTGACGAGACAGTCGATGAGGCGGAAATGCTGGTATGGATTAGCACCTACCCTATGTCTTTGTTTAACGAGTAACACTTTTGCACTTCATCCTAGTAGAATGTATTTTACTGATACTTTTAAAACTGAACCTACGATGTTATGTCTTCAGCTTAAACTAGAGGATCTTTATGGAGCAACAGAGAGCGGAAAGGAGGAAGATAGAGTAGATGCTGAAGGCCGAAAAGAAGAAGCTAGTCTCGAGGAAGAAAGCACTTCTCGTGATAGCGTCAAGGATGACGAGGAAGTTGATGATGAGGATCAGGACGACGATGAAGACCCCAAACCGCGTAGCTTTGGCAAGGTGGCCATGGCCAGTCCACAGGGAGGAAACTCGGGCAGCTCGGGGAACACATCATTTCCAACTGCATTCGCATCAATCAGTCTAGCAACCCAGGTATGGCATTGCATCTAATCATAGTAGTGATGCACACCACAAGTATCTGTCACTCAATACGTGTCTCGTTTTAGATGCTGCTGATAAGAAGTTGTGCCCCTTGCAATCTTAGCGAAATTCTTGTTTCATGTACTTTGTCTGCATATTACCAATGTTCTAGCGAACATGTTGATAAGGTTGCTAAGCTGAGGGCAGTAAGGTCTTTGACTTCTGTAATTGTGTGTGCAGACTACCATGAAGCAGGTGCTAGGTCTCGTAGTTAAAAATTCCAGAAAAACGTGGCTTGCAGATCTTTTATCACCAAAATCTGTTGCAACTCCGACCATCAACTCTACAGCATCGCCTATGCAGCTGCAGCCCGACTCTATGGTATTCAGCCCTCTGAAAGAAGTCAGTGTGAATATTCGCAGCACTCGTCCATTGTCAAAATTGACAGCAACAGCCAGACCACAAATGCAACCCAAGACCAGAATAATACCAAGGCCACGAAGCTCCAGTTGCCGCATAATTGCAACCGAGCAGTGGAGCACCCCGTCCATTGAGGTTTTATCTCTTTGCCTTCCAGTGGAGGTTTAGGCATACAGCAGTGCATCCGCCTAGTGTCAGCGGAACTTCTCTCCCAGATTTTTGCAGTAGGTTGCAGCACAAGTAAGGCTGTGGGATGAAGTTTGTTGCCTAGGCTCTATGATCTGCTATTGCTGTCCCAATTTTGTTCCTTACTTAAGCACTTTTTATGCAAGGGCAGGAACTTATCATTACTGCGCTTGCTGTCCAATCGTTTGTGAGCAATTCAACTATTTTCGTAACTAGGTTTAGCTTTGGTAACAACCTCAAAAGTTCAGGTGATTGAGGATCTAAGTTTATCCATTGAATGGAAAATGAGTATTTCCAGATTCCGATGAGCATCAAGTTATTCCATGTGCTTCAAGCTGTCGGTTGCTGTCTCATCAGTTTATATATTCAATGTTAGACTACATTAATATTTTACTTTTCCTTCACTTGTACCAAAGTTGATTGCGTATGGAATCAAAGAGATGCTGGAAATGGATTTTAAAAGTACATTGCCCAAATCAACTTTCGCTCATCAGATTGTCATGATTATTAACAAATCTTATTTTCTAAATTTGTGAATATGTTACAGATTTTGCTACGTCGGGTCAAATACAAATCTCACTTGAAACAGTTAAACCATACCAATAAACTTTGAATTTGCTTAATTGATGCTAGAATGATATTGTATGCATAAGTGATTTTTTGACTTTTTGAACTTTTCTTTGCATCTTACATTCTAAAGTTAGAGATGTATGTCCTGAATTTTTTTTTTTTTCTTTTTTTTTTTTGTACGATATTAATATTTTGTTACTAATATTATTTTAAAATGTAGTTTCAATTTCTTTGGTTGAACTGCAGGTAAATTGTTTAAATTTTAATAAATGAATAGTTTTAATGCATCATTGTACATAATAGAAGGTAAAAATAAAAGAGATGTAGTCTTCACTGAAATAAATAAATCAAATAGTTTAACAATATCAATTTTAGATCATCAAAGAAAGACAATTATATTTATGTATGTAATTTTATTTTTCTATATTTGAAAATCTACTCATTCTTTTATTTTCTTTAAATACATAAAATTGGTTATAAATATTGTGAGATCATTAGCTACAAAATATATTTTTATAATAAATATAATATAGAATCTTTTTATGGTTATTAAAAGGATGTATGTTGAATTATTAATTCAACAAAAACATTATTAATCTAAATTATGAATAACATTTGTTTATACATTTCTTGATACTTTAGAAGCCATAAAGATAGTAGGTATGCATTATAATACCAAAGTCTTATATGCAATTACTATTTTTAAAATAAGAAGAAATTTACAATAATTTTTTTAATATAAATTTATCAAATAATGATCAAAAGCATTTTATTTGGAACAAGGTTTTAAATCAAATACCTAAGCTGACAAACTTTTATAAAACAGTCTTTTTGAACCAAACTTTATAAATTTTTGTGTATTATAATTTTAATAATGCTCTGAGTAATCCTGCTATTAAAAAAAAAGTATTTTTGCTTATTTTTGCACGCAAAAACAATATTTTCATAAATATTTCTATAAATAATGCAAACAAATCTTAGAAGTTAGTCTTTTATAAAGAAGTTATGAAATATTAGTAAATTGTGTTCTGATTCTTTAAAATTTTAGACACTGATTTTTAAAATGTATTCTAAAAATATAACACATTTTATGCAATAATAATTTTGAAATCAGAATTATAATATTATTTTCTACACTTCTGATAGTCTTGAGATTTTTAAACCACCTTGATTCAAATACTATTCAACTTTAATATTATGTAAATTTTCTTTCATTTCTAACATTGGCATGATTTTAACACCATTTATTGTTACATTACTTCGACTATTGTTTAATTATTATAATATCTTCTATCATAGTTCAACTATTACGCTGCTTCTAATGTTATTACAAAAATAGTTTTGAAATCAACCATTGACCCCAATATCATTAGATCTGCTATGCACAAAAAAGACTTATACTTCAAAGGCAATCTATTTTTTGCTTATAAACAATGTTATGCAATTATTACAAAGCAACCAAAGCCACAATAAGTTTGATTGTGTTGCAACCAAAGAAGAACAAATACAACATTAAAGTTTCTTTGCACATTTAGAATGCCCCTTTTGAGTTTGTTGGTTGGACTAAAAAGACAATTGGTGGCATCTAAAACTAAAGATTACAAAACTACAATCATGAGCTCTTGTTTGAATTTCCTGGACATTTAATACATAAGTATTTAACTTAAAAGCAAGAGCTAGCAATAAAATTCAATAGATATTAAAGAAATTATTTATATCTTCTTTCTGCATCCTACTTTAAATTATTTTGTACAAAAAATTCCAAAATTTTGTTTCTAAATACAAAATACAAGATAAATATTTTTAGAAGTATACTTCGAAACAACTATTATATTCTAAATATGAGATATTAACAAAAATAATGTAAAAAATTGCAATATCAAATTTTTAAACATTCCAATTATCAAACTTTTTTGAAATACTAGCATGTGGTAAGACAATAGTACACATGTGAGATATAGTTTGCATATAAAAGAAACTTAGTATCAATGATTATTTGTTTTTAAAATCATCCATAAAAAAGACATATAAATACTTCAAAATTAAATGAGAAAAACTCAACAAAATATGATAAGAAATATTGATGTTTTCAACTACATCAATATAATGTTGATACATCAATAGAACGAAATATTTGTTGCAAAATTTTAAAAAATAGAAAGTTTTATTTTAGTTTTTAACATTTTTTTTTATTATAAGCTATAGAAATTTATGGTGCACTATAATCCTACTTAGATACTAGCATAATACAAAATTCTCAATATTTATAAAAAAATAAAAATAGAAAAATAGAAAAATATTAATAAAATGTGACATTAAAATATTTCAATTCTTGGCTTTGTTAAACAAATACCAAGTGGTGGAATTTTTTAAGACTTTAGATTTTGGGCCTCACATTTTGCTCTAAATAAAGTTTAAGTACACATCCATATAATACATTGTCTTTTTAGCATTGATATAAAGCCAATTTTTTTTAGATTTCTTAAAAGTAATAAACTTAAAATACATAAAAACTTCTAAACAATTTTTATAACCACTGGAATATAAAAAACGTAGAAACAATAATAATAAATGCAAAAAATACTAGAATAAATATTTATCACCCTTGTATTATTACTATTACACTAAACTATTTTGAACATAGATAATTGCAACATGTTTCACAACAATAGTCCCAAATTATTGGTGAATTATATATTACACAATAAAAAATTAACATTCATGAAACAACAAGAGAATTCAAAGACAAAAAATTCCTTGGATTTCAAACGTCTCTAATACTAACATAGAAATATAAAAGAAATATGGTGCATTTTAGGACTATGGTTATAAAATGATTGATAAAAATAATTTCTTTTACAATATAAATAAGGTTTAGTAATCCAAAGTAGAATATGGTATTTGATTACGTTTTGTTAACCAGGTGGAGTATGTTAATAGAGTTGACATTCATGTTGCAAATAAAAATTACAATGTTCATTTATTTTTTACATGTATATTTTAACATATTAAAAAAAATTAATTAGATGACTATGTGGATTTAAAATTTACATGATGTAAAATAAATCTGATCAATTCTAATAAAGAAATATGAATATATATATATATATATATATATATATATACATATTAAAATTTTAAAATAAATTATTAAAATAAAATTGATAAATAGAGAAGCAGATACTATTTGAAAAAAATAGTTACTTCAACAAGAGTGCAATAAAGAAAAAATAAATTAATGGTAAAGATAAAATTTTGGTTTGTTAAATGATTACTACATGGAGAATTCTTCTGCAGAAGAATGGACACAGAAAAGTCAATTTTCTTAAACCACCTACTTTCAAAATGCATAAACAGACTCATGTTTCTTTACTGGTTGTCAATGTGTTATCCATTTCACATTTTCTAATGTTGTTGCCTTGTACTATTCACCTCTTCTTCTACTCCTTGATATTAAAAAAGAAAAGAAAAAAGAAAGTGTGATACAAATTGAAATATGATCAAGAATAATAGATATATACTTTTTTTTTTAATATATGTAAGTATTAAAGGTTTAGGATAGTCCCTCTGGCCAGTGATGGTGAAAGTTTTGTAGTCATGACAAATGAAGGGTGATTGTGTTTGTTTATAGATTTTTTATTACAATATCAAGGACAATCAATCCTCAGGCAGGCAGCCGTCATCAATATTTGAATGGCATGTGAGTGCATGGGACAAGTGGAGAGTGGCCCCGACGTAGAACTGACTGATGAACTTCTTTTGAAGAAAGAAAAAGGCGATAATTTTAGAAAAAACCCATGTACAATATTGGAATGTACACTGCACAGAAGGAGCGAGACAAGAACCCATCGACAACAGAAGGGTGTCTGAACCACTACTGTGGTGCATGCATCTGCAGCAGCACTACAGACTTAGCTACTCTGCGAACAAGAGAAGAACAAGGACGACGACGACGACGACCCTTCATTTGTCATGACTACAAAACTTTCACCATCACTGGCCACACCTCCACTCTGTTGTCGCACCTTCGCTGCAGCCGCAACAGCATAATTCTTAAGTTCCACCACTGAATCAGTTGGCGACGGCGCTTCTTCGGCGGAGCCTGTGAATGGCCGTTGCGGCCAGGATTGTGGATAGCGCCAACAGCACCCATCCGATATAACTAGCTATAAGCGCCCCCAACACCCGCCTGCAGAATCCTCCCACTGCTACACACTGTGCCTCCCATCCCGCGTTTGGTTGTCCCTTCCGTCCAACCCACGAAATTGCTGTGGCTGTTGATGCAGCCGACATCAGCGCATTCGCCAACAACTGCCGCATCAAAAACAAGCCCACATTCTCTCCATGTTACTCATACTAATATGAATCCTCAACTCTTTACACTACACTCTGTTCCTTCTAAGTATTTCGGCCTAATTGACCCACACGCAGAATCCTACGTAGGTACTTCTTTCAGTCAACGTAATATTTTGCCGCGGACATCACAATATCGATTACAAACGAGTTACCAACATCCTCCTAAATTTCTCCTAGCTTGCTGCATAGCATGAATCATTTATGGACTCTGGCGTTGCAATTCAACAAACAGTATTATGCAAGGACAATGCAAATATGGGTGAATTAGAGCTGCTTCGACGGTACATTCGCTAGACTGCACACACGAGTTTCCGAAGCTTACGAAATCAACGAGGAAAGTGAGCCATGCAAGCGGGGTGGAACTGAGAGGTCCTCTTCGTGTCCACTCTCCCAGCAAGCTTGCCAGGGCCGCCAATGTTGAATACGTCAGCACTATAGCGTTAGCAATAATAAACCACCTGTACAGCGACAGTGAAGCAATCTCTTCAATTAGTTAAAATTGCAACCACATCATTGTCTTCAAATTCCCTGTTATCATACAGAAAAACTGGTCCATTCAAATCAACATTACGAAATTAAAATGTTTCACCATACAGTAATAGGTGTTTTTGGTCATATTTGTCGATGCTTCTAGAAAACAACTGGTCAATTCACATGTTACACAACATCATTAGCAGAAGTTACGTTGACGTCACAATGGCCTCCGAAAAATTCTATATTGGGGACTTTACCCCAAGATAGAGTTTTAATGCAATATACAAAGCCTAATCTTAAACAACCATTTTGATGCCATTCTGACTCTCAGTAATGCCAAGGAGATGAGAGGGAAAGAGCCTTTCATACTTAAATGCCCAAAAGTCTCTCCATCTGGCTGGCCCTTGGTTGGATTTGACCATGGTGGTAAGAGCTGCTGCTGAAGCCATGGCTGTCAGCAAACGCACGATGAAGTTTAGGCAGTGATGGACTCGGTGGCCTTTCTGAGGTGCATCGTCGTACGCGCGGGGAGCTAACCCTCCGTTGTTGTAGGGTGATCCCTTCTTGGCATTGAATGGTTCACTCACTGGAATGCTCACATCTGCCATCTTGCAAATTCACAACTACACCGATACTGTCGGAACTATTGAGCAGAGTCTGCAAAATGATACCAACATTTTAATAGTCAATCCCTACTGCGGGTGACGCGTTGACAGGTAGCTGCATATACACAATCACTCCTCGCAGTTTGTTATTTTCATTTTGGTTTTATTTTTATCATGAGAGATTACAAAACATAGAGCTGGCCAGAGCAGATTAATCAAACTACCACAAGAGATTAACAAGAGTAGTGCCAAATTATATACTGATCTCAAGCGGAGCCACGCACACCTGGAGCTCACAAATGCCAGAACAATAATGAAAGTCCAGGTCTCATACACTACATCAGTTTGGAGCTTGCGATGTCATGACCACCTTCCAGAACGGACAGTGGGTGACGATGAGGACTGAGACACAAGGGACCTGAACAGCAACGTAGAGATCCTACCTGAGTGAGGATGCAGGAATTGGAGGAATTGGAGGAGAACAAATCATGCGTAGAGGGAATACACGGGCAGGCAGGAATTATAATGGCAGTGGGGGAGCGAGGCATGGGAGAGAATAGTATAGAAAGTCCCGGCCGGGTAAGGAAAGCAGCGGGGGCAACACCAGCTCAAAGACGACACCAAAACAGAAAGGCGTGGGGCAGCAGGTATGGACACACCACCACCACCAGGAAGGAAGGAAGGAAGGAAAGAAGGATGGATGGATGGTGGATGGAAGGTGAATGGATGATGGATGGAAGGTGGATAGATTGTGGATGGATGGTGGATGGAATGTGGATGGATGATGATGTTGCTGTCGTGGAGCAACTGCCATGTGTGTGCCCGCGTGGCAGAAATGACTCCTCCAGCTGGGCCTTCGGGAGCCACCCCACGTCCGTCGGGCAGGGACAGGACAGCAGCACAGTGCTGCTGCTGCTGCTGATCCCCAAGGAAAGGGACGGGGACGAGCGCCCTGCTCCCCGTCCCCGTCCCTTCCCCCGCTTGCCCACGCCTGGCGCTCCCGCTGCCTTGTGATGCCGTTTGTTGCTCTCGCTGCTTCTTCTTCTGCTTCTTCTGCTGCTGCTTTTGCTTCCTACCACAACCTCCCGCCCTCTCCTTTCAACTCACCCACCACCCTTCCTTCGTCCAAAGTTCTCAACTCTCTTATTCGACGTCTGGAATTTTTTTCAAATCCATTTGAGTTGTCATCATTTGATGGCAACAAGTGTGTGTACGTAAACACCAACATAATCACAACCTTTGTAACCATCAATTGTTATAAAATTGGTCTCTTTCTTCACTAATGTCTGGTGAATCTTCAGCCACATGCTACTGACACCTTGTGTACATTGTTGTATCCTAGATATGTGTTAAAACTTTGGAGCAAGGGAACTTGTAACACTTATGTAGTATTAACACTCTAATACTTATTGGGGGTGGCATAGACAGTTTGTAACACTTACATGAATAACACTTATGTCACTTTGGAATTAAACAAAATAATTAATACTTATATAAATAAAGGATAAAAATACATAAGATATGAATGTCATCATACATCTAAATATAATAGAAGAACAAATCTAAAGTAATTTGATAAGATTCTTGGGTACACCAAGATCCTATTTGCTTTTGAAATGTTAAAATGCTCTATATAAGAGGTGTCACATCAATAGGCCTTCATTCAAAAAATTGTTTTAAGATCACTAATGTACTTTCAGCACATCTTCATCAGTGATCCTACATTAGTGATCTTACACTCTTCACAAATAGCAATGCTAGTTATTCCAATAAGATAGTAACTTCTTCCAAATCTTTCTTTTCTATTTCTTCTTGAGCTTCTTTGTCTCACATGATTGCCTCCTATGCTTTTATATTATAAAAAAGAACCAAAAAAATACATGTATTTTTTCAATAATTCATAATTATTGATACAATAATTTTAATGCACCAAGCATTCTCTAGCATTGTCACAAATTCTTACACATCAATATCTTTACTTTTATTTTCTATAAGAGAATCTATGTAGAGTTAAATTAGTTGTTTGCAATATTAAGCTCTAAATGATTGAATAATCCCTTTATCTATGGATTGCAATCTACTTGTGGTATTTAGAAGCAAGAATTCAAGTCTAGTCACCGTCAATTGTGCATCTACATTAGATATTTGGTGACTTGAAAAATTGTTAATCAATAGTATTAATTTTTATTTTTTTGCAACAACCTTCTTCTTCTCACAATCAAGCATAAATTCTTCAAACATACTTACAATCATCTAAGCTTTCTTATTTATAAACCTTTTTAATTCCAAGTTTAATTAGGTTAAGAATGTGCCTAAATAAAAATCTTTAAGGCTTTATATATTTATTAATAACCAAAAAAAATAGTTTGATGGTACCATTAGGATCTGCAATATCTGTAACAATAATGTATTTTTTTCCCTTATTCTTCTCAAAAAACCTTTGTATAAAAATTGTGTGATTTGATTCAATCTTATAAAAGAGTCATGTCTCATATATACTTAATATATGTCAAAAAGAGCATACTCAGATATAAGAAGTTTAATTTCCTCTATTCTCCTCAAATCATCAAGAGAAGTATAAACAAATACATTCTTTCTACAACAAATATATTCCTTGATATGAAATCTCTTTTTGAATCTATTCACCCATCTATACAAAAATTAAAGTTCCTTCTCACTATTTTCTTTAAGTATCATGCAATAAATTTTTTTTACAATAGTAGCTACAAGATCATCAAATAAAGAAACATTATGATCCTGTATAAGCTTAAATTAAGTGAAAGTAGCTTGCTCCTCCTATAAACATTGAGCCTTTTTAAAGCACTTTGAAATAATTAGATATTAAACATCAATATTCAATAAATCTTTTATCTTTAATAATTTGCAAATGCTCATCTCAAAAGTTAAGGCACAATAAGTAGAATTAGTTTATGTAACTAAAGTCCTATCGGTAATATTTTATCCACTAGATACCAACTTCTAATAATATTGGAAGATTATTATTATTTTTTTTTTGCACTAACATAAATTCAAAGTTTTTGACTATTATAGAAATAAACATCTAGTCTCTCTAAATCATCAAATTAAAAATTTGTCACAATATTATAACATTAATAAATCTTCAAATGACACAAAAATGGAACACAAAGAGGCTGATTTAAGAGAGCCTAAAGTTTAAATACTAAAAAAATTGATAGAATTTGGAACTAATAATGCTTGCATAATGTAGAATATGCAGTACAAAATGTAGAATAGATGATAGGTGAAGATACCATGAGTTATATACAATACAGAAAATGCCAATGACAACATGATTTGAATATAATGGACCTAATTCAATTTTATCCAAATTTTAAAATTTCATAGTCTTGCTTTCATCCAAATTAATACTTATTAAAGTGAATTCATTTAAAAAAGAATCATAATTATTATAAATTCTCTTAAAAACTAATAATTAATACATAATAGTATACATTTTGGATATTTTTGGGAAAGTGAAATTTTTCTTAATATACATGTAAGTTTAACACTTATTGGGATAATACATATTATGGATGGACAATACTTTTTCTATAGCATCTTTATAAGCCGCATATTCTTGTTAGCCACCAACCACCATATTTGAACTTATTATTTTAAATATTGATTCACTAAATTTAAAAAATATTAAATAAAAGAAAAATATAAATCTTATCATTTCATATATCAATAATTTTATTTTATTATTTTTATCAAATATTATACATTAAAAATATTTTTTAAATATTTTTTCATTTTAAAGTTTAAATTAATTTTTTTAATTTAAAAAATAAATTATAAAAATAAAAATATATAAAGTTAATAAAATTTAGGGCAGTTTTATTTTAAAGTAAAATATTTTTCTTAATCAATTATCAATTTTTAGTGTTTTAAGTTAACTAAAATTATTTTAATTATAAGGTTTAATTTTTTAAAAACTTTTCAAGAGAAAAAAATTTAATAACAAACCTAATCTGATTATAAATTTGCTGCAATGTATAGTTTTTGAGTTGTGGGTCACTTAGACCTAAAAATCATGATTTTAGAAAAATAAAAATTTTAAAATTGAGATGAGCTGATTGTTAATTTCACTAGATAAAAAAATATTTCAAACACTATCTTAAGATCAAGATTACATATTTTATTCTAAATATCTTTGTGATAAAAGATAAGATAAAATATAAAAATTAATCTTTTTCAGATTCAAAATTTTATATTGCATTGGTGCTAAACATCTAAAATGTTGTTTCTTCAACTAAAAAATTTAATTTCACTTTAGGCATTCTTAAATTTAAAAATATATATATTATTATTTTTAGATATATTTTAATTTTTAGTTTTTATAACTTTAATTTGATACAAAAAAATAATTAAATAACAAATATTTATTAAAGAAAGAAAAGCTAGAAGTCTTAATACGTAGCATTAGCAAGGTTGCACTCAAGAAAAGTATGGAGTAAGATGACTCTCACTTCCAATACTCTTTACTAACAATTGGAGTCTTCATTTACAATCATATTCATCCTTCTTTGCTACATCCAACTAAATTCTAAATTCTTCTTAACCTAATTGGTATCTAAAATCCTAAACACCATAAATCCTTTTAACTCTTTGGTATCTTTTGATTATTAGGAACTTACTATGATTTAATTATATGTGATAGCAACTATATAAGATCTTACCAATCTTCAATACTCCCACTTTGCTAATTATCTGAAGGCTTTCAAGCCTAATGCTTCTATCAACTCGGGGTATCTATCCTTTATTAATGTTTTTGTAAGCACATCAACAAGCATGTCTTTTGAAGCACAATATTTCATATCTATTATTCCATCTTTAATTTTCTCTCATAAGAAATGAAGTTGGACATTAATGTACTTGGTTCTTAAATAGTCCTTTGGATTCTTAGCAAATGCAAGACATCCTTGATTGTCACACATTATTGGAGTTACTTCTAATTACACTAATTCAATGTCTTCTAAAAGTTGACTTATCCAATATTCTTTTATTCCACAATAACTTACTATCATGTATTCAACCTCTGTAATTGATCTTATAATAGTAGGTTGTCTCTTGAAATTCCATAAAATGGCTTCCACTCCAATAAAAAAACACATGTCATGTCGTGGATCTTCTATCATTTGCATCTCTAGTCCAATTCACATCATAATATCCTTACAAATTAATGTTATTACCATCAAAGCATAATTTGAAGTTCTTTGTATCTTTCAAATATCTCAATATTTTTTTTATTATTGCTCAATGCAAAGGTTCTGCCTTAGACATGTATTGGCTCATAATACTCACATTAAATATAAGATCCACTCTTGTGGCCACCATTGCATATATAAGTGAGCTTATTACTACTTTATATAGAATACTTTATATTTTACCTTCAATTTAAGCATATTCTTTATTTGTAAGCTTCATCAACTTCAAATTGGCCTTGAAAGGTGTCCCAATGGGCTTGCACTCATCCATATTGAATCATTTCAATACTTCTTCAATTTACATAGTTTGGCTCATTGTAATGAAATTGTTGCCATGATTTCTTACAAACTCCATTCCTAAGCAATAGTGGAGCTCTCCAAAATCCTTCATCACATACTCCTTTTCTAATATAGATTTTATTCAATCCATCTTTTCTATATTATTAGCTAAGATGATCAAATCATCAATATAGAAGATTACAATGAGTAAGAAATCTTAAGATTACATCACATATAGTAAATGATCAACCTCATTTTTTATAAATTTCTTATTGACAAAAAATATTTCAATACGTTGGTAGCATACTCTTGATGATTGTTTCAATCTATATAAGGATTTATTCAACTTGCAAACAAGATATTCTTTGCCTTATTTTACAAATCCTTGAGGTTGATCCATATAGATGTCTTTTTGCAATTCTCCATTCAAAAAGGCCATCTTTACATCTATTTGGAATATTTTCAAGTCCATTGTTGTCCCAATTGCCACAATAGTCCTAATAGTTGTGAATTTGACAAGGAATGCATAAGTCTCACTGAAGTCAATACCAACAACTTGTGAATATCTTTTGGCAACAAATCTTGTCTTGTGCTTCACCACCACATCCATTGCATCTCTTTTAGTTTTAAATACCCATTTACAACCAGCACTAGATAAATTTTCTCAAAGAGATGCCAATTCCCATATACCATTGTTCACAAGAGATTGATACTTTTGTTCTATAGCCTTCTTTCATTTGATTGCATCTTGAAACTCTATAGCATCACACAAAGACAATGGATTAGTAAAGACAACAATATTTGCATGTTCTTTTCTTATTTGAAAAAAGATGTGATTGTTCCACTATTTTTCATATGGTCTTTTTTCTTTCAAGAAATATTTCTTTTCATTTGAAGAAGATTCATCTTGTTGTATTTCATACATTCTTCCAAACTTCTTCTTGCCTTAAAGCTGGTCTTTTCTCATTCAATAGTTGATACTCATCATCATCATCATCATCATCATAATCTTCAATATCTTCATTGCTCGTCCTAAGAATTGTAAAGGCTTTCTTCTTCATCTTTTTTGTTTTTTCATCTTCATTCACACATTTATCCCATAGGTCCAAAGAAGCCAATAAAAGCTCTATTTTGACCTTTCAATGATAGAAATTCTCACTTCTAAACTTTTTAATTACTCTCAAGCCTTCACTTTTACTTGAAGCCATATTTAAGAGAGAGATGTATCAAAAAAGATTAGAAGAAATAATCCTAAATCTCCCAAAATCAGCAAGAAGTTGTTGCTACTTTACAATCTCAAATGTGTTATGAAAATATATATATAAACTAATAATTACCTATATGATTAGATAAAAGTAGGTAAAAATAGGTTAATTCCATAATATCTTCTATAAAAGCTTCTTAAAAGCTTTATAGACGTTGCTTTGATTTTATAGGTGTCTATAATTGACTTTTTTAGATTAAAAATATAGTCAACAAGTTGGCCATGTACCATACATGTTAGTAGCTTAAAGAACAAGCTAACTATATGAGTCACACATAAAAAACTTTCCTTGTAAGTTAAGGCATGTGTCCTTCAAAGTCAATACATATTAAAGGTCTCATAGAATATTATTGTCAAGGTAGAAAGAGTTTGCCTTAAAAAAACATTGGACTCTTGGCTGCCACTAATTGCTCAATCAAGTCTTGAGATAAGAAAGACCAAGTTTTATATATATATATATATATATATATATATATATATAACATTTTTAGGAGAAAATACATCAAATATATAAATCTTAAGTTTCCAAAAACATCCTAAATATGATAAAAAAAAACTCAAAATCTTTATATATCCTTACACGATATTATTTCTAAACTTCAAAAACTCATATCTTCCAATTGGACTTTTCAAACACACTCAAATTTTATATGAAGTATTAATATACTTTTAAAAACTACCACAATAAATTTCAATTATAAATTCATTGCGAATCTTAAGATATCACCAAAACCCTAACAATAGCTTTTAACCCTAGTTTTTATATACTTGCATGTAATTTTCTTCATATCTCACAAAATAAGCACTCAAATACAACAAAATTTATATATATAGATTTTTAATACAAGAATCTATCTTTTCTAAAAGATTTGAGTCAAAAATTCATCTAGAAACTTGAGATATGATTCCAACCATTACTATGAATAAAATCACTTACTTACTGCCTTTGATTTGGATGCGTTGACTTCAATCCTCTATTTCTTCATTCAAATCCTAAATTAATCAAACAGTATATGAAAAGTGTAGTTGAAAAAGTATTCTTTCTAATCCTAATTGTTGATTCTTTTTTGTACTTTATAAATGTATATTATGTACCGAAGAGTGATAGTAGGTATGAAATTGAAACCTTAATTTTGAGCGCTAATAACTCCTTCAGAAAAACTCCAAATCACACAAAATTTGCATCCAATTCATATCCAAAAATCTAAACTTGATGATTCTAGCCTCTAAAGCTCAAATAACTTCTAAAGAGAAAATCTATTTCCTAATAAGGCCTCAGACAACCTCCTTGAAGCATATTGAGCATGGCCTTTGACCAATAGGAATGAAGTTCCTCATTCTTTGTTTTCATCTAACCATGCCTTGCTTTCATCCCTTCTAATAAGCCTCTAAATAATTAAATATTTTCATCTTTAGGCTCTAAACTCCTCTCAAGGCTTCATACTAAATATTTAGATCATATAATTTTTTAAATACCATAATAAAAATAGGTAGAGCTCAAAATAAAGTTTTTTATATTTAATTTATTTAAATTAATTTTTTAACCATCCTAACATACACCAAGACTTATGAACATATTATATGTTCTAACTAATTTTTATATATTATAAGTAATTACAATAAGATATTGCCACATAGCTTCTAGTTAGATAGTATATATAGAGACAAGAGTAAAGCCCTCTTCACTCTTGTCAACTCCTTTCTTGTTTCTAGTTTAGATTTAAGAATCTTTAATTTTCTTATCTTTTGGAAATAGCCATTACTTTGGCAATAGTAATTACTTTATAATTATTTTATCACCTTTTTTTTAATACAAATTTTTCAAGTTTATGCATCTTCTTTCAATTCATATCCTTGATACCTTTGTTGATCAAAAGCTGCATCTCTTTTTTTAGGTGCAAGATAAGAATGTCTAAAAAGGGCATCAGACAGACCTAGTTGTGTTTCTTGTCAATAAGTCATATCAAATTCAAATCTTCACAAAGACATATTCCAATGAACCTAGTAATAATTCAAAACACGAGTTGATATGAAATACTTAAGGTTCTTATGATCCATATAGACAATGACTAGACTAGAAGCGCCTTCTAGATAATAATGTTATTTTTGAAAAGAATCCACAATTGTAAGAAGTTCTTTGTTGTAGATCTCATAGTTAATTTAGGCTGCTAAAAATTTCCTGGAATAAAAAACTACTAGATGAAGTTTATCATCTATTCTCATTTGTGATAACATGTCATTCAAAGCAAAGTTTGATGCATTTGTTTCCATAAAGAGTGCCTTAAAGAAGTCAACATGATACAAGATTGTTGCAAAAATAAAAGTTGTCTTTAAAGCTTCAAATATTATTTTTGTTTCTTGATTCCATTCAAGTTTGTCTTTACAAGTCAAACGTGTAAGTAGAGCTGTAATTTGAAAGAAGTCCTTGATGAAGATCCAATAATAATTGACAAATTCCAAAAAACATTAGACATTTTAAACCATGTTTGGGATGTTCCAATCCATAATAGTTTGAACTTTCTTAGGGTCCATCATAAGTCCATCGTTTGAAATAATGTAACCTAAAAAGTCAACTTGAGTAGTATAGAATATATGCTTTTCTAACTTAGCATAGAATCTTGCATCTCTTAATTTTTGTAACACTGACTCACATGAAGTTCATGTTTATTTGTATTTTGAGAATAGATCAAGATGTCATCTAGATAATAAACAATAAAATCATCCAAAATTTCTTTAAAAAAATCATTCATAAGATGTTGAAAAGTTGTTGGTGCATTTGTAAGTTTAAAAGGTATGATATTACATTCAAAATGTCTATATCTGGCTTAAAATGTAGTCTTCTATTCATCTCCTTCTTTGATGCATACTAAATTATATGCTCTTCATAGATCTATTTTTGTACAGATCTTAACTTGATTCAATTCATCAAGAAGTCCAGATATTAAAGGTAGTGGATACGTGTTCATATTGGTGAACTTATTGAATCTTCAATAATCAACACACATCTATAATGATCTATCTTTTTTCTTCACAAATAAAATTGGAGCTCTAACTAGAGATTTGGAATGGCTTATGAAGTTCTTGGCTAGATTTTTTCCAATATATTTCTTGAATTTGGCCAATTCATTTTGTGATAAATTATAGATTCCTCCAAATAGCAGTTGTACTCCTTCTTGAAGGTCAATTGAGCAATCATAGGAATAATGTTCTAGAAGAGTATCCACATTTTTTTTCAAATATATCTTAAAAATCCTGATATTGGCTAGGAATATTACTTGAAATCTTTGCTCCATTAGAAACATGTGTGGTATAAATGACACAAAGTGATTCTTCTTTTGGAGCATGCAAGAAAGCTCTTATATTTATAAATATAGGTTTAATTGTACTAGACTTGTGATTTTCTATTTGATTAACTACACTCTTAGTTATTCTTTTAAAAAAAATCAATAGTATAAGAAATTCAATGTATTTGAGGGTTGTATTATTTTAATCATGATAAATCTAAAATGATTCAATTATAGGGAGATCTAATGATATTAAATACTACAAAGCTGTATCGACCATTAATTATCACTTCTATAAGAAGGAGTTTGTAAGTAACATCTCTAGAATATAACTAGTAACTCTCCATGACTTCTACATGAACAAGTTTAATTTCCTTTATTAAAGATATATTAAGGCACTTAGCAAATTCTTCATCTAAGAAATACGTTAAGGCTCTTGAATTTAATAAGGTAGAGGCTTTGTAATATATAGGTCCTAAAATAATATTTAATATAAAATAAAAAGATGGTTTTGAGGAGAAAATAAGACCTTCATTAGATATTGTGTAAGGTTTCAACCGCACGGTCTTTATTGTAGTTGGATAAACTTATTTTTTGATATATGGTCTTCTATGACATTTGTACTCTTCATTTTATAATTGCATCATTTCTTTGGACAATGTTGAACAATGTGCTTAGGTTCTCTATAATATAAGCACAATCCTTTCTAACAGTAATGAGTCTTTTTTTACTTAGTAAGAGATTTAAAACATATTACATCAATTTGCATATTCTCTACTTTTGAATATATGTGTTGAAGAGGAATTGGTATTACCATTGAATTATTGTAATATTGAGGCCCACTTATCCGACTCTTAGATCAAAATTCAAAAAGTCAATTATCATACTTCACAGCAAAGTCAATTACTTGACTCAATGTTTGGGGATCAAATAAGTTGAACATCAATTTCTTTATTTCATATTATAATCCATACAGAAATTGGCTAGTAAGTGTAGCATCATTTCACTTGATATCAGTTATAAGTTGTCAAAATTGTGAAGCATATAGTATTATAAATCGATTATTTTGTCGTAAAATAGAGATCTTATTGATTGCAATATGAGTTATATCATGTTTTCTATATATGGATTGAAATTCTACTAAAAAATCCTTTAAATTATTCAATATTAGATCTTGTCATTTAAAAACAGATAAAAAGATAATGCTGAACCTGAAAGAAGTGTACCAATGAATCTAACTTGTGGTCTTCAAGTTGAATAGCTTTGGGGTTGAAGTTCAATCACAAATTATGCTTGAATGATAAATCCTCAAAACTTGGATCTTTTGCCATCAAACTTCTCAAGCAAAGCAACTCTTGATTTTCTAGTACTAGAATGATGTTCCATTATAGGAAAAGAGACATGATTGGATGCAAATATTGAAGCAATTCCAATCATATTTATATCTTCACTTCATATTTTTTTTTTTTTTGCTCTTTATGGTGGTAAACTGAGTTGATGTATCACAAGTATTAATTCCTTTAATTACTCTTGTATTTGTGTCATTCCACTCTTCATTTCAATAAGCTCTGCCATGATAATACTTAGAAAATAAATATCTAATATTAATCAAGATAAGCAAAAGAAGGGACTTGAGAACAAAAAAGATACTAAGAACAATATTAATTTAGAAGAGAATAATCTGCAACTTCTAATATGCTTATATCTTATATAAAAAAAAAAAAAAAAGAATAATCTACTCTTAATGAAGAAAAGACAAATTTCTAATATTATAAGTATATTCTTATCAATTTATCAAAGATATGAATTAGAAGAAGATGCATAAACTTTAAAAACTTGGGTTAAAAGAAAAGTGACAAAATAGCAATAAAATAATATGTATATTAAAAAAAACTAAAATGGCTATTGCCAAAAGACATGAAAAATAAAAAACTTTTAAATCTAGATTAGAAGTAAGAAAAGAGTTGACAAGAGAAAAAAAGGCTTTACTTTTGCTTCTATATATACTATCTAATTAAGAGCTATGTGGCAATATTCTATAGGATCTCTAATATGTGTTGACTTTGTAGATACATATTTTAGCTTATAAGGCAAGTTTTCTACTTGTGGGCCATATAATTAGCTTATTCTTCAAGCTACCAACATATGTAGCACATGGTCAACTTGTTGACCATATTCTTAATCTAAAAAGTCAATTATAGATAGCAATAAAGTCAAAGTAGCATCTATAAAGCTTTTAAGAAGACTCTATAGAAGATATTATGGAATTAATCTATTTTTACCTACTTTTATTTAATCATATAGGTAATTATTAGTTTACATATATATGTCCATGTATAATGCCTTCTTTATGAATAAATTAGTCTTTTCACTCTCAAAACACTTTCAATTTAATTTCTAAGATCTTTCTTAAGTCCAATGAGTGGATCTATAACCTATTGAAGAAAGAGAAGTAAGAAGCTATAACACTTAGAATTAATAAGGTTGTATCCAAGAAAAGTATGGAGCAAGATGACTCTTACTTCCAACACTCTTTACTTATAGTTAGAGTCTTCATTTAGAATCATATTTATCTTTCTTTATTACATCCAACTAAATCCTAAATTCCTCTTAATCTACCAGCCACCTAAAATCTCAATTGCCACTATAGTAACTTCTTTTAATCTTTTGGTATCTTTTGACTACTAGCAACAATTATGGTTTAAGTCTATGTAGTGGTAAGTATATAAGATCTTGTTAATCTTCAATAATATTATATATACATATATATATATATATATATATATATATGTTTATATATTTAATGTAATTTATCAAATTTAAATTTTTTTAAATATATTTTATCAAACTTAAAAATTCTTTTAATAATAAGATTTAGAATGATAAAAAAAATCCACTTACATTCAACAATATAAGTAAGTAAGTAGTAAAAGCCTATAATTAAAGAATATCTTTTTTAAGACTTTATATTTAAAGTTGAAAAAATCTTTTTTGAACTTTGAGTCATTAAAATTGATATTTAGGAATAAATTATCAAAAATACTAAAATAAAAAGATAATTTATAGTATAATTTAAATATATATATATATATATATATATATATATTTCATAAAATTTTATAGATTTTAAGTATTATAATTTGAAAAAAATCACATAGTAAAAATATTATGAATATCAAACAATGATAAGTAAATTTAATTATTATACCTAATATCATAATCATATAGGTCAAAAACATTAGATGAACATAATAGTTCTAAATCAAAATCAAATAAGTTTTTAGTTGATGATATCTTCCTATCAAAATTTTATAATACCAATGTAAGTTTTAGCGAGTAATTTCAAGTATATATATCAAATAATTTGAAAAAAATCCATAACATATCTTATCTTTAATACTATTTCTTTAAATTAAATATTATTTAAGTATTAAATAATTTTATATTTATTGATATTAATAATAATAAGATCTATATTATGTTCAAAATATATCTAATATAATATTACTTCTTATATTGTGATTGCTTAAAATAAAAAGAATAAATTATTAAACTTTTAAATTTAATTTATCTTTAGAATACCATACTTAGTTTATTTTGAAAGTAAATAAAGTATATAGATACTAATATACTTAAAAGATGGAAAGGATAAATTGAATAGATTCTGATAAGAATTACTTGTAAGCCAATAAAAATGAGACATACGTGGTTGATATCTTAAAGGAAATTTTGTGCTTAATTATTACTATAAAATATAGTTTTATATTAATTTTATAATTTTAAATATATATATA
Organism: Physcomitrium patens; assembly: GCF_059467195.1. Lineage (NCBI taxonomy): Eukaryota > Viridiplantae > Streptophyta > Bryopsida > Funariales > Funariaceae > Physcomitrium > Physcomitrium patens. Next base: position 1,707,678 of record NC_143423.1, read on the forward strand.
TATATATATATATATATATATATATATTCAATCTTAATTAGATGATTTTTTTATTCATTTTATTTAGTTAATTTATCAAATATAATAAAATATATATATAAAATATTTTAATATGACATAATATAGTAAACTACATGTTATTTTATTTATAAAATATCCCTTGATTTATCATTATTTTGATAATCAATTATAATTGAGATAGAAAATCAAATCAAATAAAAATAGCTTCATAATATGTATATCTATAATAATAATTATAATAATTATTATTTAATCTATTTGAAATTTTAATTTTTTATTGTTATAAAAAATCTTATATTTATTACATAATTGCATTAAAGGATATTTTAATAATACTAGTTTTATTTTTGAAATATATTTTTAATATGTTGAAAGTACATTTAATATTTTAACATTAGATAAAATTACATAAATTATTTTTTCTAGCCAAATCTTTTATAAATTTTATGTTTTTAAGGATAATTTATTTTTAAAATTTAAATTATTTATTTGATATGTATTTATAATAATCTACATTTAAATTTAGATAATATATTTTTATAAAATTCAAATTTTAATAGTTTAATTAAAAAAAAGTGTAGTTTAAGCATATTTTGGCATATTAATTTGAATATTATTAATATTTTTGATAATTAAAATAATTTGGTAGGTGGACATCCCTCTTTTATTCCACAAACATCCTCTTGCATCAAATATTCTTACATATATATAATAATTTTTTTATTTATACTAAAATAGTTTAAGATGAATTTATAATAAAAGATTTTAAAATAAAACTTCTAATTTTTTTAGGTGAATGAAAGTTGTTTGTGAAATACATTATACTTTTAAAAAATTAAATTAACAAAAAAATAAAAAAGTGATAAGCCTTTGAATAGAAATAATTCACTATAAATTTATCCTAAATGTATTTGGTATAAATAAGAGTTCTAACACATGTATGCACAACTATGTAGGATAAGGTAAAGATAGAAGGAGGGGGGATCCACCTAGAATTTTTTTAATCTAAGTATATTCTATTTATTATTAAATTACCAATTTAAATGTAATAGTGTAATAATAACCAACTTATTGTAAACAATTAAATTTATTTTATTTTAAAGATGGCACCAAAAAATTATTTAGGATTATTTGAATTTAAGGTTAATATAAGTTAAAAGTGGATTAATAATATAATCTTTAATTTAGCATATGATATGATCCTATCAATATATATATTTTAATAAAAAATATAAATATATATTATTCTTAAGAAAATGATAAAGTAATCCAAATTTTTATTAAATCAAACCACATGTTTAAATCATCATTGTACCCTTTCAAGCCCATTTCTAATTATTTCCTTGTTCTGAACCATTGCCCCCATTCTTAGCCTCCTCTCTCCTACCCCAGTCCTTAGCAATGGTTGAAAACAAGGAACGACTAGGAACATGGATGAGGACTATAAGGGTGCAATGATGGTTAAGATAGAGTGGAACACTTTAATAAAAATTTAGGTCGCTTTAACATTTTTTTATTATTACTATATATATATATATATATATATATATAACTTTGCAATGATTTAAATATTAGAGTTTTATGAAATAATTATTTATACACAAAGAAACTATATAATAGATAATAGTTCTTGTAGCAAATTAAAAAAAATTATACAACTAATAATAACTAATTATACTTAGATATCTAGAGATTTTTTTTATTTTAACTTTTATTTTTTTTCTAGTTCAACAAACAAATAAAAAATAGTATTGTAAGATTCCATTACTTTGAAAAAGGTAAAATCTTACAACTTAATTAATTTTTAATAAAAATAGATATGTAGAAAATTTTCATAATAAAATAATAGAATATTATAAAAAGATTGGATTTTTAAATTATTTTTTCTTTAATTAAATAAATTTTACTTGCCATATTGATTATATTTTATATATTCTAAATTTAGAAAATATAGAAAATTAAAATATTTGAATAAATCTTACAAATTGTAATAATTATGAGAGTCTTCGATATAATATGAATGTATAAATTTTATAAATTTTTAGTTAATAGACAATGAAATAGTTATTTGATTTAATTATTTTAAATATTAATATTTTAAATATTTAATTTCATAGCTAAGAAATTTTATTTCTTTACAATAATATTATTACATTTAGTGCAATAATTTTTTTTATTGTATAATAAATATATTTTTATTACATATATGTTGTTATTCCAAAAAATATCTTGTATGCTTAGATCGAATTTAAATTCTATATTTTTAGAGAGAATATTTTAACTTTGTGTCTCTTAGATAATTTATTTTATCATAGTTTTTGTAAGAAATTAAAAAAACTATCTTACATGATATTTTAAATAAGTACTTGAGTTCGTATATATATATATATATATATACATATACATATATACACACATACATATAACTCTTATAGTATTATGTTTTTTATAATTAAAAAATATATTATTTATAAAAAAAATAAAAAATAAAAATATATATTCATAGTAATCTTATACTTTAATACTTTGTCAAAACCAAAGTGCATTTAGTGACATTTAACCAAATCTAAATATTCTCTCTCTCTCTCTCTCTATATATATATATATATATATATATATGTTTTTACATCATTTAATTTTAAAAAATAATATAATATATATTTTAAAAATATTTATTGATTAAATAGCATATTTTTATAATTCTTTTCCTTAATTTTTATATGATGAATATTTAGAGGCACAAAACTATATATATATATATATATATATAGAACATGGAATATACATCTATAGATAAAATATTGATCTTTCATATAATTATGTATTTTAAATACACATGTATTTATTTAGATATATTCATGGATCTTGTAAAACCCAATCATTCTGTTTATAGTATAACCATCATTATAATTAGATAATTGTATCAAACCAAAAAGATATAAAATTCTATCTCTCTTCAACAGAGTTATATTTGTGTTCTTGATTTGGTGAGCAACTAATTTGTAAAATTCACAAGTCAAGATTGTTTTCAAGGATGACCTTTTTTTTTTTTTTACTATTCAATTTAATTTATTTTTTTTGAAAATTTATCACAATTAGAAAATTACAAATTAATAAAACTTGTGTTAAAGATAAGATATAATTACTATGGAGGAATATATTTAAGGAATTCCTTATTCCACATATATTATGAAGGAAGACAACTAATGGGAATGACACAAATAATGAGTGGTAGTGTAAGCATGGGTTTGGACTCATGCAAATAATGTGGCAAAAGCATTGCTAAGGAAGGAAGGGAGGGAGAGGGAGGAATGAATGGATGCATGGATGTATGGAGAGTTGGATGAATAAGGGGAGGAGTGATGAATGGAACGTGAATGCCTCAAAGAAGTGGTAAGCGAGGGGAGGGGGGCAAGGTAAGAGGAAGCCATCCCTCGTGCTTACTTCGGCACTGCTTCTACCACTACCACTATTACTGCTACTGCCTTTCCCTTCCCCTTCTCTTCACTTCCTTGCTTGCTTGGACCTCCCCTCCCCTCCCTTCTCCCGCGCCTCTTACCTCTCCAGATCCTCGCCCTGCTCCCTTGCTTGCTGCCTTCTCTTCGTTGCGCTCGCTCGCTTGCTCTCCTCCTCCTCCTCCTTTCAGCAGCTCCTCTCAGGAGTCGGGATCCCACTCTTGTGTGCTTCTTCCCACACTTCATCGCCCCCCTCTTTTGTTTTTGTTTTTGTTTTGTTTTGTTTTGTTTTTTTTTTTCTTTCTCTCTCTCTCTCCCTCCCTCCCTCTTTAGATCCTCACTCCTCGCTCCTTCCCTCTCTAGATCCACTTCCTCGCATCCTCCCTCGCGCTTCCTTCCTTCCATCTTCTCCCTCTCCGTCTCCTTCTCTCTCTCTCTCTCTCTCTCTCTCTCTCTCTTTGCTCATAGATCCCCCGCCGCTCTTTCTCACTTTCTGCCCCATTGCTCCCTTCAAATGTGGCGCCAATGCACTCCCATGTCGTTCGACGCAACCCGTAGCGGTATTTATCAATGTAGAAATTAGGACCTCTTGCATTGGGATTGTTGTCTTGCAGCACTAGCTCTGCTAATCAGGGTTTAGTATAGGTTAGGAGTGAGAGGGCTTCGGATCTGCAGAAATGAAGGGTGGGATTGAATGTCAGACGTGCGGTTCAAAGGCTAGGCCGATTTCTGTCGCCTATGATCGACAGCGTAGTATTAAACAGCCAAGATGGAGGCCACTCAACGTTCTCCTTGTCATGGGCGACTGCACACTTATTGGTCTTCAGGTACATTCACAGACTTTTTTCACTCCTTGAGTGCCAGAGTAAGGACACCGCTGTGAGATCCTGACCTACGCATCATTAGCAAAGGCCTCCCATTACCTATTCTAAGATTTTAACTTTTCAAAAATTCAAGTTTATGTGAGGACAAGTAGTTAAAAGGTATGGAATGTTTAACGTATGAGATGTGAAGTCATTTCTTCCCTTAGCGGTAGAAAATGGTAGCAATGGGGTGCACTGATCAGAGATCATACTGAAATGCATGTTTTACCTTTGGCTGTTGTATTCAAACACTATTGTCTTCGGAGTAGCTTTAATTCCGTGAAGTTGTAGGCATCATGTGGAGTGATCGCGAAGAGATTTTTAATATACTTAATTCGCTTACCTTGAGATCGATAATGTTTAATAATTAACTTCGCTAGTGCACTCTATTAAGGACAAATTGCATAAATACTTACGCCTTTCTTCTTCTTGATTTTGCTTTTGCCGTTTTTCTTTGCAGCCAATATTGGTGTACATATCAAAAGTGGATGGAAAGTTCCTCTTTAGTCCAGTGAGTGTGAACTTTTTAACTGAATTCATGAAGGTGGTTTTTGCCATCGGCATGATATTATGGCAGGTGAGTGCGTTGTTAGACTTATGATATTCTTCATCTTGATCTTACTGCTTTTCGAGGGACAATCCTGTAGTGAGTCATTGCGAATTTGCATTGATGAGTTACCGTAGGACTTCATCTCTCTCTCTCAACAGGATTTATAACTTCGTGTCCAGAGGGTATTAACAGGTTCGTCGTATTGTTCCTCAGCAAAGCATTGTGATTGATTGACACCGCTAAATCTGCTTGCACCACTAATGCATGCAGTTTTCCCTGAATGTGCAGGCTCGCCGACAACGTCCAGGAGAAAGGTCATTGCTTTCACCAAGTGTTATTCTAACGGTATGTTCTTTCTCCTCGATGTTAACTACAGAATACGCACATATTATTTAAACTGTAGGTTTTCAAACCCATGGATGGAGCTTTCGTACCTCCATACCGTTTTTGAGTTTCATTACCTCACGTTTGTCTTATAGCGTGTGTTTGTTGGCTTTAGTTAGCTACGCTGAGTCTGTTTCATGACGTTTACTGTGATGGATTGCTCTGGTTAACGTTTCCCTGAGAGCAGTTGTTGTTTTTCCTAGGACGTCTTTTTCGGGGGGTCACTCTCTGTCAGAACAGACCGGTGTCTTTGAGTACGGATTCTGAAAAAATCATAATGTGGCTATTTTTGTTCTGATTCGTGGGTTGCACATGCTTCTGGACGCAGGCAGCGAGGAAAAACTATCTTCTAGCTGTCCCCGCATGTTTGTATGCCATCAACAATTATTTGAAGTTCATCATGCAGGTGCATTCCGCATCATTCGTCAATTATACAGTACTTGATAGAAGCTGTCTCCATGTCTTTGAATGAAATTGTGGCAAATGCAGTTCTCCTCCGTTGTTGATCTATGTTGGGGTTATTTGGCAATTTTGCAGCTATACTTCAATCCTGCAACCGTGAAGATGTTAAGCAATTTAAAGGTGAGTACGATCTGTGTGCCTTTTAGAAGCTGATGGGAGTCTTTCATCCAGTTCGTAAACCTCATTCGTTTGATGCACCTATTGTACTTATTTCAGCTGAAAGTGTTATGTGTTTTATATAAGCAAGCATTGTACCGAGTTTTACAATTTCCATCCGTTCTTTGAGGAAGGTATTAATGTGTGCTTAAGCTCTGTCTGAGATTAAGTTTGGTGTTATCAGGTTTTGGTAATTGCCTTATTGCTTAAGGCGATCATGAAGCGGCGTTTTACAGTTATGCAGGTTTGTTCCTTTATGATGTCTTTCAACTCTGAAGTCTATGATGTGTTTTGGATTTGGAACGTGTCCGACTTGTAAGTGCATGGGGATTTGTTATGTGAGTTGAGGCTATGGCTTTTTCTAATTGTCTGAATTGATTTGGGGTGCAGTGGGAAGCTCTTACGTTACTTCTTATAGGTATCAGTGTGAATCAGCTTCACACAACTCAACAAGGAACAACTGCGCTTGCTGTTCCAATCGCATCAGTGGCTTACTTTTATACTCTCGTATTTGTAAGTACATTGTCTTCAAAGTCATATGTTGCACATCGCCCGCTGGCTGTTCCTATCTGCCATTGCCTTATTATTTAAATCCTTGTACTAAATGTGTTTCACTTCTGCCTTCTCTCGCTTTTATGTACTTATCCTATTCATTCGTGAGCTTCTCATTACTATGCACCATCATTGCAATTTTAGCAGACAGATTTCCATTAGCGTCGAAGTAGCTGTATGGTGTGAGGACCATTGTGTAGAGAGAATTTGATTTTTTTAATGCTGGGCAGTGATGCATTTTTACTTCTCGGTTCTTGATTTTTTCATCAAGTTATAGTCAATCGAAATCTTTGAAACATTGGTGACATACAGGTGACAGTCCCGTCATTGGCGTCCGTTTACAATGAGTACGCACTTAAAAGTCAGTTTGATACTAGTGTTCATCTGCAGGTTTGGTTCAAAAGCATTTACACTCTGGAAACTTTATATGATTTTGTGCTTTTCTTAGGGGTGATTTCTAGCACGTACTCCGCTTTTTGGTATTTCTGATTGGTGTTAAACATGCAGAATTTTTTCTTGTATGCGTATGGAGCAACATTTAACTTCGTTGCAATACTGGTTTCTACCATCTACCAAGGTTAGAGGTTTCCTTTCTCATCTTTTCTTCTCTTTAACCTGTTTCTTCTCCTTATCTCGTCCTGTTGGTACTGTCTGTAAATTTTAAGACAGATGGGTCTAATAAGCTGACTCGATATGTTTTTAAGTAATCGCCTCTCAATAGTTTTCGGTGTATGTGCCGTTGGAGCTGGGGCAGGTGGCACAGGCTTCAATCTTTTGGAAGGGCATTCGAAGGCCACAATGTTTCTGATCATTAACAACGCAGCTCAGGGTGTTCTCTCTTCTTTCTTTTATAAATATGCTGGTAAGTTGCTGGCCAGCATTTCTATTCTACACTTGCCGACTTAGAGTCGAGTTATAGTTTAGGATAGTTGTTCCGGACTCGTGGAACAAGCGGACCAAGCACATACATCAATTCTGGTTTCACTGAAATTTGTAACAAGTGTGAGCAAAGGAAGTTCTGAGACTTAAAATTTACTGAAGTTTTCTTGAGATTCTGACGAGATGCACAAGTGCTTCAGGTCGTGCTAACTGAAATCTAAGTGCTTGGCAAATTATACTTCCTTTTATTTAATTTAATTTAATTTAATTTATACATGGCAAATTTACATTAATTATACCTCCATGCTAACACAGTATTAAGTGGAATTCTAAGGTATCTAGGAGGCGCTGTATGTAGAGTATTGATAAAGCGTTTATCCAGATAACCTTAATTTATCTTATAGTTTTGTTCATGTATGCATTGCAACAACCCAGAGGGAAAGTATTTCCCATGCGCTCAATGAACTCAATAACTTAGACATAAAAAAGAGGAATCTTTTGCTGGCACGTTTTTTTGTATATATAGTGATTTTTTGCGTGACACATTTGCTTTTCTTTCACACAGACACAATTTTGAAGAAATACTCTTCAACGGTTGCAACGATTTTTACGGGACTTGCTTCAGCTGCACTGTTTGGGCATGCGCTCACCATAAATTTTGTTCTCGGGGTTACTATCGTTTTCATCTCCATGCATCAGGTTTGGTTGATTATCCCCTAACGTACCGGTGCTATGATAGGAGTAGTCCTAGTGAGTGCAGCGTGATAGTGGGGAGCATCTGCACATATATTTTTGTACTTGTATCAGCATATTTTGACATGCACCTTGTGCTAGGTACTTCGGTTTTTCCTGGGAGTAATTGAGGAATCTAACATGATGAAACGTATTGTTGTAGTTTTTCTCTTCAATTTCAAAGCCTCAAGTAGAAGACACGAGTTATACACATTTGGAGCCAATGGGGCGGACCCTTGAGTAAGTCGCACATTCATTCATAGCTTTTTTTTTTTTCCTCCTTTATCCTGTGAACTGGTTTTCCGGGTCAACAACCGCCTTTCTCATGTATCTCTTAGCCAAGATGTCCTTATTGTCGTTGCGCTTAGGTTCACTTCGTAAGTTTATCCAGAAAACTGAATTAACTTGTTTGATTTTTTCAGCTCTAACTCTGTGCTTTCTCTGAACAGCAAGAAAGACTCATCGATTGGTGATTTAGCTTCGGTTGCGCATCAGGAAGTAAGTACTGTCTAATCTTCAAATTTCTCACTTGGATCTCTTCATTCCTCACTCATTAACAAGCTTACAGTTATGTTTCTGTCCATACGGAAGCACATGGTGTCCTTTATTGTTGGGATTATTCTATACCTTACGTTGAAATGTAGGATACCACCGTGTTATGAAGCTACGTAGAGCCCAGTCCTGGTGACATTCGTAATTCTCTCATTGTTCTCTTTATTAGGTCTGAATTTCGGTACATTCTTTGTTGAGGTATTCGTCTCCAGTTCTGCACCTGTAACAGCGTTCAAGGGAAGATTACTTGGAGATTCTTATTGGCATGATTCTGATTTCGTCGGTAAAAACCTTTGCAGGGAAGTCATACTATTTCAGTTAGAACGGAGAGAGAACCCCTTCTTCCTAAATAAGGGACGCTTGGGTTTCAAATTATTTTTTCATTCGAGCTGCAGCAGATGTAAAACTATGCCAACAAATATTATTTAACTAGCTAGCAACATTCATTGGATATAAATGAATATGCACTCAGTAGCCGCCATGTGCTGACTTGTTAAATGTGCGACAAGAAGCATGTGGTCAAGAGCTGCACTGGAATCAGGATTGAAGTTTACGTGTTTCCATAATTCATCAATGAAACTTTCAAAATAGATCCTGTTAGGACCTTCAAGCGTATCCAGAATCTTGTGTCCTGAACAGTAGCTATGCGGCAACAGATTAGAGAGGTGTGGAGAAACCAGTTCCACATCTTGGCTCGAGTAGGACCAGTGTAGGAATTTATCAATTTTTTTAGCATATGCCGAACCATTCATTTGTTCGATCTCTGAATGCAAAACTTTTTCTTATCAAGATTTTTAGCAAATTCTTACAATTGTTCTGTTATTTGGGTTGCGATCTATTGGGTTAATTTTTAATGAGTAGCGAAACTTGAAAATTGGGAACTAGTGTGAGTTTCATTCGGGTGTGCTCTGGATCCAACTAAAAGATCCCCATCCCTTGAAATAGTCTTTTATCCTCATTTTTTGTTCACTCGAGGTTATCATATATTTTAGGCATGTAAATTGTATTCAAACTGCTGTGAGAATTAAATGGATGTGGTTGCTGATTTCATGACCTTTAAAGCAGCAACTACATTTCATGTATACATGAGCTTATCCCGAGTTTTTTCAACTTTTTACTTAATTTGTGTTTTGATTTTTGAGTACTAAAATTTATATGCATCTTGATTGTTTGAACATGTATATACATGTACAAATATATAATTTGTTTTCTAGCAATAATGTCAATTTCCAGATGTTTTTGAATATACTAACTAAAAGTTTGAATACTCTAATTGGGTTGTTTTGATTTTTCAAATTTTAGTGATAAAAACTAATTTATGCACAGATTAAAAAAATTAAAAAACATCTTTATATGTAGATTTGGTTTTAAATCTATATTGCATCAATTGTTTTTGGTGTTATATCAAATAAACATCATAGTTTATCATGTGTTGGCACAATGTTTTAATTTACAACTGATTTGAAATAAATAAAGAGAATAAAATTTATTTACATCCCCCCTCCTCCCTCCCCCTCCTTGTGCCACACCCCCCACATACACACAATAATACCATTGTCATATCATTATTTTATATTTCACAACCTTGGCCCTCCAAGAATTTTAGATAGTTGCATTTATCATGCCCAATTTCTCTACACTTACCACAAGGCTTTCTTTTCTCATTTTCCATCAACTTAAATAAGGAAGGTTCCTATTGGTTCCTATTGGGTGTAGTCAACCAATTGAAAAAATTTCTTTGATTGATTATTTTTATCAAAATGACAAATATTGAGTAGCAATTGTTAATATATATATATATATATATATATATAGATCTAAATTGTATAATCTAAGTTTAAATTCCATCACAAATATAAGCCCTTATTTTAGTTTCTTTTGTTGCTATTGTCTAAAATGACTTGGTTGTTGTTCCAATAAGTTCTCAAGTGTTAAATTTGTATATGGTTGTAATTTGATGCTTGATTTTAATCTACATAGTTAGATCTTGTTTTTTATTACTAAAAAAATGATGCTCATGAGTTCAAATAGTTAAAATTATAATATATTCACAATGGAAAGTAAATTATGTCATTTCATTAGTTCTAATAAAGATAGATACCTTCATAATTTCAATCTATAATCAAATATTTGGAAAGTGCCAAAAGATCATCCATTTAGAATGTATATCAACATGACGTTTTTATAATGTTTAATATTTTAACCATTATAGAAATATTGACTTAAATTGAATTAAAAGGAAGCAATTAAGACATCAAGATGCAACTCTTGACCTTTGCTATTGCTTTACAATCATACAATAGAATATTAAATATTAATGATTTCATACCAAAAATTGCAAGTAACAAGTGTACAAGATATAAAATTTCTCAACCAATTATCAACCACATCCATTCATTCTCTCATTCATCCATATTTTCATATTCCTTGGTTTTTATGTTTTTTCATTCCCATATTTGTTTCTATGTTCTTATGTTTTCATGTTTGTTTTTATTTTCTCTTTCTTGATTTTTCTTCTTTATAGCCAATCAAAAGACTTTTTGTCTTTTTGTATTATATCCAAGATATCTTATATTATGTGTGTATATATATATATATATATATATATATATATATACACTTAATTCTTTATTTTATAAATTTAAACTTCAAATTAAAACAAATCATGTTTGTTTGTATTCATCCATTGATGTATCTATCTAAATTGTATTGCTCTTGTTGAGGTAAAAGATAAAGATGAATAGATAATAGTTAAAGTAGAATAAATTACCTCGTAAAGGATATTACCTTAGGTATGTTGTTAATGGTCAAAGGCTCGACTCTTAGCATATAGAAAAAACATCCTATGGACTAAGGATGCGGTCAAGGACAAAGAGTCAAAGTCAAGAGGATAAAGTGTGTCCTAGGGAATATCCAAAGAACTAAGTAAGAGTAATTAGTATATAGCATAGGATACCCTCATGGTATGTAAGATGCCATAGGATCCTAGGATCCTTGGATACCCTCGTGGTATGAGCCAAAGGATCCAAGGAGCATATGTGTAAAAGTCAAATGGTGGAAGAAGTCCTTTTAGGGCAGCAACCACCACCTATAACTAACGAGAGTTGGAAGAGAGAACCATCTCATTCCACACTTCTCTTATGTGCAACCTTGCTGATTTCTACTTACTTGTGTTATGCTTATAGTATTCTTTTCTCAATAGGTTATGGACCCAAACACTCTTTGTTGTGCTATTCAAGTAAGTTGAAGTCATTTTCTCTTTATTGCTTTTGTGTGGATTAGATCTTATGGTATTTGTTGATGTTAGGTTTGTTGGTATAAGGAGGCTATTGGTATTAAGCTTGTACATCTCTAACATTGCTTTGTAGGTTCTAATCTCCTTGCTTTGTGAGGTTAAGACTTTGTAGAAAGACCTTGATAGTGTCTTTTGAATTGGTGAAGTTTCTTCATTATTCTTGAGTGTTTTGATGAGAAAGTGATTAAGACGAGTGATTGTGAGTTCCATGAGGGTGCAATTACTTGTAGAAAGCTTCACAAGTTGAGTTGAAAGTGTTTTCAATGAGATACCACTCTTTTGTTCATAACAGGGCATTCTGAGATTTTGCTAGTGCAAACTTCGTTTGATAATTTTAAGCTTTTAGAGACTCTTTTTCTCAATATTTTTTGATACACTCCTCCTTAGACATGGCTTCTAGTGAGGGTGAAGGTTTGAGAGTGATTGAGAAATTTAGAGGCAACAATTTCTACCATTGGAAGGTCAAAATGGAGCTTTTGTTGGCATCTTTGGACCTTTGGGATATTGTAGATGAGAGTGAAGACCCTCCAAGCATAGATGCAAGCCCTAAGGACCACAAGGACTTCAAAAGACGTGAAAAGAAGGCTTTTGGCATGATTGCCACCAATTTGGATGAAGCCAACTTTTCTCACATTATCCATTGCAAAGGACCAACGGAAGCATGGAAGATACTTTGTAACATATATGAGAGCAAGAACTTGTCCAACATCCTCTTCACAAGAAGGAAATTCTTCACTTGTAAGATGGAAGAAGGTGAAGACCTCATGGCACATGTTAATAAGGTAAAGGCTCTTGCAAATCAACTAGCAATTGTTGACAAGCTTTTAGAGGATGGTGATATTGTCATGACTCTCCTCATGAGTCTTCCCGAGTCATACAATTACCTCATTGTGGCATTGGAGTCTTTGAGGTTGAAGGAGCTTACAATGGACTCTGTGACATCAAGACTTGCAAACGAAGTAACTAAAAGGAAAGAAAAGGAGCATCAAAGTGAAGATTCAGCTCTCTTCTCAAGACAAGGCAAAGGTACCTATTCCAACCACCGTGAAAATATGAGAAGCAATAGAAGAACTTGCTTCATTTGTGGAAAACCGGGTCATTTTGCACAAAATTGCTACAAGGCCAAGAAAGGAGATAGAGAAAATACTAACAATGCATTTGATGAAGTTGGTGGAGATGATTATGCATTCATGGCAAGTGAAGGCACGTCTATGGCTGCCATGTCCAAATGGATCATTGATTCGGGTGCTACCAAGCACATGACTCCATACAAGTGTTCATTTGACACTTATGAGACCATTCCAACAACAAAAGTATGGTTAGGAGATAATGGTATGGTGCAAGCCATTGGAATTGGCTCTATTATGGTGGAGATTGTTGTGAAGAATCAAATGAAGAAGATCAGATTGAAAGAAGTGTTACATGTGCCAAAGATGAAGAAGAACCTTCTTTCGGTGAGTAAACTTGTTTCTCATGGTTGTAAGGTACAATTTGATATGAATGGATGCTTTGTGAAGACAATGGATGGAGATAATCTTTTGAAAGGCTTTAGAGATGGCAATCTCTACTTCATCAATTGTAAGAAGGTGAATGGAGTTGAAGTGGCGGCATTTGCTGAATTTCCACAAGATCAAGACAAGTTTGGTATTTGGCATCGACGCCTTGGTCATTTGAATGCCAAAAGTATGAAGGAGCTCCAATCCATAGTTAGTAGCTTAGATCTTGGTCAATCATACACAAATCTTACTTGTGAAGGTTGTATTCAAGACAAACAACAAAGAGCTTCATTTCCAAGTGGAGTTGCAACACGTGCAACCAAATTGTTGGAGATTGTGCATTTTGATGTTTGTGGACCTATGAAGACACCATCAATGGCAGGATTAAGGTACTTTGTTACATTTATTGATGACTTTTCAAGGAAATTGTGGATTTTCATCCTTAAATCCAAGAGTGAATGTTTTTCAAAGTTTAAGGAATTTAAGGCACTTGTGGAGAAGCAATGTGAGTGCAAGATCAAGATGTTGCATACAGACAATGGAGGTGAGTATTTGTCAAAGCATTTTGATGAGTATTTGAAGATTCATGGTATTGCAAGACAAACTTCCACTCCCTATACTCCACAACAAAATAGAGTTGCTGAAAGAGCAAATCGAACTATTATGGAGATGGCAAGGAGTATGATTCATGCTCAAAACCTTGGGCATGAATTTTGGGCGGAAGCTGTGGTGAATGCAGTGTATACAAGGAATAGGTGTCCTACAAATGTACTTACATCAATGACTCCACAAGAAGCTTGGAGTGGGAGGAAACCTTGTGTTTCACACATGAGGACTTTTGGATGCATTGCTTATGCAAAAGTACCAAATTGTATGCGGTCCAAATTTGATGCAAAAGGTACAAAATGTGTGTTTCTTGGATATTGTGAAGGTACCAAGGCATATAGGCTAATGTGTTTGGATACCAAGAAGATCATCAAAAGTCGTGATATTGAATTTATGGAGCATAAAAGTGCTTGTGAGCACTTGGAGATGTGTCCAAGTGGGAGTAATGGTGTGTTTGTGGACACATCTTCAATTTCAGCAACGAAAGAAGAAGAAGAAGATGAAGACAATGAAGATAGTGGAGATTTGAATCAACATGAAGAACCAAAGAAGATGAAGAAGAAGAAGAAGAAAGTGTATACAATTGGGATGACAAACAATGATGAAGTTGAAGATGATGATGATGATGAGGAATACCAACCTTTGAGTGAGAAGAGACAAGGTTCAAAAGAAAAGAAGGTTGGAGAGCATCAAGGTGAATCTTCTTCAAATGATAGGAGATATCCTACAAGAGAAAGAAAACAATGTGGTGAATGATGGAAGGACCACATCTTTCCTCAAGTAAGTGAAGGACATGGCAATGTTGCACTCCTTGCTGATCCATTGAATATATGTGATACTATGAAGTCTACGAATGTGTTGAAGTGAGAGGAGGCTATGGAAGAAGAGTACAAATCTCTCATGAGCAATGGAACATGGAAATTGACTCAACTTCCACCAAATCGATCTTCAATTGGTTGTAAGTGGGTGTTTAGAACCAAGAGAGATGCAATGGGTGATATTGTGAGATATAAGGCAAGGCTAGTTGCCAAAGGATACTCACAAGTTGCTGGTATTGATTTCAATGAGAGATTTGATCCCATGACTAAGTTCACCACCATTAGAACCATTGTGGCAATTGGGGCAGCAATGGACTTGGAGATGCATCAAATGGATGTGAAGATGGCTTTCTTAAATGGAGAGTTGGAAGAAGACATCTACATGGATAAACCTCAAGGATTTGTAGAAGAAGGCAAACAACATCTTGTTTGTAAGTTGAAGAAATCCTTGTATGGACTCAAGCAATCTCCAAGGGTATGGTATCAAAGAATTGACATATTCTTTGTTAATGAGGGATTCCAAAGAAGTGAGGCTGACCATTCTATGTATGTGATACAATCAAAAGAGTTCTTGATGTTTGTTATTCTTTATGTAGATGATTTGATCATCTTAACCAATACTTAAAAGATGATGGATTAGTTGAAGGCAAAGTTAGAAAAGGAATATGAGATGAGTGATTTGGGAGAGCTTCACTATTACTTAGGAGTGGAATTTGCAAGAGATCGTGCTAACAAGACCATCACAATGAGCCAAAGGAAGTACATTGAAGGAGTGTTGAAACGATTCAACATGGAAGATTACAAGCCTATTGGAACACCTTTGGAATCCAATTTGAAGTTGATGAAGCTCACGGATGAAGAGTTTGCACAAGTTGAAAGCCAAATGCAAGGTGTTCCATAGAAGGCAGCAGTTGGGTCACTCATGTATGCAATGGTTGGCACAAGGGTGGATCTTGCTTATGCGGTGAGTGTCGTAAGTCAACACATGTCAAAAGCAGGACCAATTCATTGGGCAACCATCAAGAGGATCATGAGGTACTTGAAAGGCACTTTGGACTTCAAATTGTACCTTGGAGGTGAAAGTATTGCTTTGCATGGTTATTGTGATGCAGATTGGGCTGGAGATGCAAATGATAGGCAGTAAACAACGGGCTATGTATTCTTTGTTGGAGTGGGAAAAATTTCATGGAATTTCAAGAGGAAACCCACAATTGCAAGGTCCACAATGGAGGCGGAGTACATGGCAGCAAGCCAGGGTGCAATGGAAGCAACATGGTTAAGGCAAGTTTTGGAGGACATTGGACTTGTGCAATTGGAAGCAACTCCATTGAATTGTGACAATCAAGGATGCTTGGCTTTTGTAAAGAATCCAAAGCATCATTCAAGAACTAAGCACATTGACATTCAACATCACTTTATAAGAGAGAAGATTGAAATGGGAGTGATTGACTTGAAGTATTGTGTAACAGAAGATATGCTTGCTAATTTGTTAACAAAGGAATTGGTCAAAGATAGACATCATATGTTGACAAAGGCATTAGGTTTGAAGGGCTTTGACAATTAGCAAAGTGGGAGTATTGAGGTAAAAGATAAAGATGAATAGATAATAGTTAAAGTAGAATAAGTTACCTCATAAAGGATATTATCTTAGGTAAATTACTAATGATCAAAGGCTTGACTCTTGGCATATAAAAAAGCATCCTATGGACATAAGATGCGGTCAAGGACAAAGAGTCAAAGTCAAGAGGATAAAGTGTGTCCTAGGGAATATCCAAAGAACTAGGTAAGAGTAATTAGTATATGGCATAGGATACCTTTGTGGTATGTAAGATGCCATAGGATTCTAGGATCCTTGGATATCCTCGTGGTATGAGCCAAAGGATCCAAGGAGCATATATGTAAAAATCAAATGGTTGAAGAAGTCCTTTTAGGGCAGCAACCACCACCTATAAGTAACGAGAGTTGGAAGAGAGAACCATCCCATTCCACACTTCTCTTATGTGCAACCTTGCTGATTTCTACTTACTTGTGTTATGCTTATAGTGTTCTTTTCTCAATAGCTCTTTAATACACTTGAATAATCAATTCTTATCAGATACTTCTTTCAAACATTTTTTTGGTCAACTTGTATACTTTAATATGAGACCAAATCTTTGATTGTTATAAAGAAGCATCAACAATCTCTTCTCTTGAACCTTTAACAACAAGTAGAATCTACCATGAACCTCTACCAAAGTCTATAGTAATTCCACCAAATAACTTGTTAGTATTATTTATGTCTTTGGAAATTCTATTGATAGCCTTAGGACAATGACAATGTTGTATTGGTACTTTAGTTCATATAATAAGAATTCTCTTTCTTAATATATATGCATATATTATATTCTTTGTAATATTATAGAACAAATCTTCATCAAGATGGAGCAATTTTTTTAATATAATTTGTAGTTTGTCCACCATTTAAAAGTTATGTTGTAATTTCAGAGAAAGCAACACACACACAAAAAATTCTATTATTTTAGAACTTTATTGCCATTATATTATAAATAAATATTTTTTTACTTTATACTTATCTTTTCACAAAATACAACTTTCCAAGATTGTTATATCATACATCGATATATTTCTTGACCTCATCTTCTTCATTTCTAATTTTCATTGTTGTACAATCATGTCTTTTATAGATATACTTGTGAATATATTTTGTAGCAAAAACTAAAGTATCAACTTCAATATTGATAAGGTAGTTATATTTTGTACTAAGAACAAGATTGTATAGAATAATATCTTGATTATTTAGAATATGATTGCTAATGTTGAAAGTTCTTCTATCATTTTTATTTTTATTTTTTATAATACTCGAGATAGCCATCATCCATTGATGTTACTTTTTGATATTCTGTTGAATATTTCTTTTGACATATTCTACCCATCATGCATATAGCTTGCATATTTTGATGTCTATATAGATAATAAACCATGCAATTGCTAATTATCTCAAATAAGAATAGATCTTCTTTCTTAATAAGAAACTTTTCATAAACAATCCTATCATTATTGGTCAATTCATTTACTTTGTTATTTTATTAAAAAAAAAAATAAGAAGTGCATATCTAGAAGACCTGGCTTATAAAATTTAATAGTATACACTTTTATAAGTATATGTTCTAAAATATAATACTTATAAACATTTTTAATCAATACATAATGCTCAAGTTTAAATATTCTTACTATCAAGTTAGAACAATCCTTAAGTCTTTGTTTTGAAAGAAATATATTTGAAATCTTTGACTATCAAAGAATTGCAATCATTGTACCAAATATATTTGGATGTTGAAATTATTGAGTAATGGCCATAGAAACTTGAAAAATCTCAAATATATTTTTTATACTTTTAATATGAAAAAATAGAAAAATTATCTTTTACCTTAGATCTTGCAATCAACTTCTTGATTTTGCACATTTCTAAAAATATTAAATAGTCTTCAACATAAGTTTGAACATAACTTATCTTAATTCATACTAAACTATCTTAACCCAATTTTGTTTTGTTGCTGCCAAAGTATCTATAATAAATTCTTATAGCAACTTTCTAACTTCTAAGATAGTGAAGTATTTATTATATTGTAAAAGTAATTAATACAAAAAAAACTCTATTTAAGTAATACATGCAATATGCATATTTTCACTTCTGTCTCTATTGGTATTTATATCTCTATGCTTCATTTGATCATGCCATCTATATTTTTTGTAATAAAAATAAAAAAAATAAAAAAAAAAAAAAAAACTTAATTCAGTAGTAAGTATGCATAATTTCTTTTATGAATTTATTGCAATTCATCTTCTATCTATCAAATGACTATATCTCTCATCATTTTTTTCTTTGTTCCATTTCTTGGTATATTAACAGCAATCTCATGTCACGGACACAAAATACAGACTTGAAATCTAACAAGAAGTTCAAGGAGAAGTGGCAGAACTAGATTAAACAGATGAGTACAAGAACAACACCAGAAAGGTGAGCTAGAACTCCAAGAGATGTGTTGTCGAGACTGAAGAACTCTTCAGCCTCGATCCCTATATATACTCCTACTTAGGAAGCTTCTCGAGCTACTTCTATTAACTAGAAAGCTTCTAGAAGGTTCCAAAGGCTTCCTTTCTAGAAGGTTCTAGAAACTTCTCGAGCTACTTCTATTAACTAAGAAGCTTCTAGAAAGTTCCAGGGGATTCCTTTCTAGAAGCTTCTAGAAACTTCTCTTCTAGAAGGTTCCAGAGACTTCCTTTCTAGAAGCTTCTAGAAACTTCTCTCTAAAAGGTTCCAGAGGCTTCTCTTCTAGAAGGTTCCAGAGGCTTGTTTTCTAGAAGGTTCTAGAAACTTCTCTTTAGAAAGTTCTAAGGAATATGTCCCTAACATCTCATTAGAAGATTATAACATCATTTATTGATATCTTTATTAAAATAAATATATTTTTCTATATTATTATCATTATCTTTTTTTTTTTTTTGCTTCAAATAATATTTTATGAGCTTGTCAAAAAAGTGGAAAAAATATGTGATGTTTTTTTAACATTCTTGAAGCTCTCATAATATATGAGCTAAAAAATTTACCTTATATATATATGATCTTTGCTTTATGTGCAATGTCAAGATCATAAATGTAAAGTTGCATATAACTTATTTCTACACCTTATTCCTGCAAAATAATACCCATTTGATCTTGAAGCTCTTCAAGTATGTAAAAGCTATAGATATCGTATTCTTAAAAGAAAATATTGTTGACTTTTGTACCAAGAGATGTGAATATGTATGCTGCATTATATTATCAAATAGTCTCTAAAAACTCCTAATTTTGTCCATCAAGTAGTTTTTTAACTAACAACAAAGGATCTTCAAGAAATCTAAGCTCAACCTTCCTATGAAGTTAATATGTACTAAATTATAAATTTAATTTTATCAATGGCATAGTTTGCTCATCCATGCATTGAAGTGTGTTACAATACTGGCATTGAATGTCTATATTTCCAACATTATGAAAACCTTCTATTTTTTTTATTATAATATTCATCACAAAGTTGCTCCACTTTTTCACTAATTTTTCTTGTTCTATCATATATTTTTTGCTCTTATTTCTTGTTGTGCACATAGAATTGCTTCTTTTTGTGCCTTTTGCCTTTGTTGTATATTTTTGCAAAGATTTATAGATTGAACAATCTCTCTACCAATGCCATCATTTTTAATACTATAGTACCATGTTCTATTTCTTGTTTATTTCATTTTCAATCTTCTTTAATACATTCATGTACCTTTTGTCTTAATTGCATGATTGCACAATAATAGCAGATAGATGCAATATTATTCAAGTCATTTCTTTGTCCATCTATGGTATCAATTCCTCTTCTTCTTTGTTCTTTATATGCTTATAAGTAAGGCTCTCAATATATTCATGTGCTCTTTATCTTGATTGTGCAAAAGTTCAAAAATTAACAATTGACATGTTGACTATTAAAAAAGTAAAATATTCATCTTATGATAATATCTTTTAATAGTAAAAAATATTTTTATAATAATTTTTTTGATAAAAATAATAATATCCACATTGTTGCAATTATGTTTTTGAAAGTCATGCAATAAAAAATCTATATATATATAATACTCCTAAATTACTATTGTTTGCATTTGCATTTGCATTCATGTTTGCTAATAAAATCTTCTCATAATTTCTTCAACTTAAATCATACCATCAAAATAAACCATCATTTTAAAAGAATAATTTTTTAAGGCCATTTGATCATAAATGAGGAGAAAGAATATAAAAAGAAATATCTCAATGCTATTTATTAAAAAATATTTATTTAAGAAAAATATTTCATATGTTATATATACTTGCTTAGGATAGATATGATCATATAATATTTTTTTATTACATTGCACAAGTTTTTTTAATTAAACAATATATAATATTATTTTAAAAGATCTAATTGATCAATATTGGTTCCAAAATAATGGTGAACTCTTAGCACTAATATGAATGGCCTATATCCTATCTCTGAAATACATATGTATTTATTTATTTACTTATATCTTATATTTCAACTATATGCTATATATGTGCTCATTTGCTTATTTATAGCTTTTGATCCCTATACATCCTATAACTCTCAATGCTCTATATATCATTGCAATTAAAAGAAGATTTTTTCTTGGCTCTAGTAAAGAGTTATTAAAGACTAATTTGATCAAATAATATAGCATATAGAATATCTCTTGCATTAAAGACATACCTCCACTTAAATTTAAAAGTAAAATTGGAATCAAATAGCAACACAAAACTAAAAAACAAAAAAATACTTATTAATATGTATAATTAATCAAAACATATTTCTCTTCAACATCATCAAAAGAATTTGGTAGTTTGAATTTGAAAAGGCATATATTAATATATTTAAAATTTTATGACATATAATTCATAATTTTTGGAATAGAAAGTGTATATATAATAAATTATTTTAATAAAGCATATGAAACTTATTTGGCTTGTCTCTATTTTTGTTTTGGTACAAGATTTTAGTTTACAAATATTATTATAATAGTAACCTAAAAGAACATATACATAGTACACATCCATCACTTCATCTACTTATTAACACTATATTTTGATTTGATTTAAAGATTGTTTCTAGATAAGTATTCAATGCTATTAAAATAATGGCTAAATAGACCTAAATAATAATTAAGAGCTAAACTTTTTTTTGGTAATTTAAAATTGAGTGTGAGAATTTGTATGTCAAGTGAAGCTAGTTCTTATTTAGCAAAGGTAGCAAGAGATTATCTTAGATGTTGCAACTAGCATTATAAATTTTTGCAACAACTATTATTTTAGATTTTTCTTTCTAAATGATGATTTTTTCAACCGTTGCCATTCTTGAAGAAGAGAATACAAGGGAGTTATTTGATCAGCAATAAGAACATTGCCAGTGTTGTTAAACCTTACTGGTGTTGCACCTCACAACATAATAAGAAAGCTACTTTACAAAATATTAACCAAAAACTAACCTATAGGTCTAAAATTTAGTTTATGGATCTAAAATTGATGCTTTTCTTTGATAACCTAATAGATTTGTAAAAATGTACTTTGAGATAATAATTTTGATGTTTGATAATAATAAGATAGCTATGCTTTGAGTCAACATAAAAGCTTTTTTTTAATATGATACCACCAAAGATATTTCTTATGACAATGATATTAAAGTATTACATAAGAAAAGTGATTGTCAGATTGGAATGCATTTCATACAACCATGGAATAAACTATGGCTATATTGTTAACATATATATGAAACAATTCTAAACTTAGATACAATTATATAAATAATATAAAAATTTAAATAAAAAGAAGATATAAATTATAATTTAACAATATAGAAATATATATTCTTTGGTGGATTTTGAAAAAACCAACTTTTGATGTAAAATAGCCATATAGTTATTTTTTACTAAAAAAAATTAAATTTATAAATAAAATGTATTAATATCTTTATTATATTCATTCTTTTATACTACAAACATGATTCATTATGTTAGTATTAATTATATTTTATTTTATATATACAAAAAATAAAAATATAGATAGAAGAAATTAAAAATTAAAAATTAAAAAATTAATGTATTGATGCTTTTGATTTGGAGTTTCCAACTCTTAAGCTTATATGTGGAGATAATAAGCAAATCAACTACAAAATTAATGATTTTTTTTTTAAATGTGCTATAAAATGTGGTTACAATTTTTTAATACTTCAATTTCACTTAATTTAATAATTATCAATATAACAACCATGGCATAGGATTAAAGTTAATTATGAATTTTAGAATATAACAATATTTGAAGGCTTCAAAAGAAAGAATCTCTCTTCAAACAACCTGCAACTATTGATTGAAGTAGTAGTGACTTAAAGACTTTATTGCTATGAATGCATGGCAACAAACTATCAATCTTAGTATCTTCAACTTTGCACTCCATGTATATATCTTCTTTGTCTCAAATTCTTTTGGCATCAATGAAATTTTTGATTGGTAGCATGTTTTATAATTTCTTTCTTAAAAATGTGAAACACAAATTTCTAAAATAAATTAATTTGATATTGTAGGAGACTTCATCAACTCATGCATTAAATCATTCTTGATGAAGAATAAATATAACTCTTATAGAAAACAAAAAAAAATACTAATATTAAGAATTGTATCAATGGCACACTTCAAATCCAACAATACAATTTTATTCAACATCTATAACAAAAACACATCCAATTACACATAGCAATTACAACTCTTTACTTTGTTTAAATGAAAACTCAAAATAAATAGGATAATTTTTTTTTAAAATTATGCAAATGAAATAGTTAAACTTAAAAGAAAAGAAAAGAAAAAATCAAATATAAATGGCAATTAGAAATAATGTGAAATCATAGAATGTGTACAAATAGTGATTTGTATAAAATATGGTCTAAAAGTCTAGCTATTGCAAAAATTTATAAAATATGTAGCAACTTCCTTATTCATTGTCAAAATCTTTGTATGGGGCCTTTATGTACTTTTGAATGGTCTTGAAGAATAGTTCATTTAGTTATTGCTCAATAATGCTTCAGTCAATGCAAGGCCAAGGAAGAACTTAAAAAGGTTCTTTTTTGTTACGCATATTGCCAATGATACAAAACTTTGTATATCTGCTATTGTCCTAGTTGTGATTGCAAATCCATTGAAAGCAATGGAATTTTTCACCTCTCTTGAATTAAAAACTGCACCATCAAGTAATGTCATATTAAGATCATTCTCCTTGATTGTTCAATAGATGATTATTAATATAAGAAATTGCATATTATATTTTAATCATATTAATTCAATTCATTTCATCTAACCATTTGTAATATTGATTCCTTTGTAATATTCAATAAATTCTTCCTCTCTTGACTTAATGCACAACTTTTGAATCTTGACCTTTTTGTTAAAATGAATTTTTTTGCACCAAACATCATAAAAAAATTGAGTTTCCAATCTTACTATCTCAGCACATTCCACTTCTATAACTAAAATGCAATCTCCACATGTAATATAAAAAATCCAAAAACCTTGATTATAAATTTCAATAATTACTTTGATTATTTGATGCTTCATAATCCTAAAAACTAATGTAAAAAATTGTAATATCAAAAATCATAAGCAAAGAGGTACTAAATTTCTTCTTTGTAATCCTAAGAGCAATCCTTTCTTTACTAATCTTAAATAAATCTCATAACTTTGCAAATGAGGTTATAGACCATAGAATTATGTTTATTGAACTTGTTTTTTTTGGCAATATCTTGCTTTGTAACTTGGTAAATCATGTGAAGTCCAAAGTTTTATAGAATTTATGCTAGACATTGGAAAAACATACCACAAAGTAAAGTTTTTGTTAGTTCTTTTGGATACTCCTAGTGCCATTTCAAGGATCACCGCATATAATATTAAAAGCCAAAATTAAATAAATCTGCAATGAATCACCTAATGCACTTTGAGTATGTAAGAAGAATTTTTAAGAAATTAGTTTTGAAGTATATCAAAGCAACCCTCTAAGGATATATGAAAGACTTTAAAAAGTTAATATTAATAGTGTGGCTCTTCAGACTAAATGGAAGTAAAAACAAAAATAAAAGTTTGGAAAAATTTACCATTGGTAAGAAGAAAAAATAAGAAAAAGTAAGTACATAAACTTATATGACAACCATTACTAAGAATCTCTTGCTTTAATTGTATGCTACCTCCACCTGTTACTTTCGTAATGTAAAATTCTTTAGATTAATTTTTAAAAAACCAAAAAGATATGCAAAAAAGTGCATAAAAAAGTAATAAACTTAAAAAAAGTAGATAGTTTTTATATTTTTTTCTTTTCTTGTCCTATAGGATCTTTTAGTTTAAATATTGCCAAACCAAAAAATCTCTAACATGTCTTATTTCATGCTACTAAGCCATTGCTTCTCTTGTAATATTAAATGGCATTTTTGTAGTAATCACTATTCTTGCAAATTCCTTTATAATCCTAATAACATGCAGTACTAAAAAAAAAATCTTCAAAATAAATGCTATCAAGGAATATACAAAACCAATTGCAAAAACTAAAGCTTACAATGCAAAAGACTCAAAGAAAGGGACTCTATGAATACCAACTTTAAAATTGATTTGTCTATTGAAATAGATTCAAAGCCAAGAAATCAGATTTAAATAAATTTATTCAAAATTACCACTAACATATGAGTTCAACTTAAGAAGAAAAGTAAAAATATAAAAAACTATTTGATTATTTAAAAATCATAAAAAAATACATATTAAGGATTTACATATATATATATATATATATATATATATATAAATATATGTATATATATGTATAGATTATTAAGAATGTATGTAGATGTGTGTAAAATATCAAGGATTCAATAAGATCACCATCAAGAATAGGTATTCTCTACCTTTGACATGATGACTTCTTAATCAATTGAATTAAGCTAATATTTATACAAAAATAAATTTATAAAGAGCATATAATATAATATACATTAAAAAAATAAAATAAATAAAAGACTAAATTTTAAATCAAATATGGCCATTTTGAATATAATATCATATCTTTTGGATTTATAAATACACCAGTTGCTTTTCAACATCTAATGAATAATATTTTTAAAGATTTTTTAGATAATTATATTTTTTATTATATAAATATTATTTTAATTTATTCTAAGAATACAAAAGAGCATGAACTTCATATTTGTTGTAAATTATACAAACTTAGAGATATAAGACTTTATGCCAAGATCAAGAAGTGTATATTTTATTAAACTTAAGTTGACTTCTTAGGCTATATCATTTCAAATAATAGTCTTATGATAAATTCTAAGAAAGTTTAGACTATTATAGATTAGAATATTTTAAAATATTAAAATATGTTTAATATTTTTTAATTATTATAAAATATTTATTAAAAAAATTCAAGTTTCATCTTAATTAATATGTTTAATTTGAAAAAAATTAAATTTAATAAAAAATTGAAATAAAATTTGAAGCTTTAAAGAAATTTTTTATTTTTGTATCAATTTTATATTGTCCCAATTTTTTTAAAGCATTTTTTTTATAGAAATACATACATTGAATTTTACCTTAAATGTGACATTGCCACAAATAGAAGCAAATGACAAACTTCAACCAATAATTTTTTCTTTTAAAAACTTTTTAGGTGCTTAGATTAATTACAAGATCTATAATAAAGAATTTCTTGTGATTACAGATTTATTTCAAAAATAGTACTACTATCTTAAAGATGCTTTTAATTTATTGATTTTTTATATAAAATACAAAAATATTAAGTATTTTATGTTAGCACATATCTTAAATCATCCTTACCATCCATTGGAACATGTCTTTATTAAGATTTTATTTCAAAATCATATATTAATCAAAAAAGAAAAAAAGTTTTTAAAGTGCCCTTTTTAAAATGCTCTTTTTTAAATACTCTTATCTTGCATCAAAAGAAATAAATGTAAATTTTAATTAATAATAAATAATTCTTTTGAAACTAAAATAATTTTATCTTTAAGCTATAAAATCAATATTAATTGTTGATTCAATCTTTTTAAGCAAGTTCAATCAAGTATATTTTTAAATCCTCTTATTTATAATATTAAAAATAATTCTTGTAAATCTCATAATTCTTGTAAATCTTATAATTATTTTAAGTTTGAATTTAAGAACAATATTTTTATTTTTAGAAATACTTATATATTTGAGAAGGTAAAATATAACTATATATTATTTAAATTTATCATGATTTTTCAACTACATGATATATTGGATATAACAAGACCTTTGAGCTAATATCAAAAGATTTGTATTAGTCCAAATTTTGAAGATAGTTAAAGAATTTATACAATTACATAATTTTTTTTTAAGATCAAAACTCTTCATCATAGTCCTTATAGACTTTTTCAACTATTACCTATACCAAAACAAATATGGTCTTCTATTTGGATGGATTTTATCACAAATCTTCCAATCTCAAATTCATATGATTTTATATTTGTAATAGTAGATCTTCTCACCAAAATGGTATATTTTATATCATATACAAAAACTATGATAATTGAAGAAACAACTAAATTTTTTCTTGATAATATTTATTGCTATCATGGATTGTCAAAAAATATTAAATCAAGTAAAAAAATCAATTTGTATTAAGTTTTTGGAGAATTCTTTTCAAGATTTTTAAAGTAGATATAAAATTATATTTTGATTTTTTTTAAAAAATTTTTGGACAAATAAAATAAGTGAATCAAATAAGTGAAGAAATATTTAAGATATACCATAAACTATCATTAAAATTATTGAATAAATCTTTTTCCATTAACAAAGTTTATATATAATGACATGGTATATTCTTCTATTCAATAAATATTTTTTATGATAATTATAATTATCATTAATGACTTAATATCTTGACTTTTCAAAAGTTGATAATCTTATGGAAGAAGATTTGAAAAAATATTTATTAGAACTATATATAATAGTAAAGGCATAATTAAAGAAAACTCAAAAATAAAAGAACAATATAGATGTCTATTGTAAAGAACAAACTCAATTCTATACTGGCAATAAGCTATAGTTACTTTGTTGTAATATCAAGTTTAATTACTCTTGTAATATGTTGAATTATTATAGATTTGAAATATTTTATATTTTTGAAAAAATTAATCTAATTACTTATTAATTATATATATTAAAATCTATAAGAATCTATCATATATTTTATATATCTCTTCTTGATCTATACAAGACACTTGATATATTGAAAAAAAGATAAATATCATTTCTTTCTTTAGAAGCAGATAATAATTAAGAATTTGAAGTTGAAGAAGTCTTACACTCAAGATAGTGTCAAATTATGTTGAAATATCTTTTACATTGATGTAGATATGATCTTGGTGAATATTTACTAGAACTAACAAAGAATGTTACAAATGCAGCAAAAAGATTAATGTTTTTATAGATAATATCCATAAAAAATAAGATAAAGACCAAAAAAATTATTCTTATAAAAAAATAAGGTTTGGTAAAGTTTTTTTTCTATCTTCTATCTTTATCTATAGTTTTTTTGTATTTGTAGCATTGAGTAGATGAATAATCAACAACTAGCAAATTCAATTCAAAAGCTATTGTTTATTGAGTTACCAAATAATGTTTGGAGATTGTTACAACCTACAAAACAATTTAATAGACATAAAGATCCTTAAGAAAAATATGATCTTTTTCAAATAGATAGTAAGATACAATATATTTGATATTACGACCTTAGAAGAGACTTTCAATATTTAGTAATATTGTTAGAAGTACAAACCATCTCTAACAATGTTTCAAATGTCTTATGTAAAGGAAGTTACAAAGGCCTCAAGAATGATTTAATAACATGGTGGTCTTTTTTCCCTAATGTTGGACACTAGGAATAGCTAAGAGGTTCAATCAAATACCTTTAAATAAAACAAAGATCACAATATATAGAAAATATAATTTGATACATCTTAGACTTCTTCAAATTTGATCATTGCTCCTTGTAGAACTTGTTTTTAGAAAGAAGAGAGATGAGAAGGAAGGGAAGAAAGAAAAGAAAGAGAGAGGAATAATTTCATAAACATATATATTTACTTAGATTAAAGAAATTAGTTAGAATGAAATAAAAATAAATAAATTTAATAATATCTTATAAAGCAGCTTCTTAGAAGCTTTATAACCATAGATTTGATTTTTTAAGTATTTATAAGTAATTTGTAGGTTAAAAGCTTGGCCAATAATTTGGCTATGTGTTGTACATTTTAGTAACTTGCAATATAAGTTGGCCATTTTGGTGACTTGTCTTACAAGTTAGACATGTATATCGCAAGTTGGACACATGTTGGAAGTCCTATAGAACGTGGCCAAGTAGCCCCTCATTAAATAGTATATATGAAGGCAAAAGTGAAGCCTTCTTTACTCTTGTCAATGTCTTTTTTATTTTTAGTTTTGTTTCAAGAATCTCTAGTCTTCATGTCTTTAGCAATAGTCATTCTAATTCTAATATTAGACTATCTTTAAGTGAATATTTATTATTTTTTAATGATGCAAGAGTGTATTGAAGTTTTTATTATTTGTTATTCATGTCTATGATAACACAATACCTTTTATTTGGGCCTTGATTAGTGTGGCAGGTGAAGAAGTCATTATTACATCTCAACAAGTCAATTTTTGGAGATATTCAAGATTTCAACCACTTCTCGTTTCCCAAATTTCCAAAGTTTTTTTTTTTTTCTCAACAACCACACTAAAGGCTTTTTTGTCTCTTTATCTTATATCCAAACTATCTTATATAATACATAAATACATACATATATATATATATATATATATATAGTCTTTATGAAAATAAAAATAATGATGTTGCCTATCCTCAAACATCACTGACTGGTTGAGGCATAAAATCTGTTATAAAATCAGTTGAGGCATGAAATCTGTTATAAAATCAATTATGTAGGGAGAAGGAGGGAGCACATGCACACAAGGAGTGAAGGTCCTATGTGCTATTCTGCTATGTGGTTATCTCCTTGACATCAAGTCTGCCATCCATAGTATCACACTCTTTCATATCTCACCTCCACTATCACCACCTGCACACATATGCAACCATCCCCTCCCCCCTCCTTCAACTTCCATCACATGGAGGCTACACTCATATCTGAATATCCACACCACATTGTTTGAACAAAATGCAAATATCAAGAACATAAATTAATAAAAATTGGAACCAAAAAATAATAATAATAAATTATGTGCAATTTTAATGCATTCTACATCCATCTTTATGTCTTCATTTTTAATCCATCGCAGTAAAGTGTTTTAGGAAAGTTTGGAGGCTTGAATGTTGGATGAAGGTTCACAGGCTCCAAAGGTTGGAAGGGTACACTCCTTCTCTAGAAGTGGAATGAATCCCACACCAGGGGGGTGGGTCTCATGAGTTCAAAGTGCAGACCAAAGGATAGACCAGTGGATGGATGGATCACACTGAGTATGTTGTCCTACCAATTAAGAGGATTTCTGCCTCACTTCTGTTCAGAGACACCCATCAGGAGGCTGATTTCTTTATGCTCATATATATATATATATATATATATATTATTTTAATATTTTCAAAAGTTAATTTTCTGAAGTTGCAAGTGGAAAGTTAACTGGTGACAGCATACATTTAAAACGTAATATATATAAATTTTAAATACAACTCATACTTTGTTAATTACACCCTCCAACATTGCTCACAATATATATATATATATATTAAACAATTACTCATCAGGGTTCACATGTAATAATTTCAAGAGCCACAAGCTTGGTTTTTTCAAGCACTGCATGGCAGGAGCTAAATGGAATGTTGTGTGCAATTGATTCCCAGTTCATGATGGTTTTAACCAATCAGCAAATACTTCAATCACCTTAAAAATCATACAAAACTGACATTACTGATAAACACATCTCTAGTTGTGAACCAGTTTGGAAGTACAGCCTATCTATTGCAGATATTAATGCAGTATGAATGGGCTTAAACTTACTGTGTGCTCAAGTTGCACCAAAAATTGCAAGGTTTTTCTACATTTCTGCAAAATTGTAAATTATTTTCAAATAATGTGTTCCATGGTATTAAATTTGTGTTGACGTTGGGCAGATAACATGGGCAACTAACCACCAAGGATGGCAAAACCCAGGCCTTTGACACCTACATTGTGTTTCACCAAACACCATTTTAGTGCCTAAAACAACAGATATACAAATTCATTCTATGACTACAAAAGAAAACTGCTCTGCCTTTGATAGCAAAGAAGAATATCTAAGAGATCCAAATTGCCACATTTCCAGATGCAGGAAGGTAAGTGAGCAGACAATTGTGCAATGAGTTTGGTTTGAGATTCATAGAAGGATTGTTTTGAGGACTAATCTAAGGCACGCCTCTCAATTTCACCATTTCATTTAGCTTGCTAATACAGTTTAGTGTATATATAAACATTTTCACACATACATCCATAGACCTCTGTATTAAAAAATACATTCATACATACATATAGAAAAATAGCAACTTATTTCAAGTTCTACTTGTAAAGAAAACAAACAAAAGCTTATAATCAGAACCACAATCCTAATGCATAAGGACACTTCATAGACAGCAAAACTGCATTTTTACATTTTATTTTTCTTTCGATATCTCCAGTTACCATTTTCAAGAAATAAATGTATAATAATAAAAATAAATAATAAAATTAAAAAATCACGGAAACTATATGTAAGTTGAAAATCGAACGAATGTAGACAGAAACCTCAGAAACGCAATGTCGGAACATTCTGATTGTCTGTCTACTAAAGACTCATATGGAACATCTCAAAAACAAGGAGTTTCATGATTCAGCACATGTTAATCCAAATGCAGTGCAATCAACAGCTAATGCAAAATGACCAAACAATAACCACGTTTAGTCATCATCCATCAACCCTAGCAAACTCTACACTACAGAAATATTTGAGGTACCTCAAAACGGTATTTATTGGGTGTTCTGGAATGAATCGATGGAGATCATCGTGTCAAAGACAGTATATGTGCAATAAAAGCTTTAACTCCATTGTGGCCACAACCAGAGCCATATAAAAACAGCAGTCCATGGTGAGTGGAACCCTTCTTGACGTAACCCATAACATGAACATTGGGCGACAGTCATGCTCTCTCACCACCCACAAAGCAAAAATCAACAAATCCAAACCAGAAATAGAAACTTCGCAGCAGCAGGCAGTGCGAAGCGAAGTGAAGCAACCACTCAGCCTCTCGTCAAATAATGTGAACCTTCAATCCAAGCCTGCGGATGCAAACCCTTACCGACACATGCACTCGAGCAATGCCACTGTTGACCTGAACCTTCCATAAGGAACTTACATCGTCTGCTGCAACAGATCACGTCAAGGCCTCGAAGATGCTCCCCTCCAACACTTGAAACTCTTGCCCTCCCGCTTCAATCCGCCCAATCCACGACATCCTCAGCAGCCCACTCTCTGAATGACGCTTCACTTGTTCAAACAACTGGTTCTTTTGAGAAGAACCAGTGCGATGAGCAGTGAAATACATCTACTAGCTACTCTCGCGACCGCAACTGACAATATGTAAGCATACGTCGAATCGAATCAAGAAAGCACGCAGCATTAAGTGCGAGCAGTAGTGGGCACCTCGTATGGATTGAGGAGTAGGGTTGGGATCTGCGGCACGATGTGCTATGGGAACCAAACGCTGATTCCCTTTTCTAAAAATCGATAAGCGTGCTCTAGAAAACGGATTGCTGAGATCGTGTATACATAGCAGACGGTTCACGAAGGATGGGCTATCAGCCTATCACCGTTCATACACCCAAGAAAAGTATTTGAAACGTCGTTCTTTAGCTGCGACACTTCATCGCTCGGATCTCCGGCCCGACCGCTTGAAATCCTTCTCCATCCCGACAAAGTTTTGTCTGCTGGAGGTGGATTCTTGGTTCCACATCATTACCTTGGTGCCTTGGTCTAGACGGGTCCCTATGTTCACGGCTCGTCAGCTTTTCCATGGTTATCTCCGGTGGATGAGCATCGCAATTGAAAGGAGGAAAACTAGTTGACCAAGCGATTCAGGGTTTGGTATGGCGATTCGACCGGCCATGCGCTGATCTCGAGTATGAAGATATGTCCGCGCTTTGAATGCATCAGGTGCAGCAGACACGAAGTAACCATTGACTAGTCACGTTTTAACATGGCTCATGCCAATTATAGTGCTGACAACCCTGGACCAGGAGCATACTACTCAAACTATAATCAAGTTTTGCGGGAAGCACCGAAACCTTCATTTGGGTTGCAGACAAAATTATGGGCAAACAAAGCAAGAACTGGACCAGGAACATACAACTTACGGAGAGATAGCAACGAGAGTCCCAAGTACACAATGAGGAAACACTTGACTCGTCATGGCACGAAAGTGCCGGGGCCAGGCACTTACCATCCGATTCTTAAGCACACCAACATACAGGCACCAGCGTACTCAATGCAGGGTAGAACTGATTATAACCGAGAGAGAGGAACACCTGGTCCAGGAACATATAACGCGGAGGAGCACGGACACAAGGTACTCATCTCGGTGGGGAGGAAATTTAAGCCACCGCTGGGCATGGCACAAGGCCCCAAAGGCCACAACAGTCCTCACAGGCCTTCGGGATCACACGGGAACAGCGAAGGGCAGCAGCATAAGCAGCAGGTGGAGGAGGCCAGAGGAAGCAGTAGTGGCGGAGAAGGAGGAGCGTGCGGCCTCCGATCGGCAGGGATGCGAGGCCCCCTTTTCCGCATGAGCAGGCGCTTCTTCTCATTCGGTGTCGCGGACCCGGCGCGGCGGCGGCGGAGGCCCTCCGCCACGGCGTCCACGGCAAAGCGCCCCCGCGGTCATGCCCTCCCTGCCGCCTCCTCACGCGGTGGTGAGCCCCCTCTACATTCAAGATATGTATGTCTACTTATTTTCCTTTATCTCTTTTAAAATTCCTTAATACATATATTTGACATAAAATAAATATGATACGTCACTATGATGTCGAATGCAGTGTTATTTGATGCAATGTACGATGATAACGAAACGCAAAAGAAAATCATTTACCATCTTCATTGAAAAGCAAGTAGCTTTTGGTATGTTTTTTTTTTTATTATTATTATTTTTATATATATTAAAGTCTGTTATTATATATGGGGTACGATGAGTGTCTGAAAAAGAAAATAACAAAAGATGAATTATGTGTTTCTCTTCTTACATTTTTATAATGAAAATTTACAAAATGCCACTCTTATTATGATTATTATTATTATTATTATTATATGTTTTTGATATATCGAATCAGTATTTTCGAAAGCAATTTCAATTTTTAAAAATCAAATGTAAATTGTAATGATTCAAATATATGATAACTCACGGAGTCTGGTTACAATTGGATAGTTTCTATTTGTTAAAAGCTTTGAGGTAATAATTGTATTAGATTACTAATTCTTACATACATTTTTTGCGAACGTTTCTCATCCTACTTTTGGTGTTCATATGGAGGGCGTTCATCCATTTGACTTTCCGCGGAGTCTGTTGGTGTCGGCAGCGTCAGTTGAGGTTCTGGAGCTTTATGGTTTGAAGGCCCTCGCCATACCCAGACTGTGTAGAGTTGGAAGGGGAATCCGCCCCACGACTTACACTGATCATCAGCAGCATCTGGACTTGTGAAGGTGCGCTTTGAGGGGGATTGGAGGAGCTATGGCGGAATTAAGCATTCGGAGGGGGGATGCTCGACTTTCACCTACCTGAGGTTAATAGGGTGCTCCTGTATGTGCGCAATTTGCTCGGAGGAAATGGACGACATCTTTGGAAAGTATGGCGCCATCCGGCAGAATTCGAATTGGCACAAACAAGGACACTAGAGGTACCGCTTTTGTTGTGTACAAGGACATTTACGACGCCAAGAATACTGTAGACCATTTACATTGCCACTCGCTATTTGATTGTGCTGTATTACCAGCAGGCGAGGATGTCCAAAAAGATCGATCAGCGGAAGAAGGACGAGGAGTTGACAAAATTGCGGAAGTATGGCGTGAAACAAGGGTAATTCATCTCACAGTCACTACCAGTGTCAAGTAGGGTTTTTCTAAGGTGGTGTTGAGATATACTCGCTGGGGCAGGAGGTATCGCAGCGATGTGAATTGATGGCTCGCAGTGCGACATGTTTTACAGGTTTACTTGCAGTAGGCCTAGTTGGTGGCTAGATTTCTGTCTGTTAAACTAATCACAGGCGTGCCCCTCATGACTATTTTCCCATGTTGAAGAGCTCGTAGGTTTTGGCACGTAATCCTTTTCGGATTGCGTGAACACCTTTTCAGCTTTTTGAGATGCTCGAGAAAAAAATCCTTGTTTGTTTGTTTGTTTGTTAGATCCTGGTGTGAGCATTCCTTCAGGTTCAGGATGGTGGCATCAGGTTCTCTGCAGAGGTAGAGGCAGTTTCAGAACATTTGGATGTGTATATATAATCATAGCATAGTGTGACGCCCTGACAAGCGGCGCAGGCACACTCAATTCTATGTACTTCTTTATTTATTTATTTACTTGTATCATTAGTTTGACAGACTCTACTGATCTTGTATACTTGTCGTATTTTCTTTCATTTTCATCTGATAGCTTGTACTTTCCTTGACAACGCAAAAGAATTCAAAGGTTGCAGATTATTCATGCTTACATAAATGTAGTAATTAAAAAGATTGTTCTAAAAACAATTCCATTTTGCTTTCGTAAATGTGAGAAATTAAAAGGTTAGAGACATTTGTAAGAGTTTTACAAACTGCTGTTTTGTAAAAGGCAATTGAAAAATCATTTATTTTTATTTTTAAAATCTCTTGTAGAATTTTAACATAGACAGTAATTAATACAATTAAACCACTTTTTAACAGAGTGCTATAAAATACCCCAAAAAAATGCTAGTTCATATATTCTGTCATTAGTTGATAAGCCAAGCAATCGATTCATTAAAAAAAGAACTACAATCATCTAATTGATTTATTTTTTAATGATGCAAATTTTAAAGAAGAACATTCAAAATTTTAGTACTCATATCCACTATTCAAATGTGTACAGTTAAAAGTGAGAGAGATACAAAATAATGTAATAATCATAATAATAGTAATAACAGTCATGTCTGATGAAAACAAGGACATTACGTCTGATCAACTCCAAAGCTAAACCAAAAAATAATAACAATAACTTCTCATTTATGTTCTATACAATGTAGTTTATCTTTTTACAATTTTAAAATTTTAAAATTCTAATTGCATAAAATGTATATTGATTTCTTTTATCAAGGATGTTTCTAAGAGTAACTCTAAAAATGTTTAATCCAAAACCTATGTACATGGATGTGGGTATATATGTGTATATGTGAGTGTACATATATATAAATATATATATTCAAAATAAATTAATTCTTATCCTTGTCATTAAAAGAATAAAAAAGAATAATTAAATTTATAATATTTTTTATTAAAAATTTTAAATCTCAAAATATGTTTCAATTTGCATTTTTTGCAATTCTTAAACAGAAAATTGAAAAAAGATTACAATGATCAAATATTTTTCATGTTGAAGAAGTTTATTTCTAATCAATAAGACAACTTGAAAATTTATATCAAAAGAATAATGTTGTCGTGTAGTAACATGACTATATGGTGAAAAATAAAAATATGGATATTATTATAGAAGAACCTAGTGTCACGGCCATAATCATATAAGCTAATAATTACATATACAAATAGGTAGAAGTAAGTAAAAGTAGGTAAAAGTAAGTTAATTCTATAATATTTAATATGGAAGCTTCTTAGAAGCTTTCTAGATGCTCCTTTGACTTCATAGGTGTCTTTAATTGACTTTTTGGATTAGAAACGTGGTCAACAAGTTGGCCATATGCCACACATGTTGTTAGCTTGAAGATCAAGCTAACTATGTGGCCCACACGTAGAAAAACTTGCCTTGTAAGTCAAGGCATGTGTCCTACAAAGTCAACACATATTGGAGGTCCTATAGAACGTCGCCATGTAGCCTCTAGTTAGATAATATATATAGAGACAAGAGTGAAGGCTTCTTCACTCTTGTCAACTCCTTTCTTGCTTCTAGTCTAGTTTCAAGGGTCTCTAGTTTTCTTGTCTTTTGGCAATAACCATTCTAGTTTCTCTTTCAATATATATATTTGTTTATATATATTTTGTTACCTCTCTTTGAGTGAAGGCTCACTTGTCTGAATTGTTTTTTCATCGAGTTCTTGTCCTTGACAGATTGATAAGAGTACACCTACAATATCAAAGCTTTGTCTAATCTTGATTAAGAGTGGATTATCCCTTTTTTTTGATAAGATATAAGCATATTAGAAGTTGTGGATTACCCTCTTCTAAACTGATATTGTCTTTATCATTTTCTTTGTCCTCAAGTCCTCTCTTCTATTTGTCTTGAGCGATATTAGACATCTTCTCTCTTCTAAGTGTTATCATGGCAGAACTTCTCGAAATGAAGAGTGCAATGGCACAAATGCAAGAGCAATTGAGGGAGTTAATGCTTGCGATGTATCAACTCAATTTACCACCACAAGGAGCAACTGTCATGGACCAAAAATACAAACAAGAAATCTAAACAAGAAGTTCAAGAAGAAATGACAAGAACTAGATTATTAGATGAGTACAAGAGCAACGTCAAGAGAATTGAGCTAGAGCTTCAAGAGATGCGTTGTCGAGACTGAAGAACTCTTCATCCTCGACTCCTATATATACTACTGGCCTATGGTTCTAAGGAAGCTCATCAAGAAGCTTCTCAAGAACTATGAAGCTTCTCGAGCAACTACCCAAGAGCTAGGAAGCTTCTCAAGTAACTTCCTAGAATCTACTAGAATATTCTAAGAATCTTCTAGAGCCTTCTAAGAGAATCTTTGAAGAATATTCTAAGAGAATATTCAAGGAATCTTTTAGAAGTTTCTAGAGACTTCTTTCTAGAAGGTTCTAGAAACTTGTCTCTAGAAAGGTCTAAGGACTATGTCCCTAACATCTCCTCTTTCTTTAGCTTCGAGGTCTCCGAGAAGCAATGTTATCGTCAGTCAATATCAACGCAAGAAAATGAAGATCTGTCGCATAACCTCTGCTATGAACACCAATTGTTGTTCACGAGGCAAGTGATTCAATGGTCCTTGAAGCCAACGGTAGTGGCCCACGCCTTCAACTTCTGACCAAGCATGAACCTCAGTGTCTTCATTGTAAAATTGTCCTGCAAACACTCCTTCTGGCTGACCATTGTAGGCAGGCTCGACCTCAAATACAATCACCAACGATCTGTTGCTCGAAATCCTTCGACGTCGTCGTGGTGCAGGCGGTTCTTCATCTCGCGGTCGTCTTCGTGAGCTTGTTGCTTGAGATGACATGACAAGTGTAGTATCTTGGCTATCCATATTCAAAGGCTAAAACAATAAGAACAAACTTGGGCTACTAACAAAGTTCTACGCTATCTTGAAGAGAATGACTACATCAACTATGGATTTTGATGGTGCTCTCTCCTCTTTTCTGTTTTCTAGATGAGCAAGCTTCAATAAGAAGCTATCGTCGAACCGGCTTGGGTTTCTCAAGATATCGTCGATGAAACTCCTGTACCTTTTGCGGTGCATTCGCGAGATTTTTGACCGGCTCCCATGTTCGTTCATTAATATCGTAACCGCTCCAATGCACAAAGTATTCTAATTTATCCCGTCTTTGCCATGAATCCAGGACCTTTTCCACCTCGTATTCTTCGTGGTTCTCTATTTCTATGCTAGGTGGTGGACATTGTACTCTTCCAAGAAAAGACGATTCTCGATAAGGCTCCAACAAAGAAACATGAAAGATAGGATGTACCTTCATAGTAGCTGGTAACTCCAGACGATACGCTACAGGATTGATCTGCTTTTGGATAACAAATGGTCCCAATCTCCGATAGTCCAATTTGTCACATGGCCGCTTGGTCTTAATATTTCGTCGAAGCAGCCAAACTTTGTCCCCAATCGTGAATTTAGGTGCCTGATTCCGAAATTTGTCCGCGGACGCCTTGTAAGATTCTTGGGCAGTTTGCAATTGAAGCTTCAATGTAATTTGAAGCTACGAAAGCTCCTTCACCAATCCTTCAGCTGCCGGATTGTTAATCGTTGACGAACTCCATAAGTCAAGCTTCGGATGGTATCCATAATTAGAAAAGAATGGCGTTTGTTGAGTTGACGCATGAAGGGTGTTGTTATATGCGAACTCGGCTAGCGGTAGATATGCGGCCCAATCATCTTGTTGATAGTTGATGGTGCAACGTAAATATTGCTCTAAAACTTGATTCACCCGTTCTGTTTGGCCGTCCGTTTGAGGATGAAATGCCGAAGAAAGCTTGATATCCACCTTCAATATCTCAAAAAGAGATTTCCAAAACTTTGACACAAACTGGGTTCCTCGATCCGATACGATATCATCTGGTAGACCATGATATCGATACACATTATCAAGAAAGAGTCTTGCTGTGTCTTCGCTTGACGATGTCTTCTTGCAAGGGACAAAATGCGCCATCTTTGTAAGCCGGTCTACGACAACAAAAATGCTGTCAAATAAATTCGATGGTGGTAGATCCGTAATAAAGTCCATGGAAACCAAAGACCATGGTCGGCGCGGAATAGGCAATGGCTGTAGAAGTCCATAAGGCCGATGTCGAGGGTTTTTGGATCTTGAACAAATGTCACAAGATACAACAAAATCTTTCACATCCTTCCACATTTGAGGCCACCAGAAATCGCGAGAAATAAGTTCCAAGGTCTTATTGAATCCAAAATGTCCCGCAGCTGGAAAGTCATGACGAGATTGAAGAACTCGGAGTCTTGCTGGCCCTTTTGGGATATACAACCGCTCTTCGAAATATACTAGATCTCCTTCCATCTTGAATTTATCATCACTAGCATGTTGCTTGATATCAAGGGCTAGAGAATCTTCAATGGTTGCGGCCCATACCTGGTCGAGGAAGTCAGCATCAATTGGTACAATAGCTGCATTGAGCCGAAATTTCTCTGGCTTCAACAATGTCGTGCACTGTTGATCAAATGCTGCATCTCCAGCCTTTGGCGTGAGATATGATCTCCTTGATAATGCATCGGACAACCCTTGTTGCTTCCCAGGCCGATAAGTAATAATAAAGTCAAACCTGGATAGCGACATACTCCACCGAGCTTGACGCCGATTCAAAATCCGAGCCGACATAAAATACTCCAAATTCTTGTGATCTGTATATACAGTCACTGGATGTGCAGTTCCTTCGAGAAAGTGGTGCCACTCTTGGAAAGAATCTACTATAGCAAGGAGTTCCTTATCGTGGATCTCATAGTTGATCTCAGCAGCAGAGAATTTTCGAGAATAGAACGCAACTGGATGGAGCTTCTCATCTACGCCCATCTGTGAAAGTACAACTCCCAAAGCAAAATCCGAAGCATCTGTCTCCAAATAAAAGGCCTTTGTAAAGTCCGGATGTACCAAGATTGGAGCTGTAGTAAATACCATCTTCAAATCTTGAAATGCTTTTTCTACGATAGGTCCCCATTCGAGCTTGTCCTTGTACGTTAACCGAGTGAGAGGGGCAGCAACTTGAGAATAATTCTTGATGAAGATCCGATAGTAGTTAGCAAATCCAAGAAAACATTGTACGTCCCTAACCATCTTTGGAACTTCCCAAGACATGATTGCTTCCACCTTCTTTGGATCCATCTTCAAGCCTTCCGTAGTAGCGATGAATCCCAAAAACTCCATTTCAGTTTGGTGAAATAAGTACTTCTCCAATTTGGCATAGAGTCCTTGCTCCCGTAGTTTTTTGAGTACCAGACGAACGTGCTTCTCATGTTCTTCTTCGTTCTTAGAAAATATCAAAATATCATCTAGATAGATGACAACAAAATCGTCTAGATGCTCTCGAAAGATGTCATTCATCATGTGTTGAAAGACCGCTGGAGCATTAGTAAGACCAAATGGCATGACATTGTATTCAAAATGGCCATACCTTGTTCGGAAAGCTGTCTTCCATTCATCTCCTTCCTTGATTCGCACAAGGTTGTAAGCTCCCCTTAAGTCAATCTTTGTAAAGATCCTTGCACGCCCAAGTTGTTCTAGAAGACCAGAGATCAAAGGCAGTGGATAGCGATTCTTTTTTGTCACCTTGTTGAGACCTCGATAGTCCACGCACATCCGTAGTGAGCCATCCTTCTTCTTCACAAATAAGATTGGTGCTCTAGCTGGCGACTTCGAATGACGGATGAAGTTCTTGGCTAGATTCTCGTCAATGTACTTCCGCAACTCAGTCAACTCCGTCTGCGACAAATTGTAGATTGGTCCAAAAGGTGGTTGTGCTCCTTCTT
This sequence comes from Physcomitrium patens, assembly GCF_059467195.1. Lineage (NCBI taxonomy): Eukaryota > Viridiplantae > Streptophyta > Bryopsida > Funariales > Funariaceae > Physcomitrium > Physcomitrium patens. Next base: position 1,748,553 of record NC_143423.1, read on the forward strand.
GCAATTCAATGGCACAGTCATAGGGTCGATGCTCTGGCAGCATATCAGCATTCTTCTTTTCAAAGACATCTTTGAATTCTTCATACTGCTTTGGAATAACCAAAGTCAGAGTTGCATCTTCTCGAGTCGAAGTTGCGAAGATGATAAGAGGTGTATTTTGCTTGGCTTCCTTCATGAAAGCCCTTGCATCTATAAACAAGGATTTGTTTCTAGACATTTTCTTGGCAGATTCCACCTTCAAGGAGTTTGTTGGAAATGTCACTTTCCGCAACTTCCAATCTATCAATGGATTATATCTATCAAGCCAAGATAGTCCCAAAATGATAGGACATGAAGGGGACTTGATAACATTAAACACAATATTACTCTCATGGTTTTCAAGACGTACCTTCAATGGTTTAGTTTCATGGATAACATTGCCCGAAGACAATGGTCGTCCGTCTATGACTTCTACATGGACAGGCTTAAGTTTCTTTACAAGAGAAATATTGTGAAGCTTGGCAAACTCTTCATCTATAAAGCAAGCGGATGCACCCGAGTCTAATAAAGCATCGACTTGTAGTTCTTGAATACCCAAATGTAAAGGTACCATAAAACAATCTGAAGGTTGAGCTGAGAGAAAGGGACCTTGATTAATTTTGGATGTTGAGATGTCCAGCCGCACGGTCCCTATTGTGGCTGGGCGTCCTTGTTTTCCTGCATGCTTGTACTCCTGAGTCTTGTTGTTTGAGGCTTCTGTTTCTTCCGACAATCTACAGCTTTATGGCCCGCTTCTCCACAATATAAACACAAGTTTTGTTCAAACCGTCGCTTCCTTTCCTCAGCTGTGAGGGGTTTGAAACGTACCACATCAATTTGCATGGGTTCAGGATCTGTGGAGTGATTCTCTGGACCTTTTGAAAATGTAGCAAATGCTCCATCATTTCTCCAGCCTGATCGTCTTTCTTGTCGTAATTCAAAGAGGCGATTGTTACAAATAATTGCTTGAGATATAAGTTCTTTTAAAGTATCCGCCTTAGGCATGGTGATCAATAAGTTCTTCACATCATCTCTCAGTCCATATCGAAATCGTGTCATGAACGCCTTATCATTCCAATCAAGATCACATGTAAGCTGTTGAAATTCTGCAGCATAGATTGCAGCAGAACGTGATCCTTGTCGCAGATTTTGTATCTTTCTTTCAGCCACTCTTTCTCGATCGCTATCTCCAAACGCAGTAGTAAGTCTTTCTATGAAAGCCTCTAGGTCGTACAATATTGAAGAATCCTTCTCCAATAGTGAAGCAAGCCAAGAGCGAGCATTTCTTGATAGAAGAGTACCTATGAAAGCAACCTGGGTAAATCCATTCGGATAACGAGAAGGGTATAGGCGTAGGTAAAGCCGTACTTGTTGCACAAAACCTCGAAAGTTGGCTCTTGTTCCGTCAAACTTGTCTGGCATACTCGCTTTTGGTTCTTTCATACTAATCCTTGAAGTATCTATAGGGGTCGTATGTGACACATGTCTTGCTTCTCTCAGTCGAATAATCTCTTGTTGTAGGCTAAGAATTTTGCGTCTAGCTTCTTCAGTCATTAGATCAATTTGAGGTTCTTTACTTGGATTGCGAAGAAATGCAATCTCCTTTCGTACACTATTCATAAGAGCTTGAAGATCTGCAAGAGTTGCCACTCTATTGTCTACTTGTGGAGATGCACTGTCTATGACCTGGTCTACTTCCATATTTAGAGAATAGATGGATTAAAATTTTGAGAGAAGAAGAAATTGCTAAGTTTCTTGGAGAAAATTGTAGCACTACCTGTCACTAAAACCTACTCGAAGAAGAGAATAGAAAAAAAAAAAACACTAAACGATTTCAATTTTAGAGGAGGGTAATCCGCAACCTCTAAAAATGCCTCAATGCTTTCGAGAAGAGGGGTAATCCGCACTCTATCAAGAAGGCAAAGCTCTGAAATCGATGTTAACAGTCTTTTCTACTAGCTATGCTAAACAAAAAGAAGGAATTAATATCAGTCAAAGAGAGGGTAATCCGCAACCCTTAGAATGCTCAAGTATCTCCAAGGAAAGGGGTAGTCCACTCTCTGCCTCAAAGAACTAAGCTCTGATATTGTGATTGAGAAAATATGAGTTTAGAGGAAGGTAATCCGCAACCCCTAAAGCGCTAGAATACCTTCAAGAAGAGGGGTAATTCGCTCTCAAACAAGAAGGATTCAGCTCTGATATTAAGATAAAGGTAAGTCTCGACAAACTGTCACGGACCAAAAATACAAACAAGAAATCTAAACAAGAAGTTCAAGAAGAAATGACAAGAACTAGATTATCAGATGAGTACAAGAGCAACGCCAAGAGAATTGAGCTAGAGCTTCAAGAGATGCGTTGTCGAGACTGAAGAACTCTTCAGCCTCGACTCCTATATATACTACTGGCCTATGGTTCTAAGGAAGCTCATCAAGAAGCTTCTCAAGAACTATGAAGCTTCTCGAGCAACTACCCAAGAGCTAGGAAGCTTCTCAAGTAACTTCCTAGAATCTACTAGAATATTCTAAGAATCTTCTAGAGCCTTCTAAGAGAATCTTTGAAGAATATTCTAAGAGAATATTCAAGGAATCTTCTGGAAGTTTCTAGAGACTTCTTTCTAGAAGGTTCTAGAAACTTGTCTCTAGAAAGGTCTAAGGACTATGTCCCTAACAGCAACAAGATTGGCAGGAAGTGAAGATATAGAAATGGTTGGAGTTGCTTTAACATCTGCACCAAACCATGTCCTTTTTCTTATGGTGGAACGCCCTTCAAATATTAGAAAAACAAGAATTACCCTACCCGAGAAGTTTGATGGCACCAGATCCAAGTTTCGAGGATTTATCAATCAAGTGCAACTAGTGATTGAACTTCAACTCCAAAGCTATCCAACTCTAGGATCACAAGTTAGATTCATTGGTATGCTTCTTTCAGGTTCAGTACTATCATTGTTTTCATCTTTTCTTGAACAACGAGATCCAATATTGGATAATCTAGAGGCTTTTTTGGCGGAGTTTCGATCCATGTATGGAGAGCATGATACAATTCGTATTGCAACCAATAAGATCCGTATTTTATAACAAGGCAATCGATCAGTAACGTTATATACTTCATAATTTCGACAACTTGTAACTGATATCAAGTGGGATGATGCTGCACTTATTAGCCAATTTCTCTACGGATTACAATATGAGGTAAAAAAAATTAATGCTCAACTTACCTGATCCTCAAACATTGAGTCAAGCAATTGACTTTGTTGTGAAGTGTGACAATCGCCTTTTTGAATTCCGATCTGAGAACCGTATAAGTGGACCTCAACGTTACTATAATTCAATGGCAACACCAACACCTCTTCAACACATACATTCAGAAGTAGAGGATATGCAAATTGATGCAGTACGTTTCAAACCTCTTACTGAGCAAGAAAAGACTCGTCGTCGTCAAGAAGGATTATGTTTATATTGTGGAGAACCAAAGCACACTGCTCAATATTGTCCAAAGAAACGACGCAATCACAAAATGAGGAGTATGGGTGTGAAAGAAGACAATATGTCAGAAAACAAGTTTGTCCAGCTACAATAGGGACCATGCGATTGGAACCTTGCACAACATCTAGTAAAGGTCCTATTCTCTCCTCAGAGCCCTCTCCTTGTTTTATATTAAATGTTATTTTAGGACCTAAACATTACAAAGTCTCTGCCTTGTTAGATTCTGGTGTCGTATTACGTGCTTTCCTGCTCGAGAACGCGCCGGGCGTCTGGTTGTAGAAGGTAGTATGGAGATTCGCCGATAGTCAAGCAGTCTATCAGTTTTTGACTGCTGGAATATAAACGACTGCAACAATGTACCGTAAATCTATACGGATGCTCTTCGACTGCTTGTCGAAGTCTTTTTTTTTTTTCCCCAGCCGATAGGTCTCTAGACGTTACAGAGAACCCCGAACAACCCAAATTGTTAATCTTCAATACCCCTTTGTACTTACGATCTTGTATCCACTGATTGTCCTGTTAGATTAACCCAATAAATTTCATTCACTCCGCATACTCAATCCTATAGACACCCCTTTAATCCTTCAATCACAGACGTAACTCGATTTTACAAAACAGTCAAGAGTATTCAAACCCACTTCATTTAAAAATCCCGATTCACCATTACAACACTGACTTCAGCAGCGACTGCCTCAGTCTTCCCAAAACTCTACGAAGAAGAAAAATCCAAATTCTATGTCTTTCCTTCCCCGACCCGAAGCATGAAGCTCCTCTCTCTAATTCCCTTGATCTTCAAAAACCTCCAATGAAAACCGAACTGGTAACCTTGCAGAAGCTTGAAAACTAGCTTCCCCCCCCCCGATTCCTCGAAAAAAAAAACCTCCCCCCTCAAAACTATATCCCCCCTAACCTTATCCTCTGAATTTCTTCAATCTTCCGTCTTAGATCCGGAATTGGCTCCCACCTCAAGCTTGGATCCGAAATTGGCTCTCTCCGTCAAGCTTTCTCCTCCGTTTTTACCTTTAAGAAATCCATTTACCGAAAATAATGTTCCCTGAAACGGCACAGAGAACAGGACAGCCTGAAACAAAATCGAACCCCATAATCGGGACCACATTGAGTCGCCCGACCAATTCAGGTCCTATATTGGAAAAGATGCCCGTAGTAACCTGGATGTTCCCGTAATTAGACCACATTGAGTCGCCCGACCAATTCAGGTCCAATATTGGGAAAGATGCCCGTAGTAACCTGGATGTTCCCGTAATTGGGTCAAATTGGTCCTCGCGTCAGATTGACTAAGACCCGTAGTAAGACCTGGATTTCCCGTAATTAGACTGCATTGGGTTGACCGGCCAATTCAGGTCTCATATTGGATAAGAGGACCCGGATTGGATTCTCGAAATTGGATCCAATTGGCTCTTCAAACCCGTCGTGTGAATTGGTCCTTCTCTTCCTGCTGACTCCCGTTATTGGAATCGAATGGAGCATTTCAGTATGCCCCGGCTGACTGTAACAGAGTGACTGAACCTGACCACTCAGTATTTGCACTGGAGTTGGTCGATGCTCCCAATATTCGAGGTAACTGAATATTAATAAAATTCTCCTTTCTTTTTATTTTCACTGTATACTCGTGTTACAACACGACACAGGAGCCTCAACGTGTTTTTTAGATGAAGAATTTACTAAAAGACATAGCATATCTTTAGTAAAGAAAACTAAACCTGTTCATGTAGAAGTCATAGATGGTCGTCCATTGTCTTCTGGAGATATTACTCACGAAACCCTTCCTATAGAAGTAATAATCAATGGTCATAATAGTTTTGTAGTATTTAATATTATTAGATCTCCTTCTAATCCAGTCATTTTAGGTTTATCATGGTTAGAAAAATACAACCCTCAAATAGACTGGATTTCTCAAACTCTTACTTTTTCTAAAAGTATAACTAATAGTGTAATTAATCAAGTAGAGAGTCATGAGTCCAATTCAATTAAACCCGTATTTATAGGTGCAAAAGCTTTTTTGCATGCTGCTATGAAAGAATCATCATACATTATTTATGCTACACCCGTTTCTACTGGTGAAAAGACTTCAACTGGCATTCCAAGCTAATATCAAGAATTTCAAGATGTATTTGAAAAAAAGAATGCGGATACACTCCCAGAACATCGTCCCTATGATTGCTCAATTGACCTTCAAGAAAGAGCACAACCGCCATTCGGACCAATCTATAGTTTATCACAAAATGAGTTGGTTGAACTCAAAGAGTATATTGAAGAAAATCTAGCCAAGAATTTCATACGCCATTCTAAATCTCCAGCAAGAGCTCCAATTCTATTTGTGAAGAAAAAAGATGGATCATTGCGGATGTGTCTTGATTATCGAGGACTCAACAAGATTACCATCAAAAATAGGTATCCACTACCTTGAATATCTGGACTTCTTGATCAGCTGAATCAAGCTAAGATCTATACAAAAATAGATCTTCGGGGAGCATATAATCTAGTACGCATTAAAGACGGAGATGAATGAAAGACTGTGTTTCGAACTAGGTATGGACATTTTGAATACAATGTCATGCCTTTTGGACTTATAAATGCACCAGCAGCTTTTCAACATCTAATGAATGATGTTTTTTGAGAGTTTTTGGACGATTTTGTGGTATGTTATCTAGATGACAACTTGACCTATTCTAAGAATCCAGAAGAATATGAACTTCATGTTTGTCGTGTGTTACAAAAATTAAGAGATGCACGACTCTATGCCAAGATAGAAAAGTGTGTATTCCACACTACTCAAGTCGATTTCTTAGGTTACATCATTTCAAATGATGGACTTATGATGGATCCTAAGAAAGTTCAAACTATTATACATTGGAAGATCCCAAAAACAATAAGAGATGTCCAATATTTTTTGGGATTTGTCAACTACTATCGGATCTTCATCAAAGACTTCTCTCGAGTTGCAGCTCCACTTACACGTTTGACTTGTAAAGACAAATTCCAATGGAATCAAGAAGCGGAAGTTGCTTTTGAATCTTTAAAGACAGCATTTGTTTGTGCACCAATCTTGTATCGTGTTAATTTTTCCAAAGCATTCTTTATGGAAACAGATGCATCGGATTTTGCTCTGGGTGCGGTTTTATCACAAATAGGAATAGATGACAAACTTCATCCAGTAGCCTTTCATTCAAGAAAATTCTCAGCAGCAGAAATCAATTATGAGATCCACGACAAAGAACTTTTTGCAATTGTGGATTCTTTTCAAGAATGGCGTCATTATCTAGAAGGCACTTCTAGTCCAGTCACCGTATATACGGATCACAAGAACCTCGAATATTTTATGTCAGCACGCATATTAAATCATCGCCAAGCTCGTTGGAGCATGTCTTTATCAAGATTCGAGTTCATCATCACTTATCGGCCAAGAAAGTAACAAGGTTTATCCGATGCCTTGTCTAGACGTTCTTATCTTGCATCAAAAGAAGGAGATGCAGCTTTTGAGCAATAAAGAACCGTTTTTTGAAGCCGGAGCAATTTCATCTTCGAGCAATAAAATCAACATCGACTGTTGATTTAACTTTTCTTAAGCAAGTCCAGTTAAGTATGTCTTCAGACCCTCTTGTTCGTGATATCAAGAACAATTCTTCTAAATCTCATGATCCATCTAAATTTGAATTCAAGAACAACCTACTCTAATTCGAAGGACGCCTATATGTTCCAGAAGGAGAAGCACGTTTACGTGTTCTTCAAGCTCGTCACGACTTCCCAGCAGCAGGACATTTTGGATATAATAAGACTTTGGAGCTGATATCTAGGGATTTTTGGTGGCCTCAAATGTGGAAAGGAGTTAAAGATTTTGTACAATCATGTGATGTTTGCTCAAGATCGAAAACTCCTCATCATCAAACTTTTGGACTTCTTCAGCCATTACCCATTTCAGAACAACCATGGTCTTCTGTTTCTATGGACTTCATCACGGATCTTCCAATCTCAGGTTCTTATGACTCTATATTCGTGATAGTAGATCGTTTTACCAAGATGGCACATTTTGTACCATGTACAAAATCTATCACAGGTGAAGAAACAGCTAAGCTCTTTCTTGACAATATCTATCGCTATCATGGATTACCCAAGGATATTATATTAGATAGGGGAACTCAATTTGTATCAAAATTTTGGTGGACTCTTTTCAAGATTCTAAAAGTGGATATAAAACTATCTTCGATATTCCATCCTCAAACTGATGGACAAACGGAGTGTGTTAATCAAATTTTGGAGCAATATTTAAGATGTACCATTAATTACAAATAAGATGATTGTACAACTCTTTTACCATTGGCAGAGTTTGCTTACAATAACACGATACATTCTTCTACAAAACAAACACCTTTCTTTGTTAATTATGGTTATCATCCATGACTTGATACTTTTGACTTTTCAAAAGTTGATAATCCTGCTGCGAAAGATTTGACAATTCATTTATCAGAGCTACATGCAACGATGAAGGCGCAGTTAAAAGAGGCTCAAGAACAACAAAAGGTCAATGCGGATGTCTATCGAAAGGAACAACCATCATTCATCTTGGGTGATAAGGTATGGCTACTTCGTCGCAATATCAAGACCACTCGTCCTTAAGACAAGTTGGACTATCGAAGGCTAGGACTATTTTCTATTTCTGCACAAATCAATCTAGTTGCATATCGTTTACATCTACCGGAGTCAATGAAAATCCATCCAGTATTTCACGTATCTCTTCTTGAACCATACAAGACAGTGGACATACCAAGAAGACGACAAGCTCCACCTCCTCCTATAGAAGTGGACAATAATGAAGAGTTTGAAATAGAAGAAGTCCTAGATTCAAGGCGATGCCAAAATAAATTAGAATATCTTGTCCATTGGCGTGGATATGGTATTAGTGAACGCACATGGGAGCCAATAATGAATCTTACAAATGCAGCAAAGGCGGTGGAGGCTTTTCATCAACGACGTCCATCAAAATCAAGATAAAAATCTTCTTTATAAAAGAAACAACATCTAGGCAAGATAACATTCTACTTTCAATTCTTGTTTGTAGCTTCGTTGTAGTAGTGATGCTCAGGAGATGGAGAACCAACAACCAGCGGATTCAACTCAAGAGCCTTCATTTGTTGACCTGCCGGACGAGACATTACAATTGTCACAACCTTGAAGATGACGTAATCGAGATGAAGATCTTCAAGAACGACATGTTCTTCCTCGAATAGATGGCAAGATACAATGTATTTGGTATCACGATTTGGAAAGGGACTCTCGATGTTTGGTGATTTTGCTAGAGGTAGGAACAACTCCTCATGGTATTCCAAATATTCTATTCGAAGGAAGTTACGAAGGCCTCAACAATGATCAAATAACTGGGTGGTCTTCCCGCCCTAGTATGGGACACTACCAATGGTTGAGAGGTCCTATCAATCATCTTCGAAGAGAACAAAGATCAGAGTATGTGGCAAATACAATTCCTCGTATTATAGATTTTCTCAACATATGATGACCGCTCCTTGTGGAACTCGTCTTTAGAAGGGGGGGTAATGTCATGGCCATAATCATGTAAGCTAATAATTACATATACAAATAGGTAGAAGTAAGTAAAAATAAGAAAAAATAAGTTAATTCTATAATATTTAATATGAAAGCTTCTTAGAAGCTTCTTAGATGCTTCTTTGACTTCATAGGTATCTTTAATTGACTTTTTGGATTAGAAACGTGGTCAACAAGTTGGCCATATGCCACACATGTTGTTAGCTTGAAGATCAAGCTAACTATGTGGCCCACACGTAGAAAAACTTGCCTTGTAAGTCAAGGCATGTGTCCTACAAAGTCAACACATATTGGAGGTCCTATAGAACGTCGCCACGTAGCTCCTAGTTAGATAGTATATATAGAGACAAGAGTGAAGGCTTCTTCACTCTTGTCAACTCTTTTCTTGCTTCTAGTCAAGTTTCAAGGGTCTCTAGTTTTCTTGTCTTTTGGCAATAGCCATTCTAGTTTCTCTTTCAATATATATACTTGTTTATATATATTTTGTTACCTCTCTTTGAGTGAAGGCTCACTTGTCTGAATTGTTTTTTCATTGAGTTCTTGTCCTTGACACCTAGTAAAAAGATGTAATAGAAAAACATGGATAAATAATAGGAAGATAGTAAAAAATTTAGTATTAATACTGCTTTTTATAAAAAGAACTTCTATTTACTTTACAAGGATATAAATACCTCAAATTACAATAAATGATATAAATATATATATATATATATATATATCTTTATAAAAAACTAAAAATAGGTTTAAATAAAAATTACTTCAAATTATCAAAAATTGATACCCAAAGAGGACTGGTTGTGAACTTGGATTAAAATGAGGCCACAAGGCACAAAACCACACACCTATGGCAACTTCAAGGTTTTATTGTTAATCAGGCATTTGAATTTGAAAGAAGACCTTAGGAGAAATTTGAAGAGTTCATTTCATATCATTTGAATTAATATTAAGGTTTGGAGGGATTTACAAAGTTAGTGATTTATTTAATGGATTTAAATTTTATGAAATAAAAATAGGTTTACAAATTTCAAGACTTTATAAATTGTATAATACATTTACAAGTGAATATTTGGTAGTTTGTGATTATGATTGTTATAAATGAGTGTGCAAGATTTGGAGTCAATTGAGTAGTTAGAGTGAAGAATATGAAAGTTTTTTTGGATTACAAACTTGGATGATTGAAATTTAGGATCAATGAGAGATTTCACAATCTGGCAATATCTACTTGTTTAATTGAAGCAAAAATTTGTAAGAACAATTAAGACTTGAATACCTTTACTATACTTAATTTTCAGAGCAATTGAATGGTTCAATGAGGAAAAATCTTTGTTAAAAGACCAACATTCAAATTGAAGAAAGAGGGTCGCCAACAAACGAGAGGTTTTGGAAGCTTTTCTTAGAATTGGTAAGTTCAATTCCTCTCAAATTTTATGTGCTTGAAAATTGCTTGTTGATTCAAGTCTAGATAAAATTTAAGTGAAGATCAATGGTTCAATCAATATTTATTAAGATTTTAAATAGCTATAGTAATTGATTATAATTTACTTGAGATTTGATTAGGATTTTTTCTAAGATTAGGGTTAAGAATTTAGGATTTTATCAGGATTTGACCTAAGATTTAATTAAGATTTATTAAGATTTCAATTAGAATATTAATTAAGATTTAATTAAGATTTGAACTAAGAATTGGTTAAGAATCATTAAGATTTCAATTAAGACTTTATTAAGATTTAATTAGGATTTATTTATAATTTATTTAGAATTTCTATTTTTAGAATTTAAAAAATATATTTCTTTAAAATTTTATATTTTAATATTTATTTAAGATTTTATTTTTTATATTTTTTTGAAATATCTTTATTATTATTTTTTTAGATTAATTTTTTTTTCTTTTTTTTATTTTCTAACTTCTTTTAAATTTACTTTAGATTGATTAAAGTTTGATAAAAGTTATTAAAGATTACTTAAAGTTTATTTAAGATTGTATTAGACTTAGTAGGATTGTTGTTGTATTTCTACTTATCTTCTATAATTAGATGCCTAGTGCATTCTCAAGCAAGAGTATATGTAATATGACATCATTATATAAGAAAAAACAAGAGATAAAGGCTAAACATATACATACATTTAAATATATATAAAAAAATATAGATCTTTAAACATCTAAGAAAAAAGATAAAAATTATAAAGCAATACAATTTAGAATATATGATTGAAGAAAAAAATTCAACATATTGAAGATGTTGCTAACTTTATAATTATTTATAGTATAAGGCCAAATAATTATTCTCTAAGTTTTTAGTAACTTCCTATAAATATTGTAAGAAAAAACTTCATTGTTAAAATTTCCTTATTAAGCTTATAGATCAAGATTATAATCAATCATTCATTTATGTTTGAAAATTTAAAAGAAAATACAAAAAAATATTAAAAAATTCAACTGAATACTAATAACATTATTATTTTTTCAAAAAACTAAACTCTCATTAAAGAAGTTAAATTAAATATTTTTTGATGCTAGATAATGCATACAATATTTTTAGTATATATTTCTTATTAGATTTTGTATATTTTTTAGGAACACAAACAAGAGTTGGTACAAAATTTTATACAAAATTATTACTACCATGATTATTTAATACTACTTAATATTAAAACTTCTTTTGTTTTTATCAAGGACATGAATTCTAAAGAACTAAAATATCAGTATACTCTTGTGACACTCAAAAAGACTAGAAATTCACTCAAAGATGATATAATATTAAACTAGAATAGCTATTGGTAAAGACAAGAAGATTAAAAAGTCTTGAAATAAGACTATGGACTAAAAAGGCATTGACAAGAGTGAAGAAGGCTTCATTATTGCCTCCATATATACTCTCAACTAGGAGTTACATGGCAAAATCCTATAAGACCTCGAAGACATGTTGACTTTGTAAGACATGTAATTTAACTTGCAAGACAAGTTTTTTATATGTGTCACATAATTAGCTTATTCCGCAAGCTATTAACTTGTGGTTAACTTATTGACTAAGTTTCTATCCAATTAATTAACAATAAATACATGTAAAGTCAAAACAACATCTATGAAGCTTCTAGAAAGCTTCTTTAGAAATATTATTAAATAAATTTATTTTTACATATTTCTACTTAATTATATAGATAAATATTAAAATTATATATATATATATATATATATATATATATATATTTCCATGATATTATCCTCCCCATTAGAAATAAGTTCCAAAAGGAGCGGTGTCATGATGTAATACGACTATATGGTGAAATTATAATCAAAATTAAATTTCTAATTAATATCTAATTATCTTAGTTCAATTATAATTTGAGTTATCTAAACATAGCTTTTATTAAAGCCTCTTAGGTTATTTTCTTATCTTAATAGTTAATAGATTGAAGGTTAGTTAGTAATTTTACCTTCTAGGTTGTAGAAACTCTTCTACTACCTTACAAAGACCATAAATTGATAAAATCATGTTAGAAGAAATAAATAATTCATATAGTTGATACTAGAGTTAAGTTGAAAATAAGGCTGGGCTAAAAAATCCTTAGGATAGGTTAGATTGATACCCGGAGGTCGACCATTTGTGAGACAGGGTCAAAATCACATCTCTGGCGACTAAAACGACAACCTAGAGCAAAATAGGAATTCATTTGAAGATCGAAGGATAGAATTTGAGAGCTAGCTTGAAGTTCTTTCTAGAGGCATAAGGATTGTTTTTGGAGAGTTTTTGACAACTTAGTAATTATTGTTCAAAGTCAAGGTTTGTATTGGTGATTTGGATTTTATATAATATAATTAGGGTTAAGTGTGTACAAAATTTTTTCATAATCTAATGGTGTGATTTAGAGATATCTAGTTTTTAGCACAAGAAGGTTTTGGAAGTTGGCAGTTTGAGGTTGGATAGGATTTCTGTGATATCTGAAGATCTATCAGTTGGATCAAAGTGATATTTGGTATGGTGTTAAAGGACTTGAAGATCAAGCTACACACCAATTTTGAGTCAAAGTTAACGGTTGAAAAAGAAGAAATCACTGCTGGGATTTCTTCTTCACTTTTCAAGTTGGCAAATGACTGACATTAGTGCAATTTTTGGAGGTTTTCTCACAATGTGTAAGTTGCATTGGACTAAAATTTCTTAAGCATATAAAAGACTTATATTGACAATTGCATGCAAAATTTTATATCAAGTGGACTGTCGGATTGGATGTTACAACTTATTAAAGCTCATTGATTAGGATTGGGGCTTACAAGAAAAATCTAAATTGCTTAAATATGAAAGTAAGAAGGCAGTTCGGATTTATGTATAATTAAGGCTACTAAGAAGAGTGTTTTTAGTACTTTTGAATTGAAATTCAGATTACATTCTTCTTGTATGGATGAAATCTATTAGGATTTCTTAGATACTTGTGAAACAGAATCTCACCTTCCATAGCTAGGTGCTCGGTGCATTCGTAAGCAAGACAACATGTCATACGACAGTGGACATCATATATTAAGTAAATTGAAGATGTAGAAAATTTTATTTATCACATATTTTGATCTTTCTTCTCTTTGAAGATGGTTGATAGGCCTTCTCAACCATCAATAGTATCTCATACTAGAGCAAAAAAACCTCCATGTTATTTTATCATTCTTGAGGTCTTTGTAACTTCCTTCAAATAAAATATTTGGAATATTGTCATGAGTCATTTCAACCCCTAATAAAATCACCAAACATTAGAAGACTCTTCTAAGGTCATGATATCAAATATGTTATATCTTTCTATTTATTCAAGAAAAGACATATTATTCTTGAAGATCTTCATCTCAATTACGTCATTTTGAAGGTTATGATAATCACAATGTTTCATTTGATAAGTCAACAAGTGATAACTCTTAAGTTGAATCTCCTAGTTGTTAGTTTTCTATTTCTTTTACATCAAAAATACACAAAAATATCAAATAAGAGAAGAAAATAGGATGTTATCTTTTCTAAATCTTGTTTCTTATAGCAAAGATTTTCTATTTTTTATCTATATTTTGATAGATGTTGTAGATAAAAAATCTCAACCTTCATTGTTGCATTTATAAGATTCTTTATTGGCTCCCATGTGTATTCATTAATATCATCTCCACACCAATGAATAATATATTCTAACCTATTTTGATGTCAGATTGAATATAAGACTTCTTCCACCTTGAATTCTTGATTATTATCTATTTCTATAGGATGAGGTGGTATTTTTCTTCTTCTTGAGATATTCATTGTCTCATATGACTCAAAAAAATTTGTATAGAATACAGGATGGATCTTCATAGATTTCAAAAGATATAATCGATAAGCAATAGGATTGACTTATTTATTAATAAAAAAAGGTCTAAACCTACAATAGTCCAACTTATGACAAAGACAAGTAGTCTTGATATTGTAACAAATTAACCATATTTTATCTCCTACATTGAATTGTGGTTGTTCTTTGCAATAGGCACTTATATTAAACTTTTCACATTCTTAAGCTTCTTTTAATTATGTCTTTATTGTTATATGTAGTTATAACAAACTATTTATTAAATCTTTTGCTACAAGATTATCAACTTTTGAAAAGTCAAAAGTATCAAGTCATAGATAATAATTGTAATTGGTAAAGAAAGGTGATTATTGAGTAGAAGAATATAGCAAATTATTCTACAAAAACATTGTCAATAGCAAAAGAGTTATTCAATCATCTCAATAATAATTGACAGTATACTTCAAATACTATTTTAAAACTTAATTCACCTATTCCATTTGTCCATGAATTTAAAGATGAAAAGCCAAAAAAATCTTTATATCTACCTTTAAAAACTTGAAAAAGATTCTCTAAAATCTTAATATAAATAAAGTCCTTCTATCTGATATAATATCTTTGAACAATCCATGATAGTGATAGATGTTGTAAAAAAAAAGCTTAGTCATTTCTTCACATGAGATGGATTTTGTACATGATATAAAATATACCATCTTAATAAAATTATTTGCTATTATAAATATAGAATCATCTAAACTGAGATTAAAAGATTCATGATAAAATCTATAGAAATAGAAGATCATAGTTGTTTTGAAATAGGTAATGGCTGATGAAGTCTATAAGATTGATGATGAGGAATTTTAGATCTTGAACAAATATCACATGATTGTTAAAAGTCTTTGACTACCTTTTATATTTGACGCCACTAAAAAACTTTAGATATAAGCTCCAAAATCTTATTGTATCTAAAATGTCCGGCTACTAGAAAGTCATGATAAGCTTAAAGAACACATAATTGTGCTTTGCCTTTTAGAATGTATAATTATTCTTTGAAGTAGAGTAGATTATTTTTAAACTTGAACTTAAAAATATCATGAGATTTAGAAGAATTATTCTTGATATTATGAATAAGAGGATCAAAAGATATATTTCATTGAATTTACTTGAGAAAGGTTGAATCAGCAATCAATGATGATTTTATTGCTTAAACATGAAAATTCTTCAACTTCAAAAAAATCTTTCTTTGTTGATCAAAAGCTACATATCTTTCTTTTAGTGCAAGATAAGAATATTTAAAAAGAAAATTTCATAAATCTAATTATTTTTTGTGTCTATGAGTGATCTTGAAATTAAATCTTGATAAAAACATACTCTAACGGGTTTGGCAATAATTCAAAATATATGTCAATATGAAGTATTTGAAATTCTTCTGATTTATTTATACAATAATTGGAGTAGAAGTTCCTTCTAGATAATGACACCATTCTTGAAATGAATCCACAATTGTAAGAAGCTCTTTATTGTGGATCTCATAAATAATCTCAACTACTAAAAATTTCTTAGAATGAAAAGTAACTAAGTAGAGCTTATCATCTACTTCTATTTGTAATAAAATAACACTTATAGCAAATTTTGATGCATATGTTTCTATAAAGAATACTTTAGAAAAATTAATATAATATAAAATTGGTATAAAAATAAATGTTGTCTTCTAGGCTTCAAAAGATGTTTCTATTTTTTTATTCCACTCAAGTTTGTCTTTATATGTTAGACATGTAAGTAGAGTCCATTATGAAAAAAGTTCTTAATAAAGATTTGATAATAATTGGTAAATTTCAAAAAATATTGCACAACTCTAACTATTTTTGGGATCTTTCAATCTATGATAGTCTAGACCTTGTTAGAATCCATCATTAATCCTTTGTTGGAAATGATGTATCCTATAAAATCAACTCGTGTAGTGTGGAATATACACTTTTCTATCTTTGCATATAATCTTGCATCTTTAAGTTTTTATACACATGAAAAATATTAAGTTCATATTTTTATGTATTCTTAAATTATATTAGAATATCGTCTAAATAAAAAATAATAATATTATAAAAAAAAAACTCACAAAAGATATCATTCATGAAGTATTGAAAAGCAATTAGTGCATTTCTGAATCCAAAAGATATGACATTACATTCAAAATATCCATACCTAGTTCAAAAGTTGTCTTCTACTCATCTTCTTCTTTAATACAGACTAGATTATATGCTTTTCATAGATCTATTTTTGTATAAATCTTTGCTTGATTGAATTGGTCAAGAAGTCTTGAAATCAAAGGTAGGAAATACCTATTCTTGATAATGATCTACTTAAATCCTTGAAAGTCTTTGTACATCCAAAGAAATCTATCTTTTTTCTTCACAAATAAGATAGAAATTCTTGCTAGAGTTTTTGAGTGGCATATGAAGTTTTTAGTCAAGTTTTTATCAATGTACTCTTTTAATCCATCCAAATTATTTTGTGATAAGTTGTAAATTGGTCCAAATGGTGGTTGAATTCTTTTTATAGATCAATTGTATAATCATAGATTGATGCTTTAGAAGAATATCTAACTTTTTTTTTATAAAAATATCGTGAAAATCTTGATATTGGCTACAAATATCACTTGACATCTTTCCACTATCAGAAATGAATGTGGCATATATAACAAAAGATAGCCACTTTTTTACTGCATACATAAAAGTTCTTGCATCTATCAGTAAGAATTTGGATGTACTAGACTAATATTTTTCTACTCCACTATAAGAATTTTGGATTAAATTACAAGAAAAATTAAGATTAAAAAAAATCCAATCTATTTGAGGATTATATTTTTTTAATCACAATAATCCTAAAATAATTGGATTGGAGGGAGATCTTATGATATTAAATATTATTATACTATTATGAACTTTAATTGCTACATCTAAAGGAATAGATTTATGAATAATATTTCCAACAAATAATAAATGATTATCTATGATTTCTATATGTATGAGATTAGTTTTCTTAACTAAAGATATTTTTTATTTTTTGATAAAGTCTTTGTTTATAAAACAAGTTGACGCTCTTAAATCTAATAATATAAAGACTTTATGATTTTTAGGTCCTAAATATGTATATTTAGTATAAAACAAGATGAAAGATTTGATGAGAGAATATGATCTTTATTAGATATTATATATGATTTCAATTGTACGGTTCTTTTTGTAGCTTGAGAAACTTGTTTTTCAAGACGTTGTCTTCTTTGGCAATTGTATTCTTTATTTTGTAATTGTGTTGCTTTTTTAAAAAAATATTGAGCAGTGTCCTTAGCTTTTCCATAATATAAGCATAAATCCTTTTCACAACATCAAATCTTTTCTTGCTTTGTGAAAGATTTAAAACATATTGTATAAAATGCATTCATTCTAGCCTTAATAAAGAAGTTTTTGAAAACTTGAAAATTACTATTGTTACTTGGTTTTTTCTTCTTCAAGGAAGTCTTTGTTTTTGATGCCTTTCAAATAATCAATTGTTGCATGCAATGGCTTAAGCAATAAATTGTTCTAAAAATTCTCCCTTTCACATTGTCAATAACAAATCTTTGATATTATCCTTCAATCCATATTGAAATTGATTGATGAGGATTTCATTATTTTAGTCTATGTTGAAAGTGATCTTTTAGAATTTAATAGTATATATGGTGGCTAATTGTGATCTTTGCCATAAAGATAAGAGTTTGATTTCTACTATTCTTTTTCAATGACTTTCTTTGGATGTAGTCATAAACTATCAAGGACATCAATTTCAAAGAAAGAAATTTTCAATACACTCTTGTGTCACTAAAAAAAACTAAAAAGTCTTTCAAAGATGATATAGTATTGAACTAAAATGGCTATTATTAAAAACAAATAAAATAAAAAAAATCTTGAAATAAGACTAAAGACTAAAAAAGCCATGATAAGAATGAAGAAGGCTTCACTCTTGCTTCCATATATCTTTTTAACTAGAAGCTACATGGTGCTATCCTATACAACCTCTAAAATATGTTGATTTTGCAAGATACGTATCTTAACTTATTAATTGAGAGAAATACAAGATAATCCAAATGGGTATTAAGCAGCCTCTTATTTCAATCTGAATGCTAAACTTTTGGTACCAATATCTCCTTCTTGAACCATTGAATTGCTTCTAAATTTCATTTAAAATATTAAAAATTGAGTCTAATATCCATATAAAAAAACACTTCAATCCAATTAATAGATTGCTAATGATCTTAAAAATATTCATTGACCCTCAAATTCTAATTTATGAGACCTCAATCCACAAAAATCTATATACACCTTGATATAATTGTTTAATTGACTTCAAAATTTTCACAAAAATTTATAATTAGTATACCAACATACTATCTAAGATTTACTTGTATATATACTACAAAATTCAAAAAATCTTCAAATTTGTAAACATATTTTTATTTTTTAAAATCTAAACCTACCAAAAACATCACTAACTTTGAAAATCCTTCAAAAATTTAATATTGACTCAATAGACATTAAAATAATGTCCAAAAATCTTTCCTCAAGATTTAAAAAATCTCACTCTTCAATGTACCAAAGGATCCTAAAGTCACTTTAGATAAACAGTTTTGTGCCTTAAGATCTAATTTTGACCAGGGTTGACAATCAATTTTCTTTGGATATCAATTTTTGGCTTCTTAATGTAAATTTTGATAAAATCTACTTTTAATTTTTTCCTATACATGCCTATATTATTTAATTTTTTAATCTATTTTTTTTTTACCTTATTTATGGCTCTACAAAATGAATAGAAGTCTATTTTGCAAAAAGGCAACATTAGCATCCTTTAATTTTACTATCTTTTTGACTATTATTTAAATTTTAAAATAATATTTTTTAATATTATAAAATAATATTTTTTAATATTATAAAATAAGATCTTCTATAATATAATTTTTTCTTTTCTTTTTCATTTATTAGCCGTGTTATATTACAACACTACGATTGGAGATTTAAATTGGCATATGAAGTTCTTAGCCAAGTTCTTCTCAATATATTCTTTGACTACAATCAATTCATTTCATAATAGGCTATAGATTGGTTCTAATGGTAGTTGATCTCTTTTTCAAAGATCAATGGAACAATCATTATGATGATGCTCTAAAATAATATTTGTATTTTTCTTTTCAAAAACATCTTAATAATCTTGGTATTGGCTTGGAGTATTATTTGAAATCTTTTTTCCATCAAAAATAGGTGTGGCATATATAAAAAAAAGTTGACCCTTTTTTTGTAATATGCATGAAAGCTCATAAACCTACTAACAAAAGTTTAGATGTATTTGACTTATGAATTGCTATGTGACTAGAAAAATCTTAGATTAAACTACAAGAAAAATCAAGCTTATAAGAAATTCAATCTATTTGAGGGTTATACTTTTCTAGCCATAATAATCCTAAAATAACTAAGTTAGAAGGAGATTTAATCCAATTAAATATTATTAAGCTATTATAAATATTAATTATTACATCTAAAAAGACAATTTCATTGGTAACATCACTGAAAGATAACAAACGACTATCTATTATTTTTTACAATCACAAGTTTGGATTTTTAAATTAAAAATATTTCTTATTTTTTTAACAAAGTTTTTATCTATAAAATAGATTGAGGCCTTTGAATCTAATAATAGTAAGACATTTTAATTTTTTGATCATAAAAAAATTTCTATTATAAAATAAGATAAAAGATTTGAAAAGAAAATAAGACCTTTATTAGATATTTCTCAAGATTCCAATCGCATGGTCTCTATTGTGGCTAAAAAATTAATTTTTCAACACATTGTCTTCTTTGGCAACTATGTTCTTTATCATGTGAATGAATTGTTTTTTTAGATAATATTGAGTAGTATGCTTAGACTCTCTACAATATAGGCATAATATTTTTTAATAGTCTTGAGTCTTGTTTTACTCAATAAAAGATTTTAAATATATTATGATTTTTTACATAGGTTTTACTTTTGATGAATAAGATTTTATAAATTTAGAAGTTATTGCTATTACTTGATTTATACCTCTTCAATCAAATCTTTATTCTTCACATCTTTCAAAGAATCAATTATTACATGCAATGGCTTGAATAATAAATTACTCCAATGAATCTATTTTTGGTATTATTAATTATAAATCTTTGATATTATCTTTTAATACATATGAAAATTAATTGATAACAACCTTATGATTTCAATCTATATTGCAAGCGAGGTTTTGGAATTCAATAGCATATATGGTCGTTGAATGTGATCCTTATCATAAAAATACAAGTTTGGTCTTTGCTACCTTTTTGCAATCACTTTCTCTAAATGTGGCCATGAAGACTTTTAAGAATGATTTAAATCAAAAATTATTTTTGAATATTTTTCCATCGAAGTTACAAACCAAAAAAAAATACTTTCATAGAAAAATGAATCTTTAAATCCAACTTGAATAAATTCATCAAAATATTGAGAAGGATGCAATCTTAGAAAGAGCTTTATTTGTTCTATTAATCCTTGAAACTTTGATCTTTTTCTATTGAGTTGCTCCAGCGTACTTATCTTTGTCTCTTTTATACTTGTAATAGTAAGACTTTTCAATTTTAATTTTAAAATTAATCTACTTATTTATCTCAATTGTATAATTTCTTGACATAGACTTTAAACTTTATTATTGACCTCTTCCATAAGCATTGAAATACTACATCTATGGTTGATGTTAAAAATATGTAAGATTTCTATCTTAAGAGTGTTAACAAGGTTATAAAGATCTGCAATGGTTGCAAATCTATTCTCACTTTTGCCAAGAATAGCATCTATAATATTTTCTTCTATAGACAATTCAAAAAAAATTTATAAGTCAAAGTAAAGGATGGTAATCCACAACCTCTAGTATCAAATAAAAATTTCCTCAAAGAAGAATATTCCATTATTTTTAAAGAAAAAATCACTTTTAGATAATTAAAATATTAGATTGAAGGTGGATAGTCTACAACCTTCAAAACACAACAATAGAAGTGAGATAGTCCACTCACTTCTAAAAATAAGATAAGAGCATTGAATTAGCATTCTTATCAAAATGTCAAGGATATGAATCTGAAAGAACCAAAAACTCAATACATTTTTATATTATTCAAAAAGTCAATAAAATCACTCAAAGATAGTAATATATTGAATTAAAATAGCTACTACTAAAGACAAGAAGACTAAAAAGTCTTGAAATAAGACTAAGGATTATAAAAGCGTTAACAAGAGTGAAGAAGACTTCACTCTTACTTCCATATATACTATTAACTAGAAGTTACATGGGGATGTTTTATAAGATCTCTGATACGTGTCTAATTTGTAAGACATGTGTTTTAACTTGCAAGAAAAGTTTCTTGTATGTATGCCACATTTTTACCTTGTACCACAAGCTAACATGTCCAACACGTTGTTAACTTATTGGCCAAGTTTCTAACCTATCAATCACCTATAAACATGTATAAAGATGAAACTATCTCTATGAAGGTTCTAAAAAGAATTTCTACAAGATATTATCAAATTAATCTATTTTTATCTATTCATAATTTCTAAGTAACTATTTGAATAAATATGTATGTCTGCAATAATTTAATATGAGTGCAAAAATATTATTAAGATATAAAAATTTAATAATTATATTACTATTGTGTAAATTTATATGGATATTATTATTAAAATATTTATCTTGTATTACTCAATAATAAGTTGTTTTGTATATTAGATAAGACATGCATGTTTAATGGAAAGGGAGTATTATTCTAGGACCATCACAATTATCCTTAGAATCTTGATCGGCGCCATTTTTTAGAAAGATAATTACAAAAGAGACTTAATTGTAGCTTTGTAGCTTTGTAGCTTCCTTACTTCAAAAAAAAAAGATAAAATGAGGATGAATAAAAAGAAGAAGAAGGCAATAACATTATCTTATATCTAGACAATTTTCACTTGAATTATGTGATAAGTGTGTGAAATTTGAGTGACATTTTTTTCATCTTCTACAATAGCAATAGTCTCTATAGCATTTCATCAGTAATCTTCTTTATTAAAAGGTATTCCATGGTATTATCTTATGATGCTTAAGAGCACATGCAAGAAAAACCTAAGCTTTAGTTAATTTGTTACTTTCTTCGTTTGCTTGAGCAACTCTTTTTTTTTCTTGATTCTTGTGAGTTAGGATTCAAGAAAGAGTCCATTAGTTCGTAACTATTAATAGAAAGCAAAATACCATTGTGAGTATAATTGAGTAATAAACATTTGATCTTCTATGTTGGTATAAAGGTGGTAATTGTTATGTTGCAATCAAGTAGATGTAAAGATGATGGTTTGCTTGAAGAGTGAAAAAGAAGGAGATGAGAAGGTGAAAAAAAAATAAATAAATAATGACTAATTTTGTTATATTGTCCTAACTCACTATTTGTAGCATTCAAATGTATTTTTGATAACTAGATTAATAGAAGGCAATACAAATGATTAATTTTGAACATGAACATAGCTACATATAACTTAGTGTTAGGGACATAGTCCTTAGAACCTTCTAGAGACAAGTTTCTAGAACCTTCTAGAAGCAAGTCTCTGGAACCTTCTAGAAGCTTCTTAGTTGGTAGAAGATGTTAAGGACATAGTCTTTAGAACCTTTTAGAGATAAGTTTCTAGAACCTTCTAGAAGCAAGTCTCTGGAACCTTCTAGAAGCTTCCTAGTTGGTAGAAGTTGCTTGAGAAGCTTCCTAGTTGGTAGAAGTTGCTTGAGAAGCTTCCTAGTTGGTAGAAGTTGCTTGAGAAGCTTCCTATATAGGAGTATATATTGGAATCGAGGCCGAAGAGTTCTTCAGTCTCGACAACACATCTCTTGGAGCTCTAGCTCACTTCTTTGGTGTTGTTCTTGTATTCATCTGATTAATCTAGTTCTTATCAGTTCTTCTTGAACTTCTTGTTAGATCTCGAGTCTATATTTCTAAGTTCGTGACAGTTTGTCGAGACTTCACTCACCTCAGATATCAGAGCTAGTTTCTTCCTCGTTATAGTGCAGACTACTCCTCTACTTGGAAGTATACTAGCATTTTAGAGGTTGCGGATTATCTTCCTCTAAACTGATACTTCTTTTGTTACAATATTGGAGTCTTATTCTTCTTGGAGAGAGTGGATTACTCCTTTTCTTGAAGCTCTTAAGGCAATTTAGAAGTTGCGGAGTACCCTCCTCTAAACCAATATTGTCTTCTTGTAGAGTCATTTCTGTCCTTCTCTTAGAATGGCCAGAGGCCAAGACATTAGTATGATGGAAAGTTCGAAGTCCAAGTTGGATGCTATCATGAATGCCCTCGCTACGTTATCGCAAAGAACTGCAGAGATTGAAGGAGTCATGGCAAGGCTTCATAATGATGGAGCATCTGGGATGGCACAATCTAGGTTGCACCAGCCTCAAACTTCTGCACTTGGAGAAGCAACTTTGCCTCAGGTTCGACAAGCATCACTGATTCTACAAAATAAGGAGCCCCAAGTTAGCCTTCCGGACAAGTTCGATGGTACACGTTCCAAGTTTTGAGGATTCGTCAATCAAATCAAGTTCATAACAGTTTTACAGCTCGAACGCTATCCAACGGAGGAGTCACGTGTTGGACTTATTAGAACCTTACTTACAAGGCAAGCTCTATCATGGTTTGCTCCTTTGTTTGAGAAACAATCATCCATATTAAACAACTTTGAAACCTTTTTGGATGCATTTGCGGAAGCATTTGGTGAACACGACAAGGTTCGATGGATTACAACAAAGATCTGGTCACTACGACAAGAGATGCGTTCTACATCAGTCTATGCATCGGACTTCAGGCAAGTAGCATGTGACATCAATTGCAACGAAGAAGCATTGATGAGTCAATTCTATTGGGATTTAAGGGATGATGTGAAGGATTTGCTTTTAACTCTTCTTGATCCACAAATGCTCAACGAAGCTATTAGCCAAGCTATGAAGTGTGATAATCGTCTATTCCAATGCTGCCAAGATCAATATTCAAGACAACATATGGTTTGTCACGTCCCAACTATGTCGACAAGCAGTGTGAATTCACATTCAGAGGTAGAAGACATGCAAATTGATGCGGTACGTGCCAAATCCCTTACTCTAGAAGAAAAAAAGCACCGCATGGAGGAAGGTCTATGCTTGTATTGCGGTGAAGAAGGCCACAAAGTTGGTAACTGCCCCAAGAAGCAAAATCGACGTATTTTTAAGACTAGGGGTGCGTTTGTTCAGAAAAACGAGGATGCCCAGCTACAATAGGAACCGTGTGGCTGGATAGTGAAATATCGCAACAACAACCAGGTTCCTTTCTTTCTGCTCAACCTATCCTTTGCTTTACAATCCCTTTGCTTATTGGCCCTCAGAAACTGAGAACCTTAGCATTATTAGATTTAGGAGCATCTGCTTGTTTCTTAGACGAAGATTTTGCAAAGTGTCATAAGATCCCTTTAGTACAAAAATCCAAACTTGTTCACGTTGAGGTCATAGATGGGCAACCTTTATTGTCTGGTAGTGTCATCTATGAATCAGAACCTATAGAAGTGACGTTTAAGGACCGTAGTAGTCATATTATTTTCAATATTATTAGAACCCCATCAAATCCTGTTATTCTTGGTCTTTCTTGGTTGGAAAAGCATAACCCATCCATAGATTGGAAGTTACGAAAGATGACATTTCCCACAAAACCACCCAAGAGCAAGCCTAGTAGAAAATCTCGAATAGAGAAATCTTTATTCATTGGAGCAAGAGCGTTTATAAGATCGTCCAAGGAAGGCACACCGTTTGTCATTTATGCGGTTTCAACTATCGGGGAGAAGATCTCGATAGTAAGTATACCTGAGCAATATAAGGATTTTAAAGACGTGTTTCAAAAGGAAAATGCCGACATGCTATTGGAACACCGACCATATGATTGCGCCATAGACTTGCAGGAAGGAGTACAACCGTCTTTTGGCCCAATCTACAATCTATCGCAGACGGAGTTGGCGGAGTTACGAAAGTACATCGACAAGAATCTAGCCAAGAACTTCATCCACCATTCAAAATCATCAGCTGGAGTACCAATCTTATTTGTGAAGAAGAAAGATGGCTCGTTGCGGATGTGCGTGGACTATCGAGGCCTCAACAAAGTAACAAAGAAGAATCGTTATCTGTTACCCTTGATTTCTGGTCTCTTAGAACAACTTCGACATGCAAGGATCTTTACAAAAATTGATCTAAGGGGAGCTTACAATCTTGTACGAATCAAGGAAGGAGATGAGTGGAAGACAGCGTTCCGTACAAGGTATAGCCATTTTGAGTATAATGTCATGCCCTTTGGTCTTACCAATGCTCCAGCGGTCTTTCAACATATGATGAATGACATTTTTCGAGAGCACCTTGACAATTTTATTGTCATCTATTTGGATGATATTTTGATATTCTCCAAAAATGAGGAAGAGCATGAAAAGCACGTTTGTTTGGTCTTGGAGAAACTACGCGAGCGAGGACTATATATCAAGTTGGAGAAGTGTTTATTTAACCAAATAGAGATGGAATTTCTGGGGTTCATTGCGACTACAGAAGGCTTGAAGATAGACCCCAAGAAGGTGGAAGCAATCGTATCATGGGAGGTTCCGAAGACGATTAGAGATGTACAATGCTTTCTTGGTTTTGTTAACTTCTATCGGATCTTCATCAAGAACTACTCTCAAGTTACTGCTCCTCTCACTGGGTTGACATGCAAGGATAAGCTGGAATGGGGACCTCTAGTAGAGAAGGCGTTTCAAGACTTGAAGACCGCATTTACTACAGCTCCAATCTTGGTACATCCAAACTTTACAAAGGCCTTTTATTTGGAAACTAATGCTTCGGATTTTGCTTTGGGAGCTGTACTTTCACAAATGGGAGAAGACAAGAAGCTCCATTTGGTTGCATTCTATTCTCGAAAGTTCTCTGCTGCTGAAATCAATTATGAGATCCACGATAAGGAACTTCTTGCTATAGTGGATTCTTTCAAAGAATGGCATCATTTTCTTGAAGGAGCTACACACCCAGTGATCGTATACACAGATCACAAGAATTTGGAATATTTCATGTCGGCTCGAGTTCTAAATCGATGTCAAGCTCGATGGAGTATGTTGCTATCTAGGTTCAATTTTGTTATCACTTATCAACCTGGAAAGCAGCAAGGACTATCTGATGCCTTATCAAGGAGATCGTATCTTGTACCAAAGGCTGGAGAAGTAGCGTTTGATCAACAATATACGACATTGTTGAAGCCAGAGCAATTTCAGCTTTGTGCTACTATTGTGCCAATTGATGCTGACTTCTTGAATCATGTACATGCCGTGACCATTGAAGATTTAGTAGCCATTGATATTAAGCAGTATGCCAATGACGACAAGTTCAAGGTGGAGGGAGATCTTTTATACTTTGAGGAGCGGTTGTATATTCCAAAAGCACCAGCACGACTCCGAGTTCTTCAATCTCGCCACGATTTTCCAACTACGGGACATTTTGGATTCAACAAGACCTTGGAGCTTATTTCTCGAGATTTTTGATGGCCCCAAATGTGGAAGGATGTGAAAGATTTTGTCCTCTCCTACGACATCTGTTCAAGATCCAAGAATCCTCGGCATCGCCCTTATGGACTCCTATAGCCATTGCCGATTCCACGTCGACCATGGTCTTCAGTTTCCATGGACTTCATCACGGACCTGCCATCATCGAACTCAATTGACAATATCTTTGTCGTGATAGATCAGCTTAAAAAGATGGTGCACTTTGTCCCTTGCAAGAAGACATCGTCCAGTGAAGTCACAGCAAGGCTCTTTCTCGATAATGTATATTGATATCATGGACTACCAGATAATATCGTATCAGATCGAGGAACCCAGTTCGTATCAAAGTTTTAGAGATCTTTCTTTGAGATACTGAAAGTGGATATCAAGCTTTCTTTGGCTTTTCATCCTCAAACTGATGGCCAAACGAAACGGGTGAACCAAGTCTTGGAACAATACTTACGATGCAGCATCAACTATCAGCAAGACAATTGGACCACATATCTACCGATGTCGTGTTGTAACACGAGTATATCGTGAAAATATAAAGAAAGGGGACTTTTATTAATGTTCAGTTACCTCGAATATTGGGATCAACGACCAACTCGAGTGCAAATACTGAGTGGCCAAGTTCAGTCACCCCGTTACAATCAGCCGGGGCATACTGAAATGCTCCATTCGATTCCAATAACGGGAGTCAGCAGGAAGGGAAAGGACCAATTCACACGACGGGTGAGCCTGGTTCGAAGAGCCAATTGGATCTAATTTCAAGAATCCAATCCGGGTCCTCTTACCCAATATGAGATCTGAATTGGTCGGGCAATCCAATGCAGTCTAATTACAGGAAAATCCAGGTCTTACTACGGGCCTCAGCTAATCTGACGCGAAGGACCAATTTGCTCCAATTACGGGAACTTCCGGGTCTTACTACTGGACTCTTAGCCAATATGAGACCTGAATTGGTTGGGCGACTCAATGTGGTCCCGATTACGGGGTTTTGATTCTGTTTCAGGTTGTCTTGTTCTCTGTGCCGTTTCAGGGAACGTTGTTTTCAGTAAAAAGATCTCTTAAAGGTAAAAACGGAGGAGAAAGCTTTGACGACGAGAGCCAATTTTGGATCCAAGCTCTGACGGTGGGAGCCAATTCCGGATCCAAGACGGAGGATTGAAGAAATTCAGAATTAAGGTTAAAAAATGAGAGGGGGGAGAATAAGTTTTGGGGGGGTTTTTTTTTGAAGGATCAGAGAGCTAGCTTCATGCTTCGCGCGGGGAAAGAAGACAGAGAATTGGGTTTTTTTTCTTCATAGGGTTTTGGGAAGACTGAGGCAATTGTTGCTGAAGTCAGTGTTGTAATGGTGAATTGGGATTTTTAATGAAGTGGGTTTGATTACTCTTGACTGTTTTGTGAAATCGAGTTACGTCTGTGATGAAGAATTAAAAGGGTGTCTATAGGATTGAGTATGCAGAGTGAATGAAATTTATTGAATTAATCTAACGAGACAGTCCATGGATACAAGATCGTGAGTATAAAGCAGCATCGAAGATTAACAGTTTGGATTGTTCGGGGTTCTCTATAACGTTTAGAGACCTACCGGCTGGGGCAAAAAAGACTTTGGCGAGCAGTTGAAGGACATCTGTATAGATTTACGATGTATTCTTGTAGTTGTTTATATTCCAATAGTCAAAAACTGATAGACTGTTTGAATATTAGCGAATCTCCATACTACCTTCTACAGCCAGACGCCCGGCACGTTCTCGAGCAGGAAAGCACGTAATACGACACCGCTAGCCGAGTTTGCATATAACAATACCCTCCATACGTTGACTCAATACACACCATTCTTTTCCAAATATGAATATCATCCGAAGCTTGATTTATTGAGTCCGTCAACAAATAACAATCCAGTAGTTGAAGGATTTACGAAACAACTATCAGAGCTTCAAAATATGTTGAAGCTTCAATTACAATCCGCTCAAGAATCCTACAAGGTGTCTGCAGATAGATTTCAAAATCAAGCACCTACTTTCAAAATTAGAGATAAAGCATGGCTTCTTCGACGGAATATCAAGTCTAAGCGACCATGTGATAAGTTGGACTATCGAAGATTGGGACCATTTATCATCCAGAAGCAAATCAATCCAGTGGCATACCATCTGGAATTACCGGCTTCTATGAAGGTACATCCAGTCTTTCATGTTTCTCTTTTGGAGCCTTATCGAGAGTCGTCTTTTCCTGGAAGAGTGCAATGTCCACCACCTAGTATTGAGATCAAGAACCACGAGGAATGCGAGGTTGAAAAGGTGTTGGATTCATGGTAAAGGTGGGGCAAGTTGGAGTATCATGTTCATTGGTGCGGCTATGACATTAATGAGCAAACGTGGGAGCCAGCTGAAAATCTTGCCAATGCGCCACAAAAGGTACAAGAGTTTCATCAACAACATCCTCATAAACCTAAGCCGGTTCGACGATAGCTTCCTTCTAAAGCTTGCTCATCCAAGAATATAAGAAAGGGAGAAAGCACCACCAAAATTCGTAGTTGATGTAATTATTTTCTCCAAGATAAAGTAGAATTTTTTCAGTAGCCATAGCTTGGTCTTCTAATATGGATAGCCAAGATATAGATACTATGTCAATCAAATTATATCAACCAACTAGCTCACGAAGGCGACCCCGAGATGAAGAATCACCTACACCACAACGACGACGGAGGATACCAAGTAATCGATCACTGGTGATTGTATTCGAGTTTGAGCATGCTTATGATGGTCAGCCAGAAGGCGTATTTGCAGGACAATTTGACAATGAGGACACGGAAGTTCATGCTTGGTCAGAAGTTGAAGGAGTGGGCTACTACCGTTGGCTTCAAGGGCCGATGAACCACTTGCCTCGTGAACAACAGTTGGAGTTCATAGCAAACGTTATGCGACAAATCTTCATTTTCTTGCGTTGGTACTGATTAACAACAACATTACTTCTCAGAGACCTTGAAGCTAAAGGAGGGGGTGATGTTAGGGACATAGTCCTTAGAACCTTCTAGAGACAAGTTTCTAGAACCTTCTAGAAGCAAGTCTCTAGAACCTTCTAGAAGCTTCTTAGTTGGTAGAAGATGTTAGGGACATAATCTTTAGAATCTTCTAGAGATAAGTTTCTAGAATCTTCTAGAAGCAAGTCTCTGGAACCTTCTAGAAGCTTCGTAGTTGGTAGAAGTTGCTTGAGAAGCTTCCTAAATAGGAGAATATATTGGAATCGAGGCTAAAGAGTTCTTCAGTCTCGACAATACATCTCTTGGAGCTCTAGCTCACTTCTCTGGTATTATTCTTATATTCATCTGATTAATCTAGTTCTTGCCAGTTCTTCTTGGACTTCTTGTTAGATCTCGAGCCTGTATTTCTGTGTCCGTAACACTTAGTTTATAACAAATTCACTTCTCTAATGTTAGGTTGGTAGTACCTTATCATATTTGAAGGTACATTTATTGTTATCAAGAATTTTGATATTTCACCATACTCTAGGAGTTTGTGTAATATTTTTCCTTAAAAAAAAGTAAATTTTTAATAAGTAACATATTTTGACATCTTCTTGGGTTATTATTGACAACAAATCTTAACAATTGCATCAATACTCAATATTTTCATTCTTTTTCTACAAAATATGTAAAATGAAAGTCCACCTCATAGGTTTTTAAACAATATACTTCCAAAACCAAATTTTTTTATATTTTTTCCTGTTTTTTGTTTTTAAAGAAAACTTTAATATAGTGAAACCTAATTCAATGATTTATGATGAAATGACCACTATTAGTTAGAAGTCTCAATTTTGTTTCAGTTCGGCAATCATTGTTTTGTGCCAAAAATGGAAAACAGGGGTCCACATCGATGACTGTGCAGTCGGGAGCCGACCACGTGGAGGTGGTCGTGATCCACGTGTCGGGAATTCAGTCTCCACCATCTCCCCCCACCACGCCAGCTTTCAGCCGCTGCCGCGTGGGTGCCGCCGCGACACCGCGGGGAGATGGCCCCGCCAGACTTTCTGCCGCTTCTTCCTCTTCATGTCACCCCACCCCACCCTACCCACGAGACTTCTCCTCCTTCACTTGGCTGCTCCCCTTCTACTCCGGCGAGCACGCCATTCCTCACCTCCCTTCTTCTTCTTCTTCTTCTTCCCCTTTGGCGTTGCTCTTCCCCTTCTCCTGGAGAGCCGGCCAGCCAGCGCAATCCCCATTTGCCCAGTTTTCCTGCTCCCCTGCGATCAGCATCATCATCATCATCATCATCCGCAGTGCAGCATTCTCAGCAGTGCAGCGCACCAGCCTGGATACATTCCCAACCTGCTCTTCGCATCCCACCCCTGGCGCCGCTTGCTCGCCGCCCGGAATCCCCCCACCCACACACAATTCAGCCTCACTTTGAGCACTCCACTGGTCCCACATGAGATGGATGTGTTTCGTTAGACAAGGGTCATGCTCTCAGCAGTCCCGTTCTTGGGAGCAGCTTCGTTTCTCCCGAAAGATGCCCACATTATTTATTGTCTTGGGTCATCACTCTTGACGATCTAATGAATCGATGACGCATGGCCTCATCGGATGAGAATGCTGCATTGTCACTTTTTATGTAATTATGAGAATATTGTATCTGTCGAATTTCTACAACCACCGGAACAGTAGAATAAGAGATCACAAGCGTAGCCCAAGCTCCCCCGGCGTGTTGCAATCATCAGAACTCAGTATCTGCACCACGGTGCTAGATGGAGAAGGCTGAAGTTTTGAATTGACGTGGCAGTCAGAAATATATTGCAGACAAAGAAGATGTTGGGACTGGCCACTGACCTAGTTGATGCCCACCCACAGCTCATGTTCTCGTGTTGGGGTTTATTCGCATGACTGATCGCGGTGTCCATCCATCCCCCATGGTCACGCCTATTTTCGGGGTTAGAAATCTTTGGACGTAAGAAATGAGAGAGAGTTGACCTTCTCGCCACCTATCATTTTGGCGAACGACGACTTTGACGCTTACAGGGCGACCTCGTCTAAACAATCTGCTCCATCTCGCAGACATAGACCTGTACGACAGATCATGGCCATCTTCTTCCTAACAGGCATTGAAAAGATCTATAGCTTTGAGTCAAATGGATGCCCCAGGAGTCTACTGTGATCCGGATTGCAGGCAGGTGTCGTTATGTGGATTTCCTTTTCTCACGTTTCAAAGTTTACTTACGGTGTGTGTTATCTTGTATTATGAGTTATTGGATTTTTGTTTTCTATTTTTTGATTTTTTTTGATTTTGAGGAATGATTCAGATCGATTTCGCTTGTGATGGAAGCGAGCTTGTTTATGTTTATAGAGGCAACCCCAGAATGCGAGGCAATTACTGTTCTGTGGTTCCCTAACAATTGCCGTTGAAACCTGAGAGCGGGGAATAATGTTTCTAGGTTGAAAAGAATCATCCATAATCTCAAATTCCTAAGGAGAAGTTTTAGGGCAAACAACCAAAACGAGTATCCTCCATTTAGAGCCCAATGGTCAATCATAGTTGTTTCGTTTTGTTTATTATTTCATTTTAAACCTCAGATTGAGAATCCTCCCAAGCGAATATTCATCTGTGGAGGCTGAATTTGAAATCTCTGCAATGACGATCCCAAGCCGGTGAGGCGTAACTTGTAGATGTTTCTACCTGCAAGTTGCTGCAAGGTCCAACTAATTAAACCAGTGAAATGAAGAATTGCAAGTGGAGCATGAAGTTCCGCGAGTGTATTATCATTCCGACTAAGTGAGTCATAACAAGTCTAAAAATGGTTTACGATGCCCGCTTGGTTGAGGGCGTAATATTTCAACACCGAGTTCCAAGGGGGCGAGTAACAAACTGTCGGAATCGCGAGTCTAAGGAAGAAATTATTGCACTCATAAGCGTGGTTTCCTGAACAATACTGTTCCATTACGCTACCATATATCAGAGTTCCAGCCTGTACACGTGACAGGCCTACATTGCCAAGACTGGATTATATTTAGAAAGAACGTCTATTCCATAAAAAGATTTCGGTGGTTCTTGGGGTCCCGTGCTATTGGGCCGCGCACATGTCCCGTTTGGCTACGACCCCTTCCCTACATTTAAATGAGCCCGCTCACTACCTCCCACAAGTCTCGCATTCGGAGGCTCCAACTCCAGAGCTCTCCATCTAGTGTCCAGCAGCACCATCACCAAAATCACTAATTCTTGTCCTCTCTCACTTCCCTCTTATCATCATTGCATTTCTGAATTGCCAGGGTCATCATTTGTGTTACTCGATCCGTCTGAGCTCTCACAAGTTGCTTTGTCGACGATCTATCTGCACGCAATGGCTTCATCTAACACCATGTCAATCGCATCTGCGTTGTGCCTGGTGACTCTATTTGCCTCCGTGATCGTTCAGGTTGCTGCCCAAGAGCCAGCTTCGGCCCCCACGGCCACGCCTCCAGTTGGAGCTCCAACAGTACCCCCTCCCGCTGGGTCTCCTTTCCAGCCACCCACCAGTTCTCCTCCCGCTGCGTCGGGTCCAGCTTCAGTTCCTCCTCCACCACCATCACCCTCAGGTTCGACTGTTCGTGTTCTACGTCCTTTCCCGATCGATTCTATTTCAGATTGGAGCTTTTTAAGCTATCAGTTAGTGTTGGGGATGCGATGGACATGGTCAATATATGTAAGTACTTGAATAATTTCTGATTGTAGATACGTGGTTTTGAATTTTTGCAGCTGAGACCCCCACTGCCACAGACTCTCCTCCCGCCGCTGCAGGACCCGGACCCGCCACATCCCCATCTAGCGATGCCTTCACCGTGGCACCGACTGTTTCGATTGTGTTGATGAGCACCCTTGCTTACCTTCTTTACTAGATCTCGGGGTAATGAGGCTTAGCATTCACGTCAGGATTAGTCATGGAGCTGCTGTATCCACGGACGAGGAAGTGATCCCAAGACATTATTGGCAGGACACATTGTTAATCTATTCATGTAATGTGCTGATCAAGGAAGCGCTGAATAACTAAAATCCTTTTATTTAGGGATTCGATTGTGGACTGGAACTGTTTATTAAAATACATGTGTACCGGAGTTGCAAATATCCATATCGTCGATTGGGAATGAGTGTTAATGAGATGCTTTGAGCGGGGTGAAGCGCAAGTCATGCGGCATTGTCGGGAGGTGATCGTGCTCATCAGATTTCAAGAACGTGCAATCATCTTGCCATCTGGAAATCCATTGTATGTCTGTAAACAGTTGTTTACAAGCAGAGAAATTGACTGCAGTGGACTCAAACAACTGGAAAGCAGAGACGGGTGTGGCCCTGGTTGCGCTCGACTGGCACGAAACGATGAGGACTGCTGACCAGGTACGTCAAAGTGCAGCATGGCATTCCAGGAAAAGCGCCAATGCCAAGAACGCGGGGCTTATTCGCTGCGTCTGGCATGAATCGTGCCTGAAAGGCGACAACGTCGCCCGCTCCACCGCGCCATGTCTACAGTGAATGCGGGATGCATCGGATTCAGTCAGTCGACCACGGAGCCAGCTAGACAGCCGGCAGCATCAGCATCCGGCAGTGCCAGTGCGTGTGCTTCACGGGAGTCCCTTACTGTCCCTGGCCTGGCCACCACTCCACTCCTTCCATTCCCCCTTACTCTTCACGCTTACCACCATACCATCGCAAATACCAAAAGCACTTAGCGCATCTCTGCCGCCCAACTCAATCAAGTTTGATTGCCATATTCACGTTTCGATTCTGAAGGTGAATGGAGAGATGAATGCTCATTTTTACATATATATATATATAGACATGAGATTTGTCCTTTTGTTGGTTCCAGTATTAATGGCGACGCAAGGAACAGCCTCTTTTTCCGTGCTTGAAGAGGTGGCCTGCCACTGACATGGATCGCAGTGCCACCATGTGCATGACTTGTGGTGAAATCCACCCCTTGATATGTATATATATATATATATATATATACATGTCCACTCATACTTGTCTATATCTTGGAAGGAGAAGCCTGAGTGTGTTTTTATTAACTGGACCCTGCATGTTTCAAGGCAAATTTCAATATTAGTACTAGTAATTGGTCAAAATAATACTGGGTGAAATGAAAATTGTTGGATGTTCCATTGTGCTAATACTCACTTTCTTCTCTACTACTAACTTCTAAGTTATGCTTTCAATTTTGTGTAATTCAATTAGATGTTCAGACAAAAATTAAGCATTGTTGGTTGTGGTTAAATTGTGTTCAGTACACATCAGCTATGCTTTACACACACACACAAAAACACATCCATATATTTACATGAATACAAGAACATTCTGTCCACAAAATGTGTCTTCAAGTATAAATTTTCAAATCTCTTCAAAAACTCACAAAACCTAGAAATATTAGTCAATAATTTGATTCATACCATCTACAGTAAATAACAAAGATTTGTAACCTTCTTCTTCTTTTTACTTCTCTTTTTACAAATAATGATGTTTTTGGAAGCATTCAAGTTCTTCTGCATGTTATTAGAATGTAGAAGGCATTATTTTTGTGCACATGAAAGGTTTACTTTAGTGAGACTTTTCTTGGAATATCTAAAAGCAATTGAGAAGCCACCACTGCATCTAAAATGGTTTTTTGACATTATTTCAAACACATTATTGCCTTTGACTTTGTTGACCAAGTTAGAAGAAGAAGAAGAAGAAAATATATTATTCATGATATTTTTTTAAACAATCTCCGATGAACCTCGTAGTTTACATAATAGAATTCATTCATTTAATTACTACAATTGTTTAATATTTATATAATTTTACCACACTCAAATGTAAGAGCAGGTTCAATTCATGAACTCTTTGTGCACATTTGATGGCAAAGCCTTCAACATACCCAACAAGGAAAATCAGAGAATCATTTGCAGTATATACAAAATAAATAAATAAATAAATATAATATAAATGGTGTGTTCAATGAAACAGATGTTCAAAAGTGTTTTATAAGGTTTTCCTCGCTGACACAACTTGATTCCTTTCATTTATAAACAAAAACAAAATTTCATTTCATCAATAAAACAATACAGTATTTTTAAAATACCATTTCATTATTAATCATCACTTTTGCAATGTATGTTGTAGATATGCAAATAGCATACTAATGTAAATAATATAACACAAAAAATGATGGAAATGAGACCAAACTAAATTTTACCTCAAACATTCATCCTTTACAAGTACATGCACCACAAAAAGGGATCTCTCTTTACATTCATCCTTCACCACATCCTCATATCAAAGTATTCATCCATGCATTTATGTGTTTAAGTGTAGTTTATCCAGGATAGATAAATGAAAGAAGGGGAGAAAATAATTTATCTTATTTTTGATATTTCAAATTGATGATGAATAAGTGTGCATGAAGATATTTTTATTACTCATAAAAATAGGGAATTGCTAAAGCATCACCTCCATGTTGTTGAAGTCACATCTTGAAAGATGTGGTTGCTTGCATTGCAATTCCTTTTGGGATTACACTTCACAATTCACAATTCCTTTTGAGACTTTTTGGAGAAGGTCGACCACTATGGTGACTTGCATTTGGATGGAGGAAGCATCCAGAATGAGGATCTAGTGTGTATGCACAAGTGGAGAGGGACACAAGAGAGCAAGACTAGACACAAGTAAAGAGCAGCAAGAGAGAGCACTCAAACAAGAGTACCCATGTGAGGTGTGGCTTTAACAATGTGGGGGTGTTGCCTTAGCAACCAACTAAAAATAGAATTGATATTTTATGCTAAAAATTACCATCATCTGCAAGTATGTATGTTTGTATAACTAAATCAATCATACATACACTTCAGAAAAGGACAACTCTACAGTCATACCAAAGATTATGGAATGCAACAAATCATCAAGGAAATATTCTATTCAATTATATAAGGAATAAAAGCATATAATAGGGACTGCGTGGATGTACAGCTTTCATGCACTAATCGAGATGAGCTTAAAGATCCCAATGTCATGGTGGTCAAGGACCTCCTGGCGATAGAGACAGTAGGTAGGTCTGCAGGACAGGTCAATCCTTGAGTGAAGAAACCACACAGAAAGAAGAGTAGAAGAGAGCAACAGCAAGAGGGGCGAGGGGGAAATGCCAGGGGTTGGATATTCTCCAGCACGACTCTCACTTATCACTGCAGCCCTGGATAATTACAGTTCAACACCGACGTGGGAGGGCCCACGAATCACGCTTGTTCATCTTTTACATGTGATACTGTAGCAGATATTGGCGAGAATCTTCAGTGTATTAGCGTTGTCGTGATTTATGAGTCTATTTTTTTTTTTAATAGCGACGTGCGCCTTCGCAAGGACAAGGTGAGATGTCAGTTTAGCAGTCATGGACAAAATGAGTCTTGCACAAGATAAGCTCCTACACCAAGAACTCAACAGTCAACCACTCCATTCAGGCCAAGCAAGGTCTCTCTGGACTAGAAAAACATGTACTGAGTCGGCACACACATACATGTGTATAAATAGAAATTATATTCAATGTTAAGCAGTTGAGTTAGACTTCTGTAAAGCACCAAAAGTAATGCTCGACTTATGTTCTGCAATTACCAATCACAACTTACGGGACAAATCTCAAAGAAACCTGCAAGCGCATTGATGTAACCAATCTAGGAAAATATGCGGATGCTGTACCACGACTACACGATCGCTGAGCAGCAGCATGAATCGTTCGACATGTCATCAGCTCAAAAAGTGATTCTGCTGTTGCACTAGTGTCCATACTTCAAGGCACCTCTCCAGAAATTCACCATATCATACAACCACAACAAGGTGGAAAGAGGAAGAGACTACTGAGAGGTACATCAGTCGTCATCTTCACTGTCACTGACAACGACTCTTCTACGAGACATTGCTTTCTTCGCTGGAGACGGAGATCGCTCTTCCCTGTCTCTCTTCCGCTTCCTATCATCTTCCTCACGATCTCCACGTCTTCTCTCCTGTTAGCACGGGCATACGTAAGAGGCCGGTTACTCATATAAAATGCTCAACAGAAGCACCAACTCAAATTTTGGCTCTCTAAAACAGTACTCCAACACAATATCACCAAGAAGCTTCACAAACAGAGAAGAACGTCTGGCAAGCTCAATAAGGAAATTAGAACGATAGAAAATTACCTACCAGTAGAATATTAATACTAGCAGTGTCAAAAGAATAGTGCTAACCTCACGCTCTACAGCTTTGCCCCTGCTAGGTGGCCTTAACTCTTCTTCCTCCTCGTCTTCATCATCCTCCTCTTCCCATGCCCCACCCACTAGATCGTCGTTGTGATCACTCTCCTGTGCTGATGGCTCTCTGTCACTTTCATCGTCAAAGGAATCGTCCAGGAAGTCATCCTTAGGAAGCGGACGCCTGTTCGCAGGTCTGCTGGGAGGTGGTCTCGCAGGTGCTTGCTGTCACAGTTCCACTCAAATGAGTACAGATTGTGGAGGTGACACTCAAAGCTACTGGAGCGGAAAACCAAGTGCATTTAAATAAGCTATAAGTTAGAACCTGCAAATTACAAGCTTTAACGGCTTGAACGTGGGGCTTTTCCATAAAACATGCAGACCTATTCTTAGTTAAACAAGTAACAACTTGCTGGTCTAAAGAAGTCGAAGATTACCCGCTTAGCATGCATAATTCTTCTCTCAGCGCGTTGTTCTTGTTCTAACTGATCTTGATACCGGCGAGAACGTCTATCGTACTGGTCTGGTTCGTCCTCCTGTACAACAGGTCGCAGCCAACATACTCAGTTTCAAACTTCGTACGATGAGTTAAATGTTTATAAGAATGTATCATTCAAGGAAGCAGGGATAAACAGCACATACCTCTTCCAAAGCATCTTCTAAATAACCAGGAGATAGCCCACGCTCACGTTCTATCACACGCGGCCTAGGAGGTTCGTATCTGCGGCCTAACTTCTCCTGCTTTCGTTGAAGATCTTCCTTATTCCTAATACGCTGCTCAGCTTGCTGCACATAACCCATTATGCTATGTTAAGTGAGTAAATTTCAAGTTGATGTGAATATCAACGTACACACAATCGATCGGAAAGTACATCCCATGAAGACAAGTATCCGAAATTGCAAAAAAATGTAACTAGAATTAAAACTGTTGGCAATTAAGTAAGATGCATGGAATTCAAGACATAATTTCGACTAAGCTACACCTGAAAAGATGGAATACCAGAACCTCCTACAATTGAGATAAAGTTCTTCCTTACAAAAGATTAACTTGAAAACTATAACACAAACTCAACCATTCTCTCCGCACATAGTTTCCTGGACTTGTGACAGGCACAACTAAGGCTGTTACCTTCTCTTTTTCATGTTTCTCCTTCTCTGGGTCAGTTTCAGTGATAACAGCCTTGACCTTGAAAACTTTCTTATGCTTAGAGTCCACTAGCGCAGTGAGTAAACGATGTGATTTAGAGGTCAAGGACGATGGCATGAACCTCATCTTCCTTAAAACTTGGCCTTGAGATTGTAAAATGCTCTGCATTCAGGTACCCTCGCAATAATGATGATGATGATATACGAAGTCATTTTACCAACTACGAAAGGAATTAATAAGGTGACGTAGCTACGAAAACCGAAAACGTTACCAAATACAGTATATGAACAAGGAGGCAAAAAACAGCACCCAAAAAGTGAGCACAGCAAAAGAGTAGCACAGTGCTCGGAGACCTTGGGATGGCGGAGGAAGAGATGAGACTGGTCCTGAGTAGCATTTTGGACCGACAAATCCAGGACCTCACTACCCAGAAGCAGCTGCATGCTGCCATCCGACCACTTAA
Source organism: Physcomitrium patens (assembly GCF_059467195.1). Taxonomy (NCBI): domain Eukaryota; kingdom Viridiplantae; phylum Streptophyta; class Bryopsida; order Funariales; family Funariaceae; genus Physcomitrium; species Physcomitrium patens. The sequence continues at coordinate 1,788,383 of NC_143423.1, forward strand.
CAAAACGCGCATTACTTTCATACTGCAAAACCAGCAAACGCAAAGTCCAATGTTCAATATATCAAGTAGTCAAATTAATCAGAAATCTATTGCAACGGATTCCAACTCCTGCTGCTCTAAACCAGAAATTACTCAACACATGAAAATTGAAAAAAACTCAGAAAAATACCTATTCCCTAATCTCCATCTTATCTTTAGCAATCGATCCAAGTCTCCGATTGCGCAAAGAATAGCTCACTAATAAGATATATAGAAAATAAAATCAAGTAATGAAAACACTCACAGAGGTAGATCCGTCTCGATTGTGAACAGGTCGCCAACGCACGATATTCTCTTCCAGCCTAATATGTTGCTTCTTGCCTTCAACATCAGTTGTGAACATTTCCTCTGCCTCGTATGTCTTGGGATCAAACGGCTTCATATCGATGTTCATGATATTGGACATTCGAACAATATTAAGCTGCAAATCCCCACATACAAAACATCATTCATCAAGGATTGTGAAAACTAGGGCTAAAATCCTCGATGAGTGATGTAAAACCACATATTATGTTATAATAAACTCGATACGATACCGAGGTATTCGAGAACACTGCATGGTTATCAACTTACCTGGTCAGGCATGCCTGGTGGTGGACGCAATGGAACTTGAAGCTCTATAGGAGGGCCCATAGGTTTCTCAGGTTTCTGCTCAATATACCGCTCATCATCAGATTCATAGCGATCAGAACCTTCACGATCATCGTCCCCAACAACATCCTCAACCCGAGCTGGATCCCCTTCACTTCCCTCGTCGTCCGAACGAACCCTCTGTTAAAAGACAGAATTCAAATAAGTCCACGTACGATTTCTACAGCTCAAAGGAGCGACTGCATGACCAACGCTAGATTGATGACGAGCTGACGAAATATGCAATTCAAAACGTCCAGAAAGAGATTTGGCGCTGCAAACTACTATGAAATAAAATGGGCATTTCACCTCAGGACTGCCCAGCAGACTCTCCTCGGGGCTACGACGCTCTTCAGCTTCTTGTTCCGGCTCTTGTTCTGGTTCTTGATCATCTTCTTCATCTGACTCACCAAACACGTCACGAGCTTCTGCCACTTCAATCCTCTCCCTCGGTTCATCGTCTTGTTGCTCTTCTTCCTCGCCTTCGCTGTTCACCAAAGACCATACCACAAGAACAAGGAGCAGGTTTGTAAATGCAAGGGAAGTAAAGAAGATGCAGGTTGAAGCACACAATCCATAACTGGCCGGTTTGCTATTACAATAAACGGAGAGCCTCTTAAAATATGCGAGAGCTATTGCAATAACTTATTCGGAGGATGTAATTTTGTTGTTTTAAAAGTTGATTCAGGACATTTCTGGGTTTAAGAACTACCTTTGGCCCCTAGCTTCTTCCTGGACATCCTCATCTTCGTAATCTCCCGCAATTTGGACCTGATGCGAACGATCAGAGCCACTGGCGCTGACCTCCACTTCACCGTCACGTTCCCCTTCACTCTCAACTTCTCTCCCATCCTCACTCCCTCTATCACTGTCAGCTCTTTCTTCTTCATCACTTGCTCCTCGCTCAGCATCACTCTCACCTCTTTCCCCTTCGCTTTCTGCCTCCCCCTCGACCTCTACCTCAACGTCACCATCTACTTCTTCCGCTTCGGCTTCTTCGTAACTCCCTTCTTTATCCTTCAACATAGAATGAGGTTTCCAAACTTTAAAACAAGATAAATACATAGATTGATTACAACCTATGCTCTAGCAACTATAAAACGAAATAAACACGAAGAAGAGGTGACATTCATAGTTCGGCATACTTCTTGAATTGATGGACAAAGGAGAGGTTGATGGACCACACTAAAGACATTGAATACTCGGAATTGAGAATTACTGATAATATTGAACAGTTAAACAACACGAAAAATCCCCGAATTATTCTGGCATGTCTGTGAAGGAAGTCTTCTACAACTACAGCGACGTACTCTACTGGGACTAACAACGATAGCTGTACTCACATATTTGTACGTACAGTCCACGAGCCCACAAAAAATCTCTAACCCATACACGACACCCTACCTACCGCTTCTGATTGAACATACTACAACCATCCGAAACTGAAAATGCAAACACTCAACTCAACTACTTCTGATGAAAAAGGCTACGAAAAACAGAGTCAGCTTGGCTGGAGCAGACCTAATGTCCTAGAAACACTTCAAGTTAAGAAAACAAGACAGAAATGATGCAATTGTAAGCAATTGGTTCAAAATGTATTCATATTCACTCTCGAAATTACCAGGTACTTCATACATAAGGCTGTATAGGCACATTTCTACAACGACAAAGAAAAAAAAAATCGAAACCCTAATACTCCCGTAACCTACGTTCGGGTTGTGAAAAGACAATTCCACGTACAAAAATGCACTAGGTCACAATGGACTGTGCAACGATGAAACTGAGCTCCGCCACTGAACCACAGCACTCTCAGCATGAATAACCATTTTAGCTCGACAAGTTCGCTACCTCGTTACCTTCAACGTTATGGCAAGGTGCGGTCCACGCCCGGAAAAGAGTAAGTAAGGGTTAAACGATAATATAATAAAAGCAAACGCATGAAGAGGGCAATGAGGGCTGCTTACAGAACGATCAGATACTTGATCGGAAATGGCTTGACGGGCGGGCTCAGGCTCGTCATCGGAGTCTTCGGACTCCGCCCCGAACAATGTCTCCATCATCTCATGGCGCTTTTCTTCCCCCATGTTGCTCCGCGCTTCGAAATCACCTCCTCGTAGAACCTCAAAACTCCCTCCAACCGCGCAGAAGATACTCGCTCAAGCTCAAACGACCCACTGCGCCGGTGGAAGGGGGAAAATACACACAAAATCTGACACGAGACCTGGGGGAAAATCTCTTCCTCTTCCTCCTGGCTCAGTTCCAGTTTTCTCCTCGTCTGTTGCGCTTCGGTGCTCCCCTTGCCCTCTGCACACCCCGACCCCGACTGATAGTCGCCGGCCACGTGATACGACGTACCTGTGGTCGCGAAGGGGTTCTATCCCATGCAATTCATTGAACGATGCCCTCATTGCCTATATATATATATATATATTCTTGTATATGTGTATATTTGAATACAGACATAGCGAGAGAGAGAGAGAGACGAAAACACAAAGCTATTTAGTTTTTATTTTTATTTTTATTTATTTCATTTCATATTTTCAGCCCCCTGATAAATTCTCTCTCCCAACAAGATTTGCACGCAGGAGACTGTCACCTTTCCCATATTGCAGAGACTTGCGTTTTACTTGTTGAATTCTTAAAAGACCATGGATCAAGTATTTGAGTAGCAGTTATTGTTGAAGTATCACACCCATGATATTACAAAAACACACACAATCACATTGCATAAATAAATAACAGCAACTTCCTTAAGAAAACACATGAATAATATTTACAGAAGTTAACCTTACAGTTCATTCTTTCATATGTTAAATTGATTTTTCTCAATTAAAAAAAAATGTTTTTTTTATTAATTTAGTATTATAATAATAAATTATGAGATGTGTAACAAGATTAAAAACGTGTAGTCAATCAGTACCTTTTATTTTTTTTAAAAAAAAAAAAAAAACTCATGACTGCAAATGGTTTAACTTTGAGACTATTCAATCTAAAACAATGCAGAAGCTTTTCACATCAACGAGGATAGAGTCATCAAGAAATTCTGATTAAACTAGAAATTATACTCTATTCTTAGACAGATTATTTCCAAACAGACTGAAGCAGATGTCTATAAAAGCAAAATAATTGGTTTCTTTCTTAGTTAAACAATCGAAACATACATACACAAACATGATAATCCATCAGTAAGATGTGTTAAAATAGAAACTTATAGTTGTACAAACTGAAGCAAATTAAGTTTAACATCATCTCATCAACCAATAAACAAATGGCAGCTTTCCAAAAGACACAGACTAAACCCCTTAAAAAATCAACAATAAAAATAAGAGATTATTATTCGAACATTGATATTGTAAATTTATAATTTGAAAATAACATAGTAAATAGTAGTATGTATGTCTGTCTGTAATACTTTGTAGATTATAACCGTTGCTCGAATTTTTTTTTTCTTTAATTATTTATAATTTAATTTATAAATACAACAATACTTTTTAAGAGTGAAAATGAATTTTATATATATATATGTTCTGAAAAAGCTGTAAACTCATTATAAATTCATTATAACAAGTCAGGATATGGCAACAAAATTTGGAAGAACCAATGGGTATTTACACATTCAAAAGGCAAAAGATTCAAATGCAAGATAAATTATATGCCCTATAGAATCTCATATTTAGTGACCTAAGAATGTGATTGTAAAAAATAATGTTTATCAGACATACATTACTTTGAAGAACACCTGATTAAAAAAAAAATGTGCAAAAGCCTATTTGAAAGCTACACCTTAATACCCAATCAAAGACAGACCACGAACACGCTATAAAGAGATCATTTGTTGTCTGCCTCCATGATAAATAAGAAGAATTGCAATACATATTCTTATGTGCTCGACTTTGATACAACCTTTTCCTTTAAAAACTGCTCAATCTGATCCGTCTTCCAGTTATCAATCCTGCGTGCACAGAAAACGTACGTGAAACGAAACTCATATCCATCCAGTCTCGACTTTGATTGCACTCCCATGGCCCTGTCTTAGCATAGAACATAATGCCCAAAGATCTGCAAAAAGACTAATAACTAGACGTGCCTCGGAACCACCCAGACCACGGTCTTGCCAGATATGTCTGGGATAAAACCAGTGTGAACAATTAAACAGAATTAATTTAGGTGTACTGTACCGAATAGATTCCTTGTGGTTGCCCTTTTCGTCCTTCATAATAAGCTTTGGCGGTGCACCAAAACGGTATTGCATGTCCACCTCAGGAAATTCGATCAACTTATCGTCAATGAAGGTCTGTACATTTGGATAAAACATCACCTTTCTCAAACAAATCTCCAACACTGCTCCAGCATACTTCATCTGCACAATCAGAAACTCGTTATATCATGTACACATCAAATGGTACCCCTCCAGACACAAAAAAATCGCTCATAATGTATGACCTCGAAAGTCTGCTAAACAGCTCCCCAATTTTGACAAAAAAAGTTTTGTAACAAACTTATTTACTAATTGAAAAAAATAGCTTCATGCCCGAAAGTTGGGTGGAGACTTCACGACAAAAAAGACAAACCTTGCTAAAGGCGTTCTCAGATTCTTCTGCACAGCATTTTCGACAATCAGCCTCCAACTCTGCATTCACATTAAGGATTAAGCCATGTTTAACTCCTCACTTAGTTTGTCTTTTGGCTGGTAATAGAGCTAAATCTACTGATGCATCGATTCCAAGGACTGCACTGCCGCCTCGAACAACCGATATCAGATTTTGCATAAGACTAGCCATCTGTCGCAAATAAAAACTGAGCAAGTTGAGAATACTCAAAGATATGACTTCCACAACCTCCACATGAGTTCAACTTGTGAAAATACACAAATGTTGAATTTTTATCAATGACTGCAAGAAATAACGCATCAGTTTCAAAAGCACGGTTGTGGATTGGCAATTGCTCTTCAATTACCTTGCATAGCTTGACTACAAAGTAGAGAGTGCCAATTCAATATCAATAAACCACTAGAAATTTACAAACAAGTAAGGCAGGGGACGCAAGCACCTTTGTCTTTCACATACTCAGCAATAGAGTCACAATCAGTACACAGAGCTAGACCAGTAAACCCTAAGTCTTCGCATGTTGCTTCAGACAGCACCTCTCCTTGGACACCATAGAATGCACATTGAAGCGCGAAGATCAGCAGGGCGGAAACCACACAGCAAAACTCTACTCTACCAACTCCCATGGCGAGGATCGAGTTCACTGATACAGCAACACTTGAGGAGTCCCTGGAGATCCCCCCCCCTCCAACGCGACAAAATGACACCTAAAACCACCGCTACGGATCGAAGAAGAAAATCAATCACATGCTCAGAGAAAACCACACTGAAGCTGCGTGCTCTCGATCGGCTCCACACTGGGGCTGGGGGCACGATTACCAAGTCGCCAATTCCAAGCAACCCCGGCGAAGAGAGAAGCAGGAGAAGAAGACGCAGAAGAGGGCCGTCAAAGCAGACCGTGATGGATGAAGGAGTGGATGATAATGTGGTGGATGGTTCCCCTGGGTGGACCAATTCCTCTCTGTTTTCCCAGGGGCTGGATGAATAAGACTGATGAAGGTAGATGAATGGGGGGTTGGAGGGCCAAGCACAAGAGGGAAACCAGAAAGGGCAGTGAGTGAGTGATGTTGTTGCCCTCCCTTGTTGGTGTTGTTGTTGTTGCTGCTGGCTGATTTTGCACCGATCCACGCTCGCCATCGGCTTACTCACTCTGTCCCTACCTGCCGGTGGATTGCGGTGGTGAATGATTCTGGAAAAGAGCAGCAGGGCACCATGAGCGGCCATGACGCCAAGTATTTCACTACCACTAAGAAGGGCGAGATCCATGAGCTCAAGGAGGAGCTCAATTCACAGTACAAGGTAAGGTTTCCTTTCTTGCATTTTAGGTTTCTTGGTAAGTTGGTTAGTTTTTTTCTATTCGAGGTTCGGAGAGTGCGACGAAATTCTTGTACGATGATTTCTGCTTGACGGGTACTGCTCTGCTTTTGCTGAAGGATTTCGGGATATGTTTCTTTCGCGAAGGCATTGTTTGCGATGATAACCAGGCTCGAATGCTTTCTGGATTGGTGGATTTCTGGCATTCCACAGGTTTATGGATCTGTGATTGGTGATTGTTGGTCAAGTCAAAGTTGTTATTGCGCATTTCCGTGCGCGTGAGTAGTTTTAAGGCCTGTCGATTGGAGGTTTTTTATGGTCAGCAGCTTGATTTCGTGACTGTCTTGTTACAGTGAGAACAATTGTAGATTTTTGCGCTCGAATCCAGCTGATGTTTTAGAGAAAGAGAATGATCTAGGTTGGAGTAGGCGATCTTATACTATTTCGGGCCAAATACTTTTTGAGGATGTTCCGATGTGCTGGGATACATGCAATTAGTCCACTTAAACATACATAGCGTCAAAAGCGCGTTCTTGGTTTATTTTCCTAAGAGCTAGTCGTCCTAATGATCATCATCCCACTCTTGACCTCTATTTTCAGCATTACGAAATTGACCGCATTTGTATAACCTACTTAGATGAGGTTCAGTCAGCAATGTTTTTGATTACTCTAAACGTAATGCAAATTTGAACTCAAACACGCATCATTCGCTTGATGCACTTGTCGCTTGCGTTGCCCCGTCCCCATGTTATGAACTTTATTTTCGTAGTAGAGGCACGTGCACTCGGGGTTGAAGGATAGACCTCTCTTTTAAAGGATTGAATTTGATGCACATGTAAGATGTGTGACAGAAGCTGTTGCACAATATGTGACGTTTGATTCGTAGGGTTTTATTACCACTTCTTAGCTAATTTTGTAACTTCGTCTTGTGTTTTTACAAATCTCTTTTTTCCTCCTCAGGTCCTTTCTTCGTATTATACGTTCTGTAGTTAATGTGGCTCGCAGATTCTCTAACTTAGCATTACGGAAATTTCATATGTCTGTATATTCTGTGAGAACACCTTTGTGGATTGATGTCTTTTCGTATGCGATGGATTCTTTTATCTGGTGAGACTCTGCTTATCTGCATGCTTTATATTTGTGAAGTTGTTTGATCTGAACGTCCTTAACAAACTTTATAGCTCTGGTGCTTCTCTGCTTGTGACACAAAATGTGTCGTGTTTGCAGGATAAGAAGAAGGATGCAGTGAAGAAGGTTATTGCTGCGATGACCGTTGGAAAGGATGTGTCCATGTTGTTTACAGATGTGGTGAACTGTATGCAAACAGAAAATTTGGAGCTCAAGAAGCTTGTATATTTGTACCTGATCAACTATGCTAAGAGCCACCCTGATCTTGCGATCCTTGCTGTAAACACATTTGTGAAGGTTTGTATTTACATGCTCCGAAGCGTTTTATGCATGCCGTGAAATGTTTTGTATCATTTTGCTCTTGCAATAGTCGATACAGCGATTACATATCAGATAATTCGTACCAATTTCTTTTCATTCTGTTATGAAAATAATGATGTCTACTTATTTTCACAGGATTCACAAGATCCAAATCCTTTAATTCGGGCACTAGCTGTCAGGACAATGGGTTGTATCAGGGTTGATAAGATTACGGAGTACTTATGTGACCCTTTGCAAAGGTGTTTAAAGGTCAGTATATGCGTTGTTTCTTATTCATTGCTTGGAACTGACCGTGCTTTGTTTTTGCCATCGATCTTTTGACATAATTGGAAAGGTGTCTCTGGTCTAGAGAATGTTGCAAGTAAAACGCTTATTTTCAAGATACATAGAATCCTTGAAAGCCTGTCTCTCTTGTATTTCTCGGTCATCCGAACTTGGTTGGTCATGCAGGATGATGATCCTTATGTTCGAAAAACTGCGGCCGTTTGTGTTGCTAAGTTGTATGACATCAACGCAGAGCTGGTAGAGGACAGAGGGTTTCTCGAGGCTCTGAAGGACATGATATCTGATAGCAATCCTATGGTTGTTGCTAACGCCGTGGCAGCACTTGCTGAAATTCAAGAGGGTAGCAGCAAGACTATTTTTGAGATCACAAATCATACACTGTTCAAGCTTTTGGCGGCTCTAAATGAGTGCACAGAGTATTTGTTACCCTGACTGGACTTCTGTTTCAAAAAAATTAATATTCACATACAAACACACATAAGCACACGCACTTACTTTCATCCAAATGGTCAAAGTTACCTGTTGATGTTATTAGCTTAATTTTATGCATCATTCCTTCTCATCGTGCACATTTGCTTTCGCTTAAATTTTGATTTTAATAGTTACTGAATTGAGTTAAGTCTCTATTGAGCATGGAGTAATTATACCTATGATTGCAGGTGGGGTCAGGTTTTTATACTGGATGCCTTATCCAAATACAAAGCTAAAGATGTCCGAGATGCTGAAAATATTGTAGAGCGCATAACTCCTCGCCTGCAGCATGCCAATTGTGCTGTAGTCTTGTCTGCTGTGAAGGTATCATTACTCTCTGCAGCTATAGTTATTATTTATTCCTTCTAGCCTCTCTTTCTGTATGCAAGCTGCATAGCTATTCATACCTGATTTCTGTACGAGCTGCCTGCTAGCACTTGAACAAACTTAGATTAACTGAGATGTTCTAGAGGCTGATGTCAACTTGATGGATCGAGGTTTGCTGTAGGCACATTCTTTATCGATATCCCGTTCTGACTTTTATTTTCAATGAAGGTAATCTTGCTACAAATGGAGCTCATCACAAGCACAGACGTCGTGCGAAATTTGTGCAAAAAGATGGCACCACCTTTGGTGACACTTTTATCAGCAGAGTCTGAGATCCAGTATGTGGCACTTCGTAATATTAATCTCATTGTCCAACGACGCCCAAACATTCTTGCACATGAGATCAAGGTCTAATGCAACAGCCTCGTCGTTGATGCTTTGTACAAGAGCTAAATGCTCAGAGAAGATAGCCGAAACAATAGCTCACATGATTTTGACGTATTGACGAACCATAGATTTTTTGTCGAATCTGATTGTGTATCACATTTTCTAAAAGTGGAGGTTGTTCATATCAGTATGCAGTTCAGACAACATTAGTTGAAGCCCATTCCTTACAATGACACTTTGGATTAAACTGTTCAATCAAATGCCTATATCTTATTCCCACAGGTATTTTTCTGTAAGTACAATGATCCTATTTACGTAAAGATGGAGAAGCTGGAGATTATGATCAAACTTGCCTCAGACCGTAATATTGACCAGGTATTATTGTGCATCTCGTCTTAATTGTTTTGAAGCTTTTTGAGACTAAGATTTATTGACCTAATTCAGTGATCTCGTTGTGAGTGTGGTGTCTAAGCGGGAGAAGTCAGATGCTGATGTTTTAAACTATAGAAGTTGTTTCAACATGGATAAGAAAACAGAGTGATCTCTGTGTGAAGACACTGCTTAATGAGTCGACTGGTTTGCTTCTTCGTCCAGGTTCTATTGGAGTTCAAGGAGTATGCCACAGAAGTTGATGTTGATTTTGTGAGGAAAGCAGTTCGAGCTATAGGACGATGTGCAATTAAACTGGATCGAGCAGCTGAACGCTGCATCAATGTTCTCTTGGATCTGATCAAAATCAAAGTTAACTATGTTGTGCAAGAAGCAATTGTAGTAATTAAGGATATTTTCCGAAGATATCCCAACATGTAAGAGTGCATGCAGCTGGATATGTGTTGCATGTTCAGACAGTTTCCTATCAGTATTTGCGTGTAGTCAGATAGTTTTCTGCATTTCTTGGGGTTAAAATGTGGTCACTTGCAACTTGAACAGGTATGAGTCCATCATTGCTACACTTTGTGAAAATTTGGATACTCTTGATGAACCTGAAGCAAAGGTACTCTGAAAAGCTTAGGACATCTGCGTTTATTAACGCTTGATGTCTATTCTGTCTTTATTTGTGAGAATTACTTCCTTTATTACCTACGTGCTGCTGTTTCTTGGACACTAGGATGAATCGTTTGTATGCAACTAAGGATCTTTCTTGTAGTAACCTAGTTTTATTTTTATTTTTATTTTTATTTTGTCTTCCTATGCAGGCCTCTATGATTTGGATCATAGGTGAGTATGCTGAACGTATTGATAATGCGGATGAGCTGCTTGAAAGTTTCTTAGAAACATTTCCCGAAGAGCCAGCTCAAGTGCAGTTGCAGCTTCTTACTGCTGCTGTAAAGCTATTTTTGAAGAAGCCTACTGAGGGTCCTCAACAGATGATACAGGTATTTTCCTTGAGCTAGATGTACATAGTGGCCAGGATGTGCTCCTCATATTGGAAAATCGTTGTCAGGTTCGGCATCTGAATCCAGCTTTTCTGTACGTAAAGGGCGTTGGAAGTTTCTAAGATGGACTTCTGGCGCCAATTGATCATTGTGCTGAATTACGTTCTTCTGGATAGGTTGTGCTGAACAATGCTACACAAGAAACCGATAATCCAGACTTGCGGGATCGCGCATATGTATATTGGCGTCTACTTTCCACGGACCCTGAGGTGCGTGAACTTCAGTCTTGCTCTGTTCTCTTTTATAGGACTTGTGTTGATGAAACGCTAGTCTGGATTTTCGTACTAGTTGCGGTTCGCCTTGACTGACACATGCAGACATTGATTCATTCTTTTATGTATTGTTGATGGTTTGCATGGACTCGAGTATTGCGTTGTCTTCGTAAGAGTTGTATAACTGATAGAAACAAGCGACTGATCTTGGTAATTCTGATCCCTACTGGTAACTAATGTTTAAAGCAACGGGTTTTAGAAGATAAGATGAAGACAAGCGATTGGGTTTTTCTTGCAGGCTGCAAAAGATGTTGTTTTGGCCGAGAAGCCTACAATTAGTGATGACTCCAATAACTTGGATCCATCTCTTCTGGATGATCTGCTGGCTAATATTGCTACACTTGCATCTGTATATCACAAGCGTCCTGACGCATTTGTAAGTCGTGCACGAGCGGTTGCTACAAGAGAGGAGGATGATGAGTATGCCGAGGGCCAGGATTCTGGGGCTGGAAATTCATCAGCTCCAGTTCCTGATATGGCCACACCAAGTGCAGTAGTGCCTCCTACTTCTGCCGCTGCTGCAGTTGAAGCAACTTCTGTTCCAGCTCCTGTACCTGATTTATTGGGGGATCTCATGGGATTCGAGTCGGCCTTGGTACCAGTTGGATCTGCTACTGCGGCAGCTTCGTCAGAGTAAGCAACAAATATGCAGTAGGCCTTTGTTTTATTTCGAAGTTCTAGTTTATGCGCGCTTGTTCACTTCGGGCTACAGTCTATTACACATTGAACTTCATTTTGTTGTTACAGTTGTGAAACTTAGTCTCTGTTGATAACTTCTATAACGAATTAAGTCGTACTTTCTTTAGAAGTGCCTCTCAAGTACTAACAGATTTCATACCTTGGTTTCCATTAGCCAACGGATTTTGTAAAGTATTAGCTATTTATGGCTTGTGTTGCAGCCCTCCTTTACCTATCCTACTTCCGGCAACAACTGGTCAGGGTTTGCAAATCTCCGGACAATTGACCAGGCGTGAAGGAAAAATCTACTACAATCTCAAATTTGAAAACCATACTCAAACTCCCCTAGATAAATTTATGATCCAATTCAACAAGAATACATTTGGTCTTGCTGCGGGAGGACCTCTTCAGGTGCACCTACTGATTTATGCTTTAATGATGCATGCTTACCATGTTGGCTCCCTTGGTTGACACAAGCAGTTTATTCCTCGTCAGAAATTAACTTCTTTATTTTCCCACAATGTTGCGTAGGTGCCTCTTATCCAACCTTCGGGCTCAGCAAGCACATTGCTGCCTATGGTTCTTTTCCAAAATGTCTCCGAGGGTCCTCCCAATTCCGTGCTTCAAGTAGCAGTCAAGAACAGCCAACAGCCTGTATGGTACTTTAGCGACAAAATTCCGTTGCAAACACTTTTTGTCGAAGATGGTCGCATGGAGAGAGGAACCTTTTTGGAGGTACTGTTCTCGCTCGACACCTGTGGTGTCAGGTTTTGAATGATTGCAAGTGCTAGGGCTTGTTCTCTATACTTTCCGATACTTGTATTTCTGATATTATAGTACTTGTTATATACCAGACCTGGAAGTCTTTACCTGATTCACACGAGGTTGCCAAGGACCTTCCCAATGCGGTGATTACGAATGTGGATGCTACTCTGGAGAAGCTTGCCACTACCAACCTATTCTACATTGCTCGACGAGTGCTGAAGGACACTAACCAAGAGGTAAGCTACTTGGTTCTGTGTTTATAGGTTTGCGCCTATTGAAGTGCAGGGCATTTCATTTGGTTGGATCACAGTAATGTAATACACGCTTATGAAATCCTACAGATGTTATCATGAACCTGGTGTTCAGCAAATTGGTTAGTGTTGCGTTGACTTATCAATGGTTGTGTTTTTGCAGGTTCTTTATCTGTCTGGCAAAGTGCCACCGAGCATTGCGTTTCTTGTTGAGCTCACCTGCAAAGTAGGCTACCCAAGTGTCAAGTGTGCAGTGAAGACCCCAACCCCAGAGATGGCCCCATTATTCTTCGAAGCCATTGAGTCTCTTTTGAAGTAGATTCTGTACGAGCTTGGATAATGATTCTTGGCAGCAAGCATTGCTCAGGTCTAGTCTACATCTGAGAGGTAGATTTCCAGTTAAGAGTAGGGATACAAATTCGTAGTGGCTGTCGCAGTTGTTGGAGGACGACCCTGTTACAGGATTCTGTTGCATCGAGATCTTACTCCCGACTTTTGACACGTGCCTATTTCATGACATATGAATGAAATGAGATACTAATGATTTCTCTCCTTTGCCCTAATCAATGGGGCAGTTTGGGTGCAATGAGATTCTCATCACGGCAGTCTTTGCCACTCATCTTTCTCTACAAATATGTCGGACTAAATTTGCACTAGTTAAAAGTTCATCGTGATTGTCCAGATTCTGTCCACAAATCATTGTTTGGCATATGCACATGAACTGGCGCGTCCCTGAAACGATCATAAATACATGTCAGTTGGGTTGGAGAACCGGATTGTATCACGCTTTGGCAGTTTTGTTTTCAAGACGAGTTTCATGAACTTTTAGTATTTTAATATTTAGGAGCTCATGAAATTTACTGGGAGTTACGGAGTGCTTAAGATAGAGTGGCCGCGGGAAAGGACGGGTTTCTACTGAATGAGATTGGGAGGAGCTGGGTTTGCAGTAGCCATGTGAGGCTGCGCTAAGGGGAGCCATCAGACACCAGACTGTGATCAGTCTGTGGGATTCCACCCCCTGAAACACATCTGCAATGGATTATAGAATGTTTGACAGATTATTATACAAAACTGTTGCTGACATTTCCTGGCACCTACTAACCAAAACATGAGACGTGTGCACTGACGTGAGACAGTGGATTGGATTTCAGAGTTGATGATATCATCGTTGATGACGTCACTTTTTCGGTACAGTAGCTTTGTCCTCTTAAGTGAGTTGACCGCTGACAAGGAAATCCCTATTCATGCATCCACATTTAGAACTGCTTTAGCCATTTGCACCCACTCATATCCACTCCAGCAAGTTCAGGGAGAGTTGAAGAATTTATTTGGTATCATGTACAAGTTGTCCTTGAAAGAGTGCAATATTCAATTTGTGCACAACATGCACAATAATCATGGAAAAGGGTGCAAGTGATTCATGCCCCATGAGAGGTATCAGTATTTAACACGATTTAGATGTGAATATTCGATTCCTTGTTTTCATTGATTTTGCAAAATAGATTGATAGGTAATACATACCTCAACTTGAGGGATGAAAAAATTGATTCCAACTCAACTCATGTAGAGACATGTTTCGTTATGTAACACATAAAAATATTGACACAGTTCACATTTAATGTTTCTCTTTTTGGGAATAGTTGTTTGACAGAGTTTTTGAAATTTCAAATACTTGTAATTGTATTAGTTTTAAAAAATAATTCCAGATCCAATCTTGATTAACCTAAAAAAATTCAATTTATTTAAAATTACAGTTGTGGTTAAAACTTCCTGAAAATTGAAATAAACTAATATAATTAATGAATTTGAGATGGTTTTGAGATACCAGGGAGTTCCAGAATATATAAAAGCACAAAAGTCATTTGAAAGTTGTTTTAATCGTGATGCAAAGGCAAAATGGCCACAAAGTCAAAATGTATATTTTGTATATTTGGGTAAATAAGGGCTTTTCCCTCAGCCTCGGACAAACTTGCTAAAGTTACAACTAAAGAATGTATTGGAAAATAGGAGGAAAAAAAATAAAAAAAAATAAAGTGAATTAAATGACATACTAATCAACCAAGGAGGGGATATTTGGTGGTGTTTGTAGTTTTACTTATGTTTAAGATGTTTTAAAAACTTGGATAACCCTAAACCTTTATTATTACTGCAATATTGAACCTTTTGGCCCACTTCTTGCCCAATTAGACTACCAAGCATCTGAATGAGATTAAGACCCATGCATGATTTGTCTTGACATCTGCCTTAATTAGTGTGGGCCCCTTCAAGTCCACATGAAGACACAATGATACTTCATCACATCTTGCTCAAAGACTCCTCCATGGTGCTCTTGTGGCCTTAGAGATCTTGTGCTTTTCATTTTTTAAGTCATGTCACCACAAATTGCCACTAGTGAAGAATTTATTGGTTTTTCTAGTCTATCATTTTTGTGATTTTATTTTATTTTATTTTATTTTTTTGTAAGGTTTGTCACATTTACTTTCTAATTTATACTATGGAAGTTTAAAAAAAACATAAAGCTGTTTGTGAAAGACCACACAATATACTTTTGCAAGAATTTCAATCCTCTTGTAGATTTTATGCTTTGAATTATCAAGTAAGACATCAGTAATCACATGCATGTCAGTGGAAATAAATATTTTGTTTGGCTTTTTTTAAAAAAGTTGTGAAGAGAATACATTCCTCCAAAGGTTTAAGATGTAATGCTTGCTTTTTTCTTTTTCTTTTTTAATTTCTTTATCATCATTATAATTAATGTAAAATACCCATAATTATTGTGAGAATCCATAAATTTTTGGTTGAGTCCTCAAAAAAATTCCCTACATATCCTAACATTAAGGGAGTGCAAACCTTATCAATACAGCATGCCATGTGATCCAAATTCCTTACTCCATACTTGCTATTCAGAATGTACCTAGTATTGCACAATGCCATAGCATTTCATTTCAGTTCTCAAGCATTTCATGACAAATCAACACACTTCAAAAGTTGAAGACAATTGTGTAATAAGACTGGCAAGACTGGACTGCAAGTTTGTAGTGCAAGCCCCCCACAAATAAATATACAAACATGGATTGGTGCAAACACAGTTCAGTGTGAGAAGGTTATGTGCAGCCACATTTGTTTGGTGAGAGGATCTAATTAACTGTGTGGTCTTGTGTGTCTGCCCTTCTTTTGAGGGTCCCCCCCCCTACACCCTCCATGTCAGGCTGGGCTATTAATCTGACAGTGGGGATGGGTGTTCGAGAGGGTTCTAGAAGCTCTCGCAAGGGTGTCAGAATCTCAGGATGCGCCGCTTTGAAACAGAAAAGTTGATGACAGCAGGAGCATGATGGCATTCTCCAAAGGTGTTAAAAATAAGAGGAGAAGCTCGAATCAATGAAGTCCACCAAAAGGATATCTTTTCGACTCTGTCGCGAAGCTGCTCGTAAAGCACCTTCTTCCTTTTCATGTGGGTACCCTTGTGAACTGTATTTCTGTCTCCCCTCTCTACAACCCCCTCTTCATAGCATGAGTCTCCAGTGCCTTCAAAAATGGTCGGATGCGATGTTGAATGATCAAACCAGCTTTCTGCAACTTGTGAAACTAATTATATCTGTGGATGTTCAAACCTGCTTTTCCGTCTCCCCTCCTCCTTCCCTGGGTGGTGGTGTGGTGGCCTTCACCGTCTCTCTGGTCGAATCGCACTAAAATCCCTCTTTAGTATCATACTGCTTGCTTCCCGAGGGCTAATTGTTGCATTTCAGCTCAAGATGTTGTATCAAGGTTTTGCCCTCCGAGGTTTTGTGTGGCTTATTTTTTTGGTTTTCCACGTTGACCTCAATTCCGTTTGTGGTGCTAAGTTTGATTTCCCTGTCGTCGGCGCTGGTCCTCAGATTGGTGCATTGGACTGTAAAACTGGTGCACTGTTGGACAAACTTGGACCACGTTCTTAGAACGCAGATTGTTCTCGCGGTAGAGATAGAGGGGTGGGAATCATGTCGCGTCGGTCTTCTTCATGATCAGGGTAATGTGTTTGTGAAGGTTTCTGTCTGCGGGACCACTGCTCGCCGTCTGCTCGCACTGCCTCTGTGCCCAGCGCTATGACGCTATCACGGCGACAATTCTCGTCAGTGTGTAACTATAGTAGGCTGCATTTAGGCTAGACACAACTATGAGAACTATTTTCAATCAGTGTCGCCAGCTGTGCAATCAACTCTCAGCGTCACCGGTAAGGGCAGCCGAACCATCGGCGCTCAGAGTGAAATCTCGTGAGAAGCAGAAGATATGGAAAAGGTAGGAGGTGGCAGCGAGGCGATGAAAGGTCAAGCTGGTTCCCAGAACCAGACATTCCAGACACCGGAGAATTTGCCCAAGGACCTTTCAGAAGGATCCGGCGGTGAATCGAAAGCAGATGTCGACCAGAAAAAGGTCGCACCGAAGGTGTCCTTCTTTCTGTTGTTCAAGTACGCAGATGCATACGACTACTTGCTCATGGTGTTGGCATTCATCGGAGCCGTGGGCGATGGATCTTCGTTTTCTATCATGCTTTCCGTTGTGGGCAGCCTCATTAACACCTTTGGCAGCAGCACCAATGTTTCTATGGATGAATTCAATAAGAAAGTCATCGAGGCAAGTGCATATCGAAATTTCCCGTCACCACTCTGCGAATGCTAGTTCTACTTTCCGATTGACTGTCAAATGTACTTCCTAAACACTGGAGGTGATGGATCACTGCAGGGAACTCTCGGCCTCACTTACATTGCATGCGGCGCATTCGTTTGCAGCTTTCTGGGTGTGTCCCCTTTCCCAATTTCTCTTCCTACTGTAAGTGTTCATGAAAATCAGAGAATCCTACTTCAGAGCAGCCAAATTTTATCGTTGATTCCCTAGTCCCTGAAAGCAGCATGTTTCAATTATCCCAACGCACCGTCCTCAACGTTTGTGAGGAATTTGTTGTGTAGAGGCTGGTTGTGCGCTGAGAACGGCCGATCGCCAGGCGTCTAAAATGCGAGCCAAGTATCTGAAAGCCATCTTGAGACAGGACGTGGGATTCTTCGACACCTCTGGTGCTAACGTTGCAGAAGTCGTTAACAGCGTGGGGACTGACACTCTAGTCGTACAAGATGCAGTCGGTGAAAAGGTCGGGTACCGACACCCTTCTTCGCCTTCGTCTTCGTTCTCTTCTTCGGCGAAAAGAAATTAGTCTTGCAACGCCAATTTGAAATGCAAGGACTCACGTGCATTATTTCTCTGTGCATGGGGCAGATAGGCAACTTTGTGATGAACATGGCCAGTTTTGTGAGCGGCTTCGTGGTGGCGTTCTACCTGGAATGGAGGCTGGCCATGGTGCTAGTCGCTTTTTTGCCTATCCTCATGATTCCAGGGCTCTTGTATGGCCGCGCTTTAACTGGACTTGCGCGGTCAATGCACGCCGCCACCTTGAAAGCGGCAACCGTGGCGGAACAAAGCCTGTCATCAATAAGAACTGTGTACTCGTTTGTGGGAGAGCAGCGGACACTAACGCGGTACTCGCAAGAATTAGACTTCACGGTGAAAACAGGGTTGAGGATGGGCCTCGCCAAGGGTTTGGCCACCGGTGCCAATGGTGTCACATTTATCTGCTGGGCTGTCATGGCCTGGTATGGCAGCCTGCTCATCATGCACCAAGGTCTGCAAGGGGGCACCGTTCTGGTTTGCGGACTCGCAGCGATGATGGGAGGGCTGTAAGTTCATCACCACTAGATTTGTATGTTGTTCGTCGTTTGTATGCTCAGAGCTTGGCCAAATGCACAAACTTGGGATGGATACTCATCAAAGACACACTCGCAATGGATGAAACGCAGGGGTTTGGGGACAGCGTTGCCCAACTTGAGATACATTGCAGAGGCGCAGATGGCAGCCCACAAGATGTTCACAATGATAGATCGTGTGCCTGATATCGATTCGGAAGATCTGTCGGGGCAGACGCCGGAGAAGGTCACCGGCACCCTCGAGCTGCGGAATGTCAACTTTGCGTACCCGTCGCGCCCCAAACAGACCATCTTCGAGGATTTCAACTTGGTCATCCCTGCTGGCAAAACGGTCGCCTTGGTGGGATCTAGTGGGTCCGGAAAATCCACTGTAATTGCGCTACTGGAACGATACTATGATCCGCTGGCAGGAAGTGTGTTGGTGGATGGCATCAAGATCAAGGATCTCCAGTTGCGGTGGCTGCGCTTGCAAATTGGGCTCGTGAGCCAGGAACCGAGCTTGTTCGCGACGACGATCAAAGACAACATCGTGTTTGGGAAGGACGGCGCTTCTATGGAGGAGATCACTGAAGCTGCCAAGGCTGCGAATGCGCATACTTTCATTTCTCAGTTGCCTAAGGGCTACGACACCATGGTAGGCGAGAAGGGCGTGCAAATGTCTGGGGGTCAAAAGCAGAGAATTGCGATCGCGCGGGCTTTGCTTAAAAATCCTCCAATACTGCTCCTGGACGAAGCCACCAGCGCTTTGGATTCCGAATCAGAGCGTGTCGTCCAGACTGCCTTAGACCAGGCAGCTGTGGGGCGAACCACCGTCGTGGTGGCTCACCGCTTGTCCACCATTCGCAATGCCGATCTAATTGCTGTCGTACACGCCGGTCGTGTCGTTGAGACTGGCTCCCATGAGGAGTTGTTGATGCTCGAGGGAGGAGCGTACTCTTCCTTCGTCAACATTCAAAATTCCCAGCCTGAGAAGGACCATCTGCAGGTGATTGATTCAGACAACCTTTCGAATGCCCCAGCAGCTGCTTTGCAGCTCAGGAATTCATCGAGCAAGAGGAGTTCAGGGAGTTTTCGGCGAGACCAGAGTGTGCGCCGGTCGATGAGCGTGCGTGGCTATTCGGATGCAGCACAGTCGGAGGAAGCAGGAGAAAAGCTGAAAGCTCCATCCATTGGAAGGCTTCTGAGGCTAAACAAGCCGGAATGGAAGCAGGCTATCTTAGGATCCATCGGGGCGGCCGGATTTGGCTTTGTGCAGCCGTTGTACGCGTACTCTCTGGGAAGTATGGTGTCTACATTCTTCGAGACGGACCATGACAAGATGCGTGTGAGCATCCGGAATTTCTCGCTCATATTTTCGGCACTTGGAGTGGGGTGCCTGTTTACGAATGTCACGCGGGATTATAATTTTGCAAGCATGGGCGAGAGGTTGACGAAGCGCGTGCGAGAGCTCATGCTGACCAAGGTGCTAACCTTCGAGGTGGCGTGGTTTGACGAAGAGGAACATTCAAGCAGCGCTGTGTGCTCCCAGCTCGCCTCGGACGCGACTGTGGTGCGATCCTTGGTGGGAGATCGGTTGTCATTGTTGGTGCAAACAGGCGCGGCAATATTGTTAGCCTGCATTTTGGGCCTCGTGACGGCGGGGTTGTTTGCCCTCGTCATGATCCTCACGCAACCCATCTGCATCCTATGCTTCTACGGCAAGAAGGTGCTGCTCAAGAAGATGAGCGAAGGCAACTTGAAATCGCAGGGTCAGTCCATGCAGGTGGCCAGTGAGGCAGTCGCCAACCACCGAACCATCACGGCGTTCTCATCGCAGAATGTA
Organism: Physcomitrium patens; assembly: GCF_059467195.1. Lineage (NCBI taxonomy): Eukaryota > Viridiplantae > Streptophyta > Bryopsida > Funariales > Funariaceae > Physcomitrium > Physcomitrium patens. The sequence continues at coordinate 1,808,848 of NC_143423.1, forward strand.
GTGTTGAAGAGCTTTAGCTCAACGCAAACTGTTCTTCAGAGGGGAGCTCTGCGCAGAGCGCTGATAGCGGGTGTAGGCTTGGGGCTTGCGCAGTTTGCCATGCTGGCCACATGGGCCTTCTTCTTCTGGTTTGGCGCGCGCTTGATCAACCAACACAAGTTGAGTTTCGCCGGCATGTTCAAGGTGTTGTTCGTCCTCATCAGCACAGGGCGCATGATCGCCGAAGCCGGAAGTGCAACCTCGGATTTGGCCAAGGGCTCACAATCTGCCGCTACCATCTTCGGCATCCTGGACCGGAAAAGCCGCATCTTGGCTCAGGAAGGGAGCCTTGAGAAAGTGGAGGGCCATATTGAGCTCAAAGACGTGCACTTCGCATACCCTATGCGCCCTGACGTGAAGGTCTTCCGAGGCTTCTCCCTGAAGGTCCAAGCAGGCCACAGCATCGCTCTGGTGGGGCAGTCGGGATCAGGGAAATCCACCATCATAAGCCTCATCGAGCGCTTCTACGACCCTCTCAAGGGCGCCGTATACATCGACTTCCGCGACATAAAAACATTCCCTCTCAAAACTCTCCGCCGGTACATTGGCCTCGTGGGCCAGGAACCCACACTCTTCGCTGGTACCATCCGCGACAACATCCTGTATGGGAAGGAAGACGCAACGGAAGCCGAAGTGATAGAAGCAGCCAAATCCGCCAACGCGCACTCGTTCATCAGCGGGTTGTCGAATGGGTACGACACGAACACAGGCGAGAGGGGCCTGCAATTGTCAGGAGGGCAGAAGCAGCGCATTGCCATCGCCAGAGCCATTCTGAAGAACCCAGCAATTCTGCTGCTGGATGAAGCCACCAGTGCTCTGGACTCGCAGTCGGAGAAAGTGGTGCAAGACGCGCTGGACCGCATCATGGTGGGGCGAAGCACCATCGTGGTGGCGCATCGCTTGTCCACCATCCAGAACGCCCACTCCATCGCAGTCATCTCCGAGGGCACCATCTGCGAGCAAGGTTGGCACCATGAGCTCCTGGCCAAGCGCGGCGCTTACTTCGAGCTGGTCAAGCTGCAAAATCACTCCCCGAGCTCGTGATTTCATATTGCGGTGACCTCCACTCGCCGCAACAATTCATTGCGCATTGTGGTGAACAAGTGCATTGTACTGCTACTGCATTCACAAGGATTTTGTTAGTGTGAGAGTATTATTTACTTCATGGCTCCCTTTGTCCTCCTCCTTTATTTCCTCGCTTTCTATTCTAGTTTCAGCTCATGGCATGCAGCAAAAAGATTGTACCAAGCATCCCATTTGTAACAATACTTTGAGTGCATTTTGGTCCAATTTATTTTTGTAAAGTTTCTTGTACACGTGTCCGGAGTGATGGAAAGTCTTGTTTGCGTAATGCTTCAACAGGGAATTGTGTTTTTAAATGTATGTTTTTGTTTAACTTGTAGAGATGCTTCTGTAGTTGTTTTTTACAAGTAACTGTAATACATGTATCAATTGTACTGATCATGTGCCCAAGGACAATAATTAGCAAACAAGGACGTTGGTTTTATTATGATAATATAAGTGCAATAAATTAGAGAGGGGGGGGGGGTCACATGTCATCTACTAAAAAGTCAGCTAACTAATGGTTTTCTTTTCTTCTCGAGAAATTTTTAGGAAATCAAGTTATTTATCGTATTCGAACAAGTTAAATTCTACTTTAAGGAGAGTCCCTGAAACCAGATTATAGACGGTGACAAGGAACAAAACTACTTCAAGTAATTAGTAGTTAGAAGTGGAATTTATCAAAGCTCAAAGAATCTATCTTGCCTCCTTATTTTTATTTTATTTTATTTCAACATTCAAAAAAATTGATTTTGAATTCTTAATTCAAAAAACATACTTATAAAAAGTAATGTATTCGGTTTTATTAACTTTTTATTTTTATTTTTATAAAACTAACATTTTACCTATTCAAATAAGATTTGCACTGGGGGATACTTTTTTAAACTGCAGCATGATTTGTTACCTTTAAAATCAGTATAACCCATTTTGATTTTCTATATGTTCACAGTAAAATACATACCTTTTTCTTGTCTCGGTACTTGGTACCAACTTGGGAAATGGTTTTTTTATATGTTCACAGTACAAATAAAAATAAAATAAAGTACCAGGGTACCAAGACAAAGCAACTTGTCTTGGTATCCTGGTGCCAACTTGGGAAATGGGGCTTTATTTCGAATTGCATTATTCTTGGTTGTCTGTAAGCAAATGAACTCGTTCATGTGATACTCTTTTTCTAAATTTATGTGGCTCATCCTGAAATCCTACCTGGGCTAATAGGATTTTGCTGACTGGATCGATTCAAACTTCATACTAAAGTATTTACGCTTCTGTTGTACCAACTCAGCATCCATAAGTTAGAAGTAATGCAAACAGCCGAAACGAAGATCTAACAAGCATCAAAATGGGAAAGAGCACGTTAACCTCTAGAACAATTGTCCTTTCTCTCCGTTGGTTCTGCTACTAACTGCTTATGTCTAATGGCAACGATTATCTAAGTGGCACCTAGTTGATATTGACATGATTGAAATTTCGAAGCAAACTTTCCTCAAGAGGTCTCTGGGTTCAACTAAAGCAGCCTCATGGAATTATAGCGTTAGACCAACGTCAAGAATTTAGCAGTGTCCTCATCAGCCTGGGCGATCAGTCCGCTTCATGAGTGATTTGGGCACATCACATTATATAAAATATCAATTGTAATGTGATACAAAAAGTTTTCAACGCATTATCTTCACCTTTCTGAATTTGCATGGTAGAAACTGTTGTTTGCAAGTTGATCCATGTGGATCAGAGCTGTTTACTTCTTTCACTCGTACCCACCGGCCAGCCCTTCGTCGATTTTTACTGTCAAGGTACACCAATGTTTAAAGAAAAAGAAATAATGGATTAAATCGGCGTTTCAGGTCCATGAGGTCCTGGATGGCGTCGTCCAGTGATTTTAAGGTAACCAGAAAGAGGAGAAAAAAGAGGTCACTCCAAGCTAAGGCGAAGAACAAAACTTTCTTTAAGTTTGCCAGTCTCGCTGATCTACAGCACTGCACCAAAAACATTTTTCTCAAACCTGGAACTTTCTGCCACCCTCGTACACCCCAACAGTTTTATCGGGATTCTGCTGCGGCCGAACCTGCACAGATATTGGGAAACAGATGCCTTACTGTGTGGACGCAAAAGCTTAAGCACTGCTCGATATTTTGTCTGTCCTGGAACCAGACTGTCAGCACGAACTTTTGCAAAGATTAAACAACCTGAAACAAGTTACGCGTGGGTTCATAGAGCTGCTGAAAGAGGTATTGTAAAGCCGCGGTTAACACTCAACAAATGCTCTGAGCAACCCCCTCGTCACATCACATTCCTAGAACCTTAGAACTGACCAAATCCTAACCTGAATAGCTTCGTATTTCCTGCAAAACCATAACCTGAAAACCTCGTTTTGATTAGAGTACTTACCGATAAGCGCCATTGGTGACCTTTGACATACCAACAGACGCAACCGAAAACATTGCTCACGCCCGTTGACATGCATCTCATTCTCTTACGACTCTCATACCGGTTGAATCATTCCACCCTCCCGAAACCCTCAGAAATCCGAGTTCGCATTCGGCTCCTCCCGTAACACTCGTAAGTGCTTCCCGATCCTCTCCAAGCCATCCGTATCTCCTGCAGCCCATGCACGTGCAAGATAATTCTGTTCAGCACAGCTCACACGTAACTGAATACTTTTAAGGAAAACTTGACTGTGTCAGAATTGCATTTAGATCATGATGGATAGCGATAGTAGACGGCTTGCGATGGCATACACTGCCGAGGCTATCAAGCATATACTCGGGCCTAATTATTCGTAGCTCTTTGAAGCATTAACAATTCTTAAACTCTATGAATAGAACACCAATGGACTGTTAACAATGAATCGTTTGAAAACTGGCTAGAATAAGCTCTCATCAGAGTGAGATGTAGTTGATACGCAGCAGGTAAGCTATTTCTGTTGAAACTATTGTTTCTCTACTAACATAACAATCCTGACCAGCAGGTACTTAGAACTTGGTAAAATACTGATGATCTCAAATGGTGAAGTTCCTACCTAGCCTGTGCACTAGTATCGAATTAAACGACGTGCAAAGTCAGTTGCAAAAGATAATGGAGAAGCAGAATTTCATCACCACGTGGGATCCAGAAACCATGCTACCTCCGCACACAGACGTCATTTTGGAGGCAAATGACGGAAGGCTAGTCCACGCACACAAATCCACCCTGGTAAGCACCAACCACAAACACCACTCATTGCGCTATTCAATACCTACCTCTAATGTCCCCACACCTTTTCTAGTTCGTCACATCGTTCTGAGACGACTGACCGGAAATCCTCGACACTTCACCCTTCTGACAAGCTTCCAGCAAGTGAGAGAGGTTGGAAACCTTCTTCGCTGAGAATCACTGATCTACTACTATAACATTGGCCAGCCTCTAGAAACGTATGGATGACTTAAAGAACATCATTGCAGATGGGCAAATCAACTGCGTTCAAGACATTGTTCTCAGCCACGCGGGACGTTGTCAACCCACAGACAGTGAAAATGGACATGGACCATGCAAGCTTGGAGGCATTTATCCATTTCTTCTACACTGGGTTTGTCAAAGATGACCTCATGGATTCATTTGCTGACAAATTGCTTCGCGCCTCTGACACTTACGGCATCTCATTACTCCACAATCTTTGCCAAGAGAAGATGATGACGAACATCCACCCTGAGCGCATTTTCCAATACTTTCTCCTTGGCAGCAAATGCCATGCTGAGCAGCTTGTACATGCAATCATAAGTTTTGTTGCGAACAATTACAGTGACATCGCAGAAATAAATGGCTACGACGATTTCCTCAAGGATGACCCAACACTGGTTGCTAAGCTCGGCAATGGTATCGTCAAGAAGCTACAGGCAAAGCTTAAAAATCACCCTAAAATCATGTAAAATATTTGAATAAGTATGCACATAACCTTTCTAGAATACCACGAGATGCAGTAAAGGCGATTTCTGACACAAACTTCACTTCCGTCTTAAAGAAGCTCTGAGTTCGTCCCTAGTCTTCGTATCTTGACATGGGCAATGTCCAGATTTGGTCCAAAGTTCTGAATGTAATGCATTCGGTACGAAGTCGCACAGAAGAGCTCAAATGCAACTAAAACTTGCATGCACAGTACTTCATTAGTGGCAGTGGCAAGTAATAGAAATCTGGCAAGCACTGAAACACACCATGACAAACCCAGCTAATTGGAGTACCCTATTTAAATTTGATTAATTTCTATAGCATTACTGTAGCATTACTATACAACCCTGATCAACACCGTAACAAACAAAACCCGATGATATTTGGTGACAGGAGAATAATGTAGGAAGCTTTATTCATGTTCCTGCTTGCAGTCGCTCCTGTTAGCTCCGCCACTCTTCATTTGTGACCATTTAAAATAATCCTGTTCAGCTCTGTTCTGTCCAGTTGCATGCTGCACATGGCACTAGATGCTTACTATAAAGAAAGAAATCGACAAGAGTATTCTGAGCATGAATATACAGCACATCGACAGCCACAAAATGTTACATAATTTCTAGACTAGTCATTTGGAAAGTACATACGATAATGCTATTTGGATCAATGTCTACATTATCAAAGTCCTGACCTCGCGGTTGACAGAATAATGTGCACGATCTGAATGAGAAAATGATTCAGTGTGGAACCCATGAAAGAGACCAGGTGAACAGCAAAGTATCAAATATTCCAGTATGACAGAGTCCAAATCTAGCTAAAACTATTGTAACGCTGGACTCAATACCCACAAGGTCTTCAGAAACTTCCCGAATTGTACGATTCATAATCTCCTAGAATCACGACTCATGTGAGACCTAAATCAAAGAAATGAACCAGAAGCGCCCAATCTCTCTCCCTCACAGATTGCAAACAACGAAGGGACTACAGTGCGCGGGAACAATCGCAAAAGGATGAGACACAGAAAGAGATCAAACGTAAGGAAAGTAATATGATGAAATCAAAGTTAGTCGTGATCAAACATAGATTATGATCACATAGTGAACGTCCATGCTAGCCTGTACGTGCTCATGAAAAGAATTGCTAAAAACGTCGTGGAAGACACAATAATACGTACAAACCACCACTTGAAGCGACTTCATTTAAACCTTATAATAAAAATGAACTGTCCTTATCATAGATCTCTTCAAACATAAATATAAAGGACCAAAGTACTCAGCCTTGCTTACAAAAGCCACAGTGATATCAGGTAACATTGAGGAGAACCGTTCGAGGAAAACATCGTCCACGATTTCTTTACTAACATCCTCAACAATAGAGACAGAAGACCTAATTTCTTTTGTTATACGTGCATTAGCACAAACATGCAGCTTTGGATCTAGTAACTGGATAGACAAGTTCCCTTGCATACCAAAGGGCACCACAATAATTACTCGATAACAAATCTTCTGCTAGTATTGTCAAAAGAATAAACTAGAGAACCTAGAGCATTTTCAATTCAGACTACTGCAATCAGGACAGAGAGTCTAAAACTGCAGTTTGATTAGATTATGGCTTGAAACCATCCTAACATGTAGATCAGACAATCAAAATACACCAATTGACATCGAACAGAGAAGCATAGACAAAGTATTTTTGTAACACGCATGCAAGCATAATCTGGACGTACTCAAAACTCATTGTCAAATATTGACATCAACAAACATGACTGACCTTGAACTGTTGACAAGGTATCTTGGCGAGGACGTTTACGCTTTAACCGTTTCAATACCCCATCATAAAGCTCCATAACTGCATTTGGACATTTTTGGAGAATGTGTCGTACCCTTCAAGAGCGGATACATCATCCAATTCCTTGGTCGCATAGTTAATTACTCTCTTTCACAACATCAGAGTTGTGTCTCCAGCAAATAACAAAGGTAACTAGAACTTTGGTAGGACTAAGCGACTGCAGAACTTATTGTTCGCAAATCGAATTAAGTGATTCAACACCATACTTATCTGCTGCTTGCAGAAGCTCGACTAGGTGGTTCCTGAGAACACCTTGATTGACAGTGGCTCTGTAAAAGAAGAAAATAATAGTGTCCAGTGCTGTGTGACTCGTTTCCATGTGAAGCGGGTACTCTTCTACCATGGGCATGCTGAACATGGCCTTGAAGTCCTCTGACTGACTGGCCTGTTAAAACTTCATATGAATAACATCTCAATTGTCATGAATGTCAAGCTGCAATCATCCTCTCGAAGGGAATCGCACTCTTCATAATCCATGCTAAAGGAGTAGACAATGATACACTATAAGACTGTTCCTTCCAATGCAATACAAGCAATGATGTGTAAAAATTCGACTTACCACGACAGCTTCGTGTTTGTAGGCCTTCCAACCATCTGATGTTTCCAAGACAATATCAGAATAAGGTGGAGGAGGGCGGTCTGGATCCCCAGCGCCTTCGAACTCCTTGCTATGCAACCTCCGCTCAAGGTGAACACGTCTCTCTTTCGTTTTTTTCTAATTCTTCAACTACAGCACGGTTTTGTTCACGTCATCATCCTAAACCAACTCGCTAATGTTCTAACGCCCACAGTTGACCGCGTATACCACTGCAAACGCATTTTCAAACAGCCAATGACAAGCTAAGAGAACGAGTACTTTAAATTCACATGTTGACTCAACACTGGTCAAGAACAGATTACTACTGGGTCAGTTGGTGTTGTGAAAAGTACACACATATCCCTTTGACACCCAATAAATACATTAACTGTACATCTTATGTTTTTTACGCAAAATCTAATGAACAAAACGGAAACGTGAAACCTCCAGCTCATCACGGCTCTTGAAGTTGGATTCTTTACATCGGTGAGGATAATTGGCCGTGGAGGGGGTTCATATTCAGCCCATTTTGGTTTATGCTGTATCATGATTTTATGTGTCGAAACATCTTCAATATAGCATGTCATGGGAAGAGAGAATTTCTCAGGATGACTTAGCGGACAATCAGAACTCCAACTTTTGAGCCGCTTCTCATAGCTGCTCAAAAGGAAACAGTCAGAGATTATTCCCACCACCAAAGTACAAGACAAGGGGAGTGAAAGTGCAGAGCGCGTACATTACTCAGCCATAGCCAGGGATGTAACCAGATATTTAGAAACTATATCAAAGAGTTAACGTGGTAACACAATATATAGTGGTGAAAAAAAAAAAAAATGACTGGTTAAGCTGCAACACCAAAAATGACGTGCTAAACAGATAATAGAACGGATAATCCAATAGTTTGGCACTACTGCCCAAAAATTAATTTCCCACATTCTTTCATGCATTAACATGTTCTCGTAACCAAAGTATGGGTCCACAATTTATGGTTGTCATGTCTTTAAAGAAGTGCAGGCTAATAAAACATGAAAATAATATACTGTGAAAATCATGCCGTAAGAACTCGCCATGTTGATCCTTTCCGAGTGTAAAGTCCATGTCTGTAAGTTCGTGAAGCTCTGCTGTGCCACGGATGAAAAACTTCTGGGTGCAGAAATACGCAAACCGCATAGAGCAGCCTTTTGCACTAGTACACTTGTAAGTGGAAAGAGCAAGCATGGCCGCTTCATCAAGCAAGGTCAAGATAGAAATGCACTTGCGTCTCTTCCCCAAACCAAGCCTACCAGCTGAAGCTACATTATCGCTCACAGCTTGTCCGGCTTTCTTAAACCTAACATCTGACATAATATTTAACGGTGCCTCGGGCACTTGCGTCTCAGCAATACGAGCTTCTTGATGAGCACGAGTAACTCGTCCCAAAGCCCTTAGAAGACTTCCAATGCTGTCAAACAGGAGTGACATCATACAAGTGAGAACGTTTGAAAAGAGCATTTCTTTCACGCAACTTATTCGTTTAATTACATATTTGTGCCACCATCTGAACACAAAGTTCGAACAAATTCCATGGTTCATCGAGCAATCCGAGCACAATGTGTGAACCTTGCAGAAGAAATGTAGGGGTAGAAAGACTACTCACGTCTGATGAGGATACTCCTTGCCATTCTGTTTACACACTTGAGTAAGGAACAATTCCACCAGCTCTTCCAACTCCTTCCTATCATGATCACATAAATCTTCGATAGCCTCTGCAGTGGGTCTCTTGTGCAAAGCTCTCCACGCATCAAATCTCGCCCGTGCCCAAGACTCGACCCTTTTGCTTCTCCTCTTGTCCTGAAAACCATTCTGTGAATCTTCCCCATTGACAGCACTCGTATTCGAATACTTCGGCTCTGCCGTCCTCAATTATGTCATTACCATCAGATTCGTCACCATCAAATGACACATCACAGTCATCCAGATTCCCTGTGCCCTGACTGTTGATGTCAACTAAAGCCTCCATAGCCGCATCATTATGCTCAGGTTCTTCACTGTTTGATACGCGTTCATGTGTCAAAGTCAGAAGATGTGGATGTTTATGTGGATTACATGGAGAAGAGCGAATGTGTACAGCCTCCGGTGTCAAGACCAAGCGTAGTGAATCAGAATTAGAAAGTGTAAAGGATGTGCCACAATTAATTGTCAACGTCCCCATAGAAGTTGCCATCTAATATATCTTTACAACCAACGATACTTTCATCTGCGCAGGTGTTATATCACAAACTCAATCACCTCAAATACCTTCGCATTATCATCCTAAAGATGAGCAAAAAAATAGTCTGAGGGAAGTGAAATGAATACAAGGAGCATAGTCAGCAAATAGGAGCAGACAAACCAAACATTCAAGTGGGTCGAACGCTGACAAAATGACTCATGTATATGACACACTGGACGAGACATACTCACAGCTGAATTTTATCGGACTCCGAGGATCCTAAAAAGCGGAGATACCATAGATAATGATATATAAAATTTGAAATACGACAACTGATGGAGGAGAGTCTTCCAAGGTCCCTCACAATTAGACATGTCCTTTGACAACAAAAAACGCAAGAAAGGTTTTATCGCTGGACCTCTGCGTATCCTTCGAGGAAATGCAGTCAAGTGTAGCACATACCTCAAAAAATGTCACTTCACTGCAATCAGCGGGAGGAACTAATACAAAGACGTTTAAAAAATGTAGCAACAAGACAGAAAGGAACAGATGATAAGCCAAAGGAAGAAAGTGTCGTCCATGTAATACGGAAGTGAAAAGGTCCACTCCCAACTTAAGTACACAACAAGGTCGCTGTCCCGAAAACTCCATGAAGAACGATGCGGAAAATCAACTAGTACAGCAAGAGTCCTGCCAACCAAAAAAGGAAGAGAGTTTTGTTTGTTTGGTTTTCTTCGTCCATTCCAACAAATGCAGAACAAAAACTAGCGCTACTGACAACGTTCTGAAACGAACTACGTACAGCCGATGGCACCGTTGGTTGTGCACAATTCTCCTTCGACTCTTTCTCGTTATCACAGAACTTCACTCAGTCAGCTCAATTAAAGATAAGTAAATAAACAGCCAGGGGAGAGAGCAGAAAGTGAACAAAGAATAATAAATAAACAATTAAATAAACAACGAAAAATAAAATAATAACAATTTACTGCGCTCTAAGTGGAACAACCGCAAAAACAACAGTGACAACAAAAATCTCCTATACAAAAAGCCAGAAGCACGCTCTCGCTATTAGAAAGGCCAAACAGGTGTGTTCGGGCACATTGAAGCGAGAGAAGCATGACGGTGACAAAGAGCACAATTGAGCAGAAAAAGAATCAGACGCTGACATTATAAAGACGATGACGAAGATGAAGAAGACGAAGAAATAGAAGCCATGCAAGTGCAATAGAGACTGAGGCAGAACGGCGAACGAAACTGTCACCCCGGCAACCCCCCACGACCATTCTGCGCGTAAAATGCCCCGCGAGCCGTCCTCCGTGCATGTCAAGGTCCGGGACAACCGATTCTGTGGAATCTCGCAGTATGCAAAACAAACTATTGGAGAAATTCTCACAAATATATATATATATATATATATATATTTTCAATTATAAATAGGTGTTCATGTAGCATCATTTTACAAAAAATCTTAAACATACATCACTAGTGGCTCACCATACACCAAGACATTTACATATATTTCAAAAGCTGCAATGAATATTAACAAATATATAGCTTCATATAAATAGCAAATTTATTACTTTTACCTGGTTTAGTCGCAAAATCTTTAAAAAATTTGATTCTATTTTTTTTTTTTACTCTGAAAAATTTTAATCAACTCAAAATTGCTACATTTTTGTAGTCACAAACATTCTATCGAATGAATTGAAACCAAAATTTAATTTAAGGAACACTACTTAAAATCTCAAATTTTATGGATTTTTTAAATCTTGTATTATTAATAATAATCCCACCAAATTATTATTACCTCCTACAATGATAATATTATTTTCATAATTGTGTCATTACAATTGTATCTTAATTTGAAATACCTCTACAAGTTTGATCTTGCAAACCACAAAAGATTGAAATTTGATCTTTTTCATCTAATCAATTCATACGGAATTTGTCAATTTGTGATTTTAACTTGTGGCATTTACAATCGGAACGAGGTGTAATCTTTTTTTAGAGATTATTGTTTGAGCAAAAAAAAGAAACAACATACATAGTTACTAAATTTAAATTTAAATAATTTAAATCAAATTAAAATTTTAAGAATTTATAGAAGTGGTGCCAAAGTTTTCATATCCATCATGCAATTAAGCTCATTTATATATTTTAAATATTATTCAAATTTTTAATATCAATAATATTACATAATATTATTTTAAAATGTAACTTCTAGTAAAATCTGATTAAAATAAAGAAACTGCACTTTGTGATCAAATAAAATGTATAGTAAGACAAATTGAATAAAAAAAAAATGCTTATCAATTGAAAAGAATAATGGAAAACCAAATTGATAAATGTCTTTGTAAGTAAAATCAATTTGAATCAATTCAAGTCTACAACTTCCTCAAACATCTTTTAACCCAAGTTTGTTCAATATCCAATAAGAATAACAAAATCAACAACACACTCTTGTCTTGATTCATCAAATAAAAATAAAATTTTGCAGTTGTAACTTCCTTTTTATTCCAAATATCAGTGGTTTATTCACTTTATTGTATTAAAAAATTGTATGCTTCGTCAACAATAAAAATTGTGTAGCTGAAAATTCTTTAAAATCACTAATTAAGAATCTGTGGATCTAGTTTCTATTACCTGGAATGGCTACAGAAAAATAGTTGATTAACAATGAATTTAAATTTTCTTTCAATTAGAATTCAATTATGATGTGTGGATAATATGAAACATTTTCCCAATTATAGGAGAGGAAAATGTTTTGAGTATCAAATTTTGGTGATGTTTTTAGTGATTGAAGTTGTATCTGAAGTACCAACAAGACCATTATACTATGCAACAAGAAACTTGATTGAACATACACAGAGTTAATGAAAATGAAAAATAAAGATGCATTAAAATATAAAATATAAAAAATCTTGGAATCAATATTAATAATATGAAATAATGATGTATTTCTTTTACTTTGGCAAAATTCTCTTTAATTCTATTCCACTATCTTTTCTTATTTTACTTTCATCTCTCTCATTCATTCTTCCAACTTTATAAATCTTGTGTAATTTTTTCAATCTAAAATACAAATCTTCATATATATTATAATTTGAAACTGTATTTTCAAATTTTTGATAAACCTATTTTTATCTATATATGAAAATGACTCTTTTTATGTAATTACATACATGTTTTATATATGTAAACTCAACTCAAAATTTTCAATAACAATATTTGATATTCATATATTATATACTTTTTTTATGTAACAAAGAATAATTCATAGAATATACACTGAAAAATATTGATAAAATGAATATATAATGTTTTTAGAAGTAATTATGAATTTACGACCATATTTTTTTTACTATTCCATATTTTATTTATAATTTGTGAAAAATAGATAAAAAAAGTTTAATAATAATTATTTAAATTTTTGTTAATGTTATTTTTTGATTTATTTTAATTTAATTCTTTAATAATAATATTTGTTCACATTTTACATATGGTAACTTTATTTCTCTACTACAGTCTCAATATCATTGAATATCATCTGATATACTATAAGTGTCTAAATACTCTTTAAAATAATTGCATTGTTAAACATACAGACAAGATTATATTTATACGTAATTCTTAGCAAGTAAAATTATTTTTTGCAATCTAATTTATTAAAATATATATATATATATATATATATATATATAAGAAAATCAACAAATACACATAAAAAAAAATTAGAGTATAATAAAATCCTACTTCCAATATCCTTTACTTATGGGTAAATAATACATGATGGTATTGATAAAATACCGCTATTAAAGATAATATTGACTATACAATATTTACATAGATAAATTTCATCTATTGAAAATACCATCACTATTGGATACTTTTAAGTTAATCTTTTTAAGTTCAAAGAGTCACCAATCTAATTCTTTTTACAAATTTTAATTGCCAGTTGACCTGATTTTTTTAATATTTTTTATTATTTAAATATTTTTATTCTAATATAATAAAAAGGAAATAATTTAGTAATTAAGTTAATACTTACTATTCACACATATTTAATTTAACACTACTACTTTACAAGTTGCTATAAGGTTTTAAATCCAATTCTATGTCTACCTTTGTTATCTGCAATGATTTTTGGTAATATAATAGTAAGAATACCATTTTTAAAATTTTCAACCAAAAATATTACATATATATATAGAAAATCATATTGTTATTTGATTATAATTTTCTAAATTCAGTTATATTTAGCAAAAAAATTTGCTATATAAACAATGTTACATCTAATACATCTATTTTAAAGTAAAATGTCTATTTACAACTAGTATTTGCTTAATTTGAAAGAAGTTGAATAAATTCTTAATTACCATTATCCATAAGAGATTGACATTCTTCTTCCATGGCCTACTTCTATGTAATGCATCGACAAAGCTTAAATAATTATACAATGTCAACAAATAGAATATAAATTAATACTCTCATATTCTTCACTAATTTCAAAAAAGATATAATTCTCCTATTAATTGATGAGTTGATTTTTTTTGTTAAATGACCTTTTCTATTAATAAGAATCTAATCTCTTTGTTCCATATTTTTTTTAACTTATACATCATTATTAATTTTATTTTTCTAATACTTTGGATATCAAAAGACTTACACTTCGTCACATTGGCTTATTGGTATGGATTCTTTACAACCAACCTATATATATATATATATATATATATATATTTAGAAGATGTATCTATAAAAATACTATTACTTCTATTTAAATATATTTTTACATTAGTATTTATTCCTTAATAATTTTAAAAGATATTAATAATACATATTTTGAATTTTTTTTTACATTGAATTTGTTTCTCATATGATCAATTATGTTTTAAAATTCAATGCATTAAAAAAATTATTGCGTAAGAAATACAAGGTTTTTCTTACTTTAAGCTTCTTTAATTGTCATTGATGCAACATCACTTATAAGGCATCTATTTTGTTTGTATAAGACATTTATTATTACTTTTTTTTAAAATTCTTAATAATAATTTTTGATTATAAACATATTTTATATAATTTAAAAAATATTTTTAATTATTTTTTAAAAAAATTATTCTATTATAGAATATAGGGTGTTCATAATTATCTTATAATACTATTATTTCTTGAGAAATAAATTAATTTAATTTATTTATAACTTACTTATATTGTCCATTCTTAACATCTTGATTTTTATAATAAGTTATTTTTGAGAATAAATCTCAAACTATGAAAAGTTTAAAAGCGAAGCTTTTTAGTTTTTATAATATTAATCCATATCTTCTTTAAAAATCATAATTAAATATTAAAATGTATTTATATCCTTCTATTTATGTAGTTTTGATAAGTCCAAAAATATCTAAATATACAATCTTAAACAACTTGGTATCAGATGTTATACCATTGAGAATTGAAATCATTTGTTGTTTGTTTTAGATACATTTTTTACATAAAAAGAAAAAATGGCATTAGGACTTGTTTATTAAAGATGCAAAATAATTATCTTGGATTTAAGTACTTTTGTACTATTTATATTTAAATAGCTAATTTTTGTAAATAATATGAAACTGAATAAATAACTATGAAACTTCTTATAATAAGTATGCTTATTAAAATAAAGGTTAGACTTTATCTTAAATATATATAAATTATCTTCAAATAAAATCTTCTGTATTTTACTTCTTACAATATTTACTAATATAATTAATTATATAGTAATATTTATAATTATATTACTTTTATCTATAAATATATTTATTGCTAAAATAATTTTATATTTATAATATTTACGTATATATATATATATTATTGTATCATGTGTTTTTTAGCATTCAAGGCTACAATCTACTTAGACATGGAGCCATAGAGATCTTGCCACTTGCTACAAGGTATAATCACATCTTTATATAAAGAAAAAAAAAAAACAAAAACAAAAAACAAAAACAAAAACAAAAATTTGGATTTCCTTTTCTTTTCTTTCAAAGCAATTTCAAGTAATGTGATCTATTTTTCTACAAACAAAACATGGTCATTTATTTAAAATGTTGGTTTGAGTGGCTTTCTTTGCTTTAGAAGGAAAGTTGAGTAAAATCCTTACTATCTTATATGTAAAGTTATTTTTTCTTATAAAGATAATATTAGAAATATTTTTATGAATTTTTATGCTTACACTAATCTTTTATAAGAGATGATGTAAGCAAAAATATAGACATTCATATTGGCAAAAACAATACTAGAAGTCTACTTCAAATGTGAGTTGTATTCCATCTTTACTTCAAAGTTAAAAATATTCGATGGCGAATTTTTTAAATTGTAAATAACATATTAAATATAAAGTAAATGTTAAAATGACCCACCCATTTAGTCAATTGACTCACCCTATTATGGAGAACAAGGGGAGTTGGGATGAGTGCCATAATAATAATGATGTTTTTAGAGATGATCTATTTTTTTTAATGTTGATTATGATATGGTGAGTTGATTTAGTAAATGGGTGGGTCATTTTCAATCTAGTTTTGCAAAAAGCCATATTAAACAAGTAAACAAGTTTAAATTTTAAAAAATATTAACAGTAATAATAATAGATTTAAAATAATATTTTATTCTAAAATATTAAAAGTTCTAATATAACCCTAGATGGTGTCTTTGTCAACCAAGTGCTCAAAGTTTGAGTCTATATAGATTTATGATTTTGAATGTTAAAAAACCCCAATCTTATTTATTGTACAAATTCTAATTCCCACTTGATCTAATTCTATTTATTTTATTATAATATTTTAATCATAAGAAACCTAATTTTAAAAATACCTTTAGATAGTAATTCAATTAAAATTTAATATTTTAAAATGTGTACTTTGATATAGATTTTATGATATGTTTTTGTTTTTATTTTAGAAAGAATAACTACTTATTACATTAATGAAACAAGATAAAAATAGAATCTTCTTCATTTTATGTATTATTAATTATATTATAAGAGACTTTTATAGTACCTTAGTTACAAATAGTGACACACACCACTTTATAATGTTATAATTTCAAAGCATCTTTTAAAACTACTAAGTTAATAATTTAAATAACACTAACTTTTGTATAAGATACAAGAAGACATTATGATTTTTTTTGATTTATTTTTTCATTTTTGAATGGTAAGAAAAATAAACCTTTTAATTGCATTTTAAAATTAAAATAGAAATACTAAGAAAATTTTCAATATATATATATATATACATATATATAGATTTTTTAAAATCATAAATTTTATTTTTTGAAATAAAAATTATATAACATTATACATGCATTAATTTTTTAAATTTAAATTCTATCATATATATATATATATATACTCATATATAATTAAATATTAATTATTAATTACAACATCTATATGTATTGTTGTGTTCTATTATTAAGTTGATGAAGCACACAACAATACAAAGGCACAATGATTGGAAAGTCCTTTCTTGTTTTGTTTTGTTTTGTTTTTATGTTATTTAGTCTTTGTCATTCAACTATTCATTTGTGTATTTGTTTCTTCAAGTGTTTTTCACCACATCATGGCAAAGTGTACTTCCATTGCAACACAGAAAGTGTGATATTTGGGTGCAATCACCCACACAAATCAACATTTATACCCCACATTGTAGACCATTCAAAAGCTTCTACAATTCCTAGCCAACAATTGCAAAGTGGGACTCTACTTTATTGACTCCTACTTATGCAATTTTGTATTAGACCACCTTTTATTGTAGTTTAGTGGGGAAAAAAAGAGTAAGACGTTTAAAGATAACCCGTTTAAATAACATGCTTTCTAGTTTTAATATTATATAATATTAAAAATATACTGGTGGTGAATTTGTTTGTGCATCAAGTTAATTTCTTTGATTTTGATTTTGATTTTTTTTAATAATAATTTTACCCCATTCATCTTGAATAATTATGGAATAGGCGATGTTTAAAATTTTCCGTTGGTATACAATGTTTTAGGAACAAAAAAAGACTTGTACTATATATATATATATATATATATATCTAACGTAGAGAAAAAACATGCATATGTAGGTGAATGCAGAAAAAGGATGTGTCATGGATACAAAATCTTTTTCAACCTTTCAAAAACCCAAAAATCCAGAAAAAATGCGTTCAATTGATTAACCTAGTTTGCAAAATACCGGGACGCGTTCACACAGGAGAATCCCGTGGTAGAAGGCCCCCAATCCCGACGCCCGGCCATCGGCCATGAGCCTAAGCCCGCGGGCTCAGAGGGGAAGTGTGGGGTGGGTTAGGTGAGTCTCACCCGGCCCGGCTTCCAAACTTCCCCCCCCCTCTTTCCTTCATTGCCCTGGTCTCGGCGATTTCTACTTCTGATGCTTCTCTGCTGCTCCTCAGTTTTTGTTTCTACGGGCTTCACAGAATTATATATTTAGATCATATGCCAGCTTTTGCGGGTTGGAGCATGCTGTGGCTCCGCCTCGTCTATTTATAGATATGAGGTAGGCGCCGCTTGGTCCGCGAGTCTTTCGCAGGTGAGCCATGTTTTATTTTTTTTTCTTCTTTTTTGCGTGTTTTTTTTTTTAAGAGGGAGCTATCCTGCAGATTCACGGTCGAGAATAGGTTATGTGATTGGAGCACTGTTCGGATCTTGCCGGTTGGTGTGTGTGTCGCATTGCTGTACATTCCTGCTCTGAATTGGAGCTGCTCTGTTGCGTATGCCCTGGTTCCTGGCGATTCGAACTTGCTTTTGTGTTAGGTCGGGCTTAGTGTGGATTGATGGTGTGTGACGGGCTCACGCAAATTCGGTAGATTAGAGAGTAGGTGCAATCGGGGTTTAGGTTTTGTCGAGGATTTGGTGTCTCCACATTGATTCTGCCTCAGTGTCCCAGTGTATTCTCTTGGATCCGGAAGGGGAGAACCGATAGAGATGGTGAAATTGATCCTATTCCGCCTACGAAGGTCATGAGTGGCTTCATCTATGTGCCCCTGCCTATCTCTCCCTTTTTTCTTTTCTTTCTCGTACAATCTTCGAATTGTTAACCAGAAGTGCTTCGATTCCAGCTGTGAGGGCTGTTGGATTGTAGAGGTAGTGATTATTGGCACCGATCCAATCAACCTTTCTGCTCCTGGTTCTATCTTCAAGTTTCTGGCCGTCTAATTGTTTTTGTGGTTAGATTTGGTCCCTCGGCTGTTCGTTGCCCATTACGCGAGTCTCTTTCTGTACAATTACGAGTATCATTACTTACACCTAAGTAGGATTGAGGAATCATTAGAAAGCTTCAGTTGGACATTCTACATGCTCATAGTTCAATGCGCTAATTCATAATCTGGCTAAGCTCTTGTTCGAGGCTGTCGATCATCCTGTTTGTGTGCTTTCCTTTCTGTACGCTATCAGATAGCAAGGTGCTGTTTTCCCCAGCATGGCGTGATGTCGTAGGTTTAGTGAACAACCCCGGTGAGCAGCAGCGAACGTGAATTTCGCGACTTTGCTTCGTCCTATTTTCCATGCGTTAGCGAGAATTGTCTTTTTTTGAGGTACAGGACTTGGTCTTAGGACTTGTTGAGTATTCCTTATTTTTGGGTCTTTCGGTCTCGGAAGTATTTCATGCCGTTTCTTCTACTTGGGCTGATGTAGAGATTTTCCTCGAGCCTTTATTTCTCGGAGATTTGGGGCGAAGTTCGACCCTGGAAGTTGTTTTAGTAAAATATTCGATCTCGTGTTCCTCATACTGTACTATAGTGTGACCCTGTTCTTTTGGACTATTCTTGGATTTTACTTTGAAGTTTTCCCCCACTCACTTCAGTTGCTGTGTACCAACTTATTGTGGGATAGTTCTTTTACTTTCTGGTTATGGATCTGCTTAAGATTTTCTGTAAGCGTACCGTTGAAGGGATTGCGATGTCTGTTTTAGTAAGTGAACTATAGTAGCACTGAAGTTAATTCACCGTCTTGAGGCTGTTCTATTTTTTCATTCAGAGCGTCGTGTATAGCCTGAAACAATTACAAGTGATGTGTTGTAGGATTTCTGTGTTGGCGAATAGGTCATTGCTGATATGACGAATTAGTACATCGTTTGTTCCATGTATCTTTAGTGCATCTTTAAGTTCTAGTGGTCAAGA
This sequence comes from Physcomitrium patens, assembly GCF_059467195.1. Classification (NCBI taxonomy): domain Eukaryota; kingdom Viridiplantae; phylum Streptophyta; class Bryopsida; order Funariales; family Funariaceae; genus Physcomitrium; species Physcomitrium patens. The sequence continues at coordinate 1,828,635 of NC_143423.1, forward strand.
AAGCAGTTTCTGATGTGGTCCTTGAACTTAATATTTTACCAATCTCAATGATTCTCGTCCTGATGCAGGAAGCAGAATCGTTACTCTTTTCCTGGAGGAAATGAAACTCGGCAACGTTGGTGCCCAGCAGTCTTGCAGATAAGAGGATTCCGTTAAAAGCATCGATTAGTGATACTCAGCATATTGGTGCGTGAGGCTTCCAAAATTATTCATTGGTACCGTCTTGATTAGTAGAAATGCATGCCGCTACATCCAAAGTGGGAATTAGCGATTTCTTCTTGTGCCAACGTTCAGTGCCGGATGGACATACCACTTGTGCAGGCTGATAAGGCATCATTGAAACCGTTTAATTCTTGGGAAAAGAAAGGAAACTTTTAGGTCTCAGGAAGGCACGTAAAAAATATACGTTGCTCTTCTGCATAGTAGGAATGATATTGTCTAGGAGACCTTCGGTTGCCCCAGGTCTCCGAGATTAGTGCTTTGCGGAGCCTGGGTTAGAACTGGTAGCTGGCATCAGCTTTTACAGAGATTTCTTGATACTGTGAGCACCATGAATACAAGTTTTTCAATTATGGAGAGGAAATGGAGGATACCTCTCGCCGTCAGCATATTTATATCTCTTATTATGTTACTAATTGCGGGAATGAGCCTAAAGCCCTCGACAGGTTCATATTTTAGTTTCCTTCAAAGAGAAGAGTCATCTATTTTCGTAGAGAATAATATAGTTGGACTACCCGTTACTAGTCTGCCTGCCCCCCCTCGGCTTGCTTATCTGATATCTGGAAATAAAGGTGATGGAATGCGGATTCGGAGGACACTACAAGCTCTTTACCATCCGCGAAATTATTATGTATTACACTTGGATCTCGAGGCTCCTCCTAAGGAGAGAGTTGAGTTAGCCAGATACATGCGCTCTGATCCTGCTTTTCAAGAGACCAACAATGTAATCATGATTGGGAAGGCGAACTTGGTGACTTATCGGGGCCCTACAATGATTTCAACAACGCTTCACGGTGCTGCAATACTGCTAAGGAGTTTTAAAGACTGGGACTGGTTCATCAATCTTAGTGCCTCAGACTATCCATTGGTCACTCAAGACGGTTAGACTCCCCTCCATGACAGTTTACTGTTGGTGTACAGCTGGAAGCAGAAGAATATCACGACGTAGTTGTGCTGAGAATTAATAGCTCCTATCACATCGTCCTTGTCGTTAGTATCTTTCTCAAATGTAAGTCTTCATGGTAGCTTCCAGATTAATAGGGGTTCGAATTCGCAGCTTCACGTTTGACTAATATCATTGTCTTGATTTGGAATTTCAGATATTCTACACGTATTTTCATTTTTGCCTCGGGACCTGAACTTCATTGAGCACACTAGCAATATTGGATGGAAAGAGTAAGTTTGCAGATTTTCTGCACTGACTACTAGTATGAGTATATGACCACCACAGTAATGGCGCTAGTGTGATGGGTGGACCCTAATAGTGAGTGGGTTTTGAGTTTTCGTTCTGATAAACTGGAAATGTCTTCATAAAATAAGATGGAATGAGAATCATCAAAGCCTAATGCAGATCGTTTTCTTTTTTCTTTTGCAGGTTTCAAAGGGCAAAGCCTATCATCATTGACCCTGGATTGTACATGAACAGGAAGAGTGACATTTTCTGGGCGACTCAAAGACGAGCGCTCCCAACAGCATTCCGTTTATTCACAGGCAAGCACCGCTGTCGCAACTTCTAACCCCTAACCCCCAAATTTTAACGAAATTGGCTGATCACTTTTTGTTTTTACCGATGACTTTGATTGTGTGTGATTGCACCTTATCTGCGGGTTATTAGAATTTTTTTTATTATGATTGTCCTCATTCTTCCTTCTAAGGTTCTTCAATTTGGCCGGTTCAAGGGACAAGATTGATTTTCGATCTATTGTGAAGAGGAATTATATAAAGTAATGTAGTTAGAATGTGCTTTAATTTGACATGTTTCTGCCTGCATTAGACTTGTAGCACTTCAATCTTTGGTCGTCCTTTTACGATTTTCGTTACGAAATAGCAAGGTTGCTTATAATGTATAGTTGTTGGTCTAGTTCATCTTTTTTCGCATGAGATTTCTCGTCTTTTCGCATGCATTTTATCGCACCAGCAAGTTCTGAATGCGCTCTTTTCCTTTCATGATGCCAGGATCTGCATGGGCGGTTCTATCAAGATCGTTTATGGAATTTACAATTATGGGTTGGGACAATCTACCCCGAGTATTGCTAATGTATTATACTAATTTTGTGTCGTCACCGGAGGGCTACTTTCACACAGTACTCTGCAACAGCCCGGAGTTCAAAAATACGACTGTAAACCATGACCTTCACTACATTGCATGGGATAATCCCCCGAAGCAACATCCTCTAGCTCTTACTCTCAAAGATTTCCAGAACATGACTAGTAGTGGAGCTCCCTTCGCTAGAAAATTTAGTAAGGATGATCCTGTACTGTCGTTTATTGACAAGCAGTTACTGGGACGCTCTCCAGGAATGTTCTCTCCTGGAGGTTGGTGTGTAGGTATGCGACTAACTTTTTCTTCTCTGCATCCACCGATGTTTATATCTAATTGAACGTTCTTATTCCTCGTTTGCTAATTCATTTTGAAGTTCATGTCGTGCGATTTGACTCCCTCGCATAATTTTAGAGTGGACAAATTGGTTTGGTCTTCTTTATGATGTTGACATGAATTTTGGAAACTGTCACAGGTGCTGGAGCTGACCCATGTGGAGTGAGGGGGGATGCCGCCGTCCTTAGACCAGGTCCCGGTGCTCGAAGGTTGCAGGGCCTGATTGAGCGTTTGTTAGCTAAACCGAGATTTCGCTCGGAGCAATGTATCTTGACGTAGGAGACCAGTTTTGCCACATGAGCTGAGTCGGCGGTGTTTTCAACACTTTTTTCATCCGCAATGTTGCTGTTGAGTGCCTCTGTTGTCAATGGATATTAGGATCTATATAATCATTTTTTGGTGATCAGTTCGCATTCCCGCGGAATTTCATCCAATGATCACTTGCTACAACCGAGTTCCTCGACTGTCATATAGACTGTTTCTTATATTGTACACTGAATGAATGTGGGCAGCAGCTCTATGTAACGTTCCTTTTTGCTGCATTCGGAGAGGAAATGGATTATTATCCAGCTAGTTGTTGCGGATTTAAGTTCTGGCTATCTATGTTTTGCAAGGTTCAGAAACTTCGTCGCAAATACTGTAAGGTCTGTTTGATTTCTCCTATGATATATTCTCATTCTTTTTGGTGGTTCTTTCTACCTTGTGGTATTTCTTTGATGTGATCAAGAGTTGTGGTTAGACTGGTTTCATAGATCCACCACCCCTGGACTGATTTGAACAGGCGGATGAATACTGCACACTGCATATCATTGAGAAGTACAATAACTTAATGCCTCACAAAAAATAATGAAAGTAATTAATGAGTATAAATACAAATATAAACTTATCCACATTCAGTACCTGATTATGTAAAACATCATATGTAAGGATATGACATGAATACACATATTTTAAGATAAAACGGTAATACTGAAATCTACCCGAGTAGTAAGTCTGCTTAAAAGGGATATATTAGTTCACAGAAAACAACGGAATGAAATCCTGGGAGGAGAATGAGAGAGGAGTGAAGGGTAGGATCACCGCGGTGACAGTGCGGACGTAGTGAGGGCCAGGGCCCTGTCAGAGCGACGCAGCAGGGCCAGGGACTGAAGAGCGACGTGCTGGCGCATTATCCGGCAGCAATCAGCGCAGTGCCACACCTCACCGCAGGGCCTGCGCACCATGTGACCTCGCCTCGGATTACCCAGGCACCTCCTCATCTTCACTGGGCCCCGACACCCTCCGCATCGCCAATCCCAACCACTGCCCATGCTCGTCCCCTGCGCCGCGCAACTGCTGCAGTGCGGCAAGCCTGTCCCCTCACTCCTCTCGCCTTCGCTACTGACCCGCAACGTCGTAAAGCGTGACCCGATCGTGCGCATCCCCTCAGCAACGCATTCTGCAGGGACCTTCGTTTCTGACCCGCACGGGCCGAGATCGTTTTGCTTGCTGCAGGGTTGACGATGAAGTTGGCGCCTGCTTCCCTGGAAGTTGGCAGAGTTGCTGTAGGTTGGTGATTGGGAGTTTGGTGTGGTTGTAATGCTCGTTACGGGGCAGCCTCGCACGTCGACCGTGCTAGGATCACGTCGCGATGGGCTCATGCTGGTCCGACTTATGTTTGAGGGTTTCGTTACCGGGTCGGTATACACGTCGACAGATTGTAAATTCGGACACCGGGAGCTCGTGACCTGCTCGCAATCTCCATCGAGAACGCTGACTTGTGGTACGGTCATTCGTGAACAATCCGCCCTCATGGTGGACTCAAGAACACGTTTCATTTCAGAGGCGGTATACTCGTCCGGTGGGAATGCCATCCAACTCTGCCGCCCACCTTCACCGCAGCATTGAAACGGGTACGGGCCGCGTTTCCGCTCCTGGAAGCTCTCCGCGGGTGTCGACATCAAGTCCCTCAGATACCCCTGCAGGAAAGCTTCCTCTGGGTCGTCATTCCTAGTAGCAGTCTCGGGCCCTACCTCTCGAGCAGGACCACACCGACTATTGACGCGAACAAACGTACAATCTTCGTATGCGTTTCGCCCCTTCCCTCTGCAACCGCTGATGGCAGACGGGGCTGTAGGAGCAAGCTTAAAATTATGCAGGTCATACATACTGCGCGGAGACTACTCCAACTGTTGTCGACGCATAACACCGCCTCCAGCGACATTCCCTTCGGAGAAACATTTACGACATGGTTAGCAGCATCCATTGTTGTCACGCCCACGAAGACTGGAGTCCATTCTTCCTAAATCTGGAACTCAATCTAGATTTTCATGGTTTACCACCCTCGGAGACCAGCAACAACTTCGACTCGGAATCAGACTCGGAAACAAAGCGACTGTTGTAAACGCTCGAAACGCTCAGATCTTAGACTACTCCTTCAACTGGACCAGTTCAGCATGAGCACTTGCAGTCCTTGACCTCAACCGTCAGCGTCGACATCGGGTGCAGATCCCGGCGCCTGGATTCATCGACGGGGCTCCGAACGTCGCTCCGACGACAGTGTGCAGATGTGTTGTAATTTCGATAGCAGGCATCAACCGTCGGCATGAGGGTCGGAGTGCGCCATCCGAAAGGGTTTTGTCACCGTTTCAGATCTGCTGCGGCGACATGGTGGAATCCTTGCCCTTTCGCTCATTCATTGGCATTGAATCTGATGCCCTCAGTGAGTCAGTTTGTGCAGATCTGTCACATATTTTTTTGCAAAAGGGATAACGAGGATTCCGAGGGTTCCGAGGACTGAGTGTCGTCTGAATCGATCCTTTTGGAAGTAGACTGGTTTTGAGCATTTCAATGGCTTTTCGGAAGCTTTGGTGACAGTAAAGTGACGAGTTTTGGGAGTGCGGAATGGATTAGGATTTCAAACTTCGACTGTCAAAATTATGAAACTTTTTCTTGAATCCGATGTGTATGTGTTTCTATTAATCAACTAATCCGATGTTTTATTTATTTATTTATCTTGGTTTCACAAGATATATATATATATATATATATATATACATAGAATGAGATTTCTAGAAAATTAATGACTTTTATAAGAACAAATATAAGTGTCAATTTTTTAATGGTGTCATTACACAAAGTATAATTTGCAAGTTTAAACGTACATCAATTGTTGTAGCTATGCCTTTTGTGTAATTGAGTGCAAAAAGAACTACTCCTTTTGAAGATTAAATCTCTATAATCAACTATTTTAAGAATTGATCATATCTCTTTAATATTAATAATAAATTTAATGCAATAAATATATGTATGTATGTATGTATGTATGTATATATATATATATATACTTTGTGATTTTTTTTTCTAAAGTATTATTATTGAGTTTGCTATCAAATATAAGCAAAAACTAAAAGAAAATAAAGAAAAAATAATACAAGGACCTCACACTTGAAAATGAGACTAAAATAATTAGGTTTTTTTAAGGTAACAAGATTTAGATTATTGATGCTTAGTCTTTCTAAAATTTATATTCAAATATTGTTGTATCAAGGATATAAATCTCAAAGAAAGAAAAACTCAATACATTCTTGTATTAGTCAAAAAGTCTAGGAAATCACTCAAAGATGGTAATATATTGAATTAAAATGGCTATTGTCAAATACAAAAAGATTAAAAACTCATAAAATAAGACTAAGAACTAGAAAGACATTGATAAGAGTAAATAAGGCTTTATTCTTATTTCCATATATACTTTCTAATTAGGATCGACATGGCAATATGCTATAAGACTTCCAATTTAGATTGACTTTGCTAGACACATAACTTAACTTTCAAGATAAATTATTTATATGTAGACCACATAATTAGATTCTTTCACAAGCTATTAACATGTGTGATATGTGGCTAATTTATTGACTAAGTTTCTAGCCTATCAATTAATTACAAACATGTATTAAATCAAAGCAAAAGCTAAAAAGCTTCTAAAAAGCTTTTCTAAAAGATATTATGAAATTAATCTATTTTTACTTATTTCTACCTAATAACATAGGTAATTATTGAAATAAATATGTATGTCCATGATATTATCTCCTTCCTAGAGACGAGGTTGACAAATAGTAGTCATCATCTTTTATGGATCTTGATTTTTTTCATCTTGGTTTTAATAGATGTCATTAATGAAAAGCCTCAACTATTTTTGTTGCATTTGCAAGATTTTTTGGTAGCTCCCATGTGTATTCACTAGTATCAATTTACAAATAAAAAGTTGTATAGAGCTTTATATCTACCTTTAAAATCTTAAAAGGGATTTTCTAAAATCTTAGTATAAATTAAATCACTCTATTCAATATTATATCCATGGATAATCTATAATAACAATATATATTGTCAAGAAAAAACCTAGCTCTTTCTTCACTTATGATAGATTTTGTATATTATACAATTTGTGCTTTCTTGGTAAAATAATCATAAATATAAAATCATATAAATTTGAGATTTGAAGATCCATGATAAAATATATAAAAATAGAAGACTATGGTTGTTTCAAAATAGATAATGGCTAAAGAAGTCCATAAGGCCAATGAAAATAAATTTTGAAACTTGAACAAATATCACATGATTGTACAAAGTCTTTGACTACTTTTTATATTTAAAGCTATCAAAAAACTTTAGATATTTGTTCCAAAGTCTTATTATATTCAAAATGTCTAACTATTGGAAAGTCATGACAAGCTTAAAGAACACATAATTATGCTTCTTCTTTTAGAATATATAATTGTCTTTCAAAATAGAATAGATTATTCTTAAATTTAAACTTAGAAGTATCATGAGACTTAAAAGAATTATTTTTGATATCATAAACAAGAAGATTAAAGGACATACTTGATTTAATTTGCTTGACAAAAGTTGAATCAATAGTCAATATTGATTTTATTGCTTAAAGATGAAAATGTTCTAGCTTCAAGAAAATCATTCTTTGTTGATTAAAAGCTACATTTCTTTCTTTTGATATAAGATTAGAATGTTTAGAAAGGATGTTTGATAAAGCTTATTATTTTTTAGGTCAATAAGTAATCTTGAAATCAAAATTCTTAAAAACATGTTTCAACAACTTTAGCGGCAATTCTAAATACATATTGACATGAAATACTTGAAGTTCTTATGATCCATATATTGAGTGAGTATAACTTGAGGCGCCTTCTAAATACTATTGGTATTCTTGAAACAAATCTATAATTGCAAGAAGCTCTTTGTTATAGATCTCATAGTTAATCTCGATTCTTAAAAATTTCTTGGAATGAAAAGCTATTGGGTGGAGCTTGTCATCTACTCCTATTTGTGACAAAATGATACCTATAGCAAAGTATGATGCATCTATTTCTATAAAGAATGCCTTGGAAAAATTGACATGATACAAAATTGGTACAAAAATAAATTCTATTTTTAAAGCTTCAAAAGATGCTTTTGCTTTTTTGCTCTATTCAAGTTTGTCTTTATATATCAGATGTGTGAGAAGAGTTACAATCTTGAGAAAAATTCTTGATGAAGATCTTGTAAAAATTAGCAAATTTTAAAAAATATTGCATATCTCTTACTATTTTTGAGGTCTTCTAATCTATGATAGTTTGGACCTTCTTTGAATCTATCATTAGTCTTTTTTTAGAAATGATGTATTCTAAAAAATCAACTTGAGTAGTGTGGAATAATCACTTTTTTTTTTTATCTTGGCCTACAATCCAATATTTTTAAATTTTTGTAATACTTGACAAACGTGAAGTTCATGTTTTTATATATTCTTAGAATAGATTAGAATGTTGCTTAAATAAAAAAACAACAAAATCATCAAGTAACTCACAAAAAATGTCATTCATAAAATATTAAAAAATAAGTGGTATATTTGTGAATCCAAAAGGCATGACATTATATTCAAAATATCTATAACTAATTCAAAAAAAAATCTTCCATTCATCTTTTCTTTTAATGTAGAAAATATTGTATATTCTTTGTAGATCTATTTTTGTATAGATCTTTGCTTCATTGAGTTGATCAAAAAGTCCTAAAATTAAAAGTAGGAAATACCTATTTTTTATGGAGATCTTATTAAGTCTTCAATAATCTATGCACATTTGTAGAAATCCATCTTTTTTTTCACAAATAAGATAGGAGCTCCTACTAAAGATTTTTGAATGGCGTATGAAGCATTTAGCCAAGTTTTAATCAATGTACTCCTTTAATATAGGCAATTCATTTTGCAATAGGCTTTAGATTGGTTTAAATGGTGGTTGAGTTTTTTTTGTAAATCAATTAAATAATTGTAAGGTTGATTCTCTAAAAAAATATTTAAATTCTTCTTTTAAAAAATGTCCTAGAAATTTTGATACCGGCTAGAAATACTATTTGATATCTTTCTACCATCTAAAAATGGATAAGGCATATATAGCAAAAGATGACTCTTTTTTTGTAACATACATGAGAATTCTTATACTTACCAATAAGAATTTGGATGTATTAGACTAATGTATTTCTGCTTGACTAATAAGATTTTGGATTAAACTATTAAAAAAATTAAGGTTATAAGAAATCCAATTTATTTGAGGATTTTTTTTGTAACCATGATAATTCTAAAACAATCAAGTTGTAAGATCTTATTACATTAAATATTATTATGCTATTATGATCTTTAATTGCTACATTTAAAGAAACAATCTTATAAGTAACATCTCCAAAAGACAACAAATGACCATGTATGATTTTTTCATATACAAGTTTAGTTTTTTTTAAATGAAGGTATTACTTATTTTTTGATAAAATCTTCATCTATAAAAAAAGCTAAGGCTCTTGAATCTAATAATGTAAAGACTTTGTGATTTTAGATTCTAAACATACATCTATTGTAAAACAAGGTGAAAGATCTGAGCAAAAAATAGGACCTTTAGTAGGTGTTGCACATGATTCTGACCACTCAATTTCTATTATAGTTAGAGAAACTTATTTTCTAATACATTATCTTTTTTAATAATTGTATTCTTCATTTTGTAATTGCATTGCTTCTTTAGAAAATATTAAGTAGTATGCTTAGTTTATTCACAATATAAGCACAAACCTTCTTAACAATGTTAAATCTTTTCCTATTTTGTGAAGGATTTAAAATGTACCATATCAATTTGTATTGGTTCTGATCTTGATGAATAAGTTTTTGAAAACTTAGAAGTTATTATCATTATTTAACTTATTTTTTTTTAACAAAGTCTTTATTTTTGAAATCTTTTAGATAATTGATTGTTGCATACAATGGTTGAATAATAAAATATTCTACTTTTGGCATTCTGAATAACAAATCTTTAACATTATCTTTTAATCCATATCAAAATTGATTGATGAGGGCTTCGTCTTTTCAATCCATGTTGTAAATAAGATTTTGGAATTTACCAGCATATATAGTAGCTAATGGTGATTCTTATTGTAAAGATTAAAGCTTACTTTCTACTACTCTATCTTGATCACTTTTTTTTAAATGTACTTGTAAATACTTTTAGAAATAATTTCAAATTATAAAAGAATCATGAATTTTTTTCTATCTTAGATATAAACTAAAAGAGAGCACTTCTAAATAGAAATGTGCCTATGAATCAAAATTCTCAAGCATACTTAACCTTGTCTCGTCATACTTGTAAAAGCAAAATTTCTTAGATTTGGTTGTGAGGTCAATCTACTTGCTTCCTTCAACTACACAACTTCTTGAGATAGTCTCTGAACTTCTTCCACATGCAAAGATTAGTATTTCCATGATTGGCACTTATGAAGCATGAAATTTCTATCCTAAGAGTGTTGACATGTTCATGAAGATATGCAATAGTTATAAGTCTATTCTTACTTTTGTCAAGTGTAGCATCTATGATTTTTTCTTCTATTTCAAACAACTTAACAAATTCATAAGTGAAATTAGAAGAGGATAATCCACAACTTCTAATATCAAATAAAAAAATCCCACAAAGACGGATAATTTTCTCTTTTAAAAGAAAAAATTAGTATTAGAAAATTAAACAGCTTGTTTAAAGGTAGATAATTCACAACCTTCAAAAAACTGGAATAGCTTATTACCAAAAGATAAGAAAAGTAGGATAATCCACTCACCTCTAAAACAAAACAAAAACAATGAGTACACGGACATACATATATAAACTAATAATTACTTAGATGATTTAGATAATAGTAGGTAAAAATAAGTCAATTCCATAATATCTTCTATAGAGGCTTTTTAGAAGCTTCATAGAGACTGCTTTGATTTTATAGGTGTCTTTAATTGACTTTTTAGATTAGAAACGTAGTCAATAAGTTGGCCATATGCCACACATGTTGATAGCTTAAAGAACAAGCTAATTATGTGGCCCACACATAGAAAACTTGCCTTGTAAGCTACGGTATGTATCCTTCAAAGTCAACACATATTAGAGGTCTTATAGAACATTGCTATATTGCTCCTAGTTAGATAGTATATATAGAGGCAAAAGTGAATCCCTCTTTACTCTTGTCAATTCTTTTTTTGATTCTACTCTAGTTTCAAGAGTTTCAAGTTTTTTTTTAATATACGTACTTTCTTATTTCTATTTTGTCACTTTTTCTTTGACACAGATTTCATTGATTTATACATCATCTTCCAGTTCATGTCCTTGACAATTAGTACTTTTGTAAAACTATCAAGGATATGAATCTTAAAGAAAGAAATTCTCAATATACTCTTAAGTCACTAAAAAGAACTAGAAAACTATTCAAAGATGACATAGTATTAAATTAGAATGCCTATTATCAAAGATAAAAAGACTAAAAAGTCTTGATACAAGACTAAAGACTAAAAAGGCATTGACAAGAGTAAATGGCTTCATTCTTAATTCCATATATACTCTCTAAGTAAGAGCTATGTAGTAATATTCTATAAGACCTTCAATACATATTGACTTTGTTAGATACATGACTTAATGTATAAAACAAGTAATTTATATATGTGCCATATTGTTAGCTCATTCCACAAGCTACTAAAACGTATGTCACATGGGTAACTTATTGACCGAGTTTTTAGCCTATCAATTAATTGTAAATACAAATAAAGTCAAAGCATCATCTATGAAGCTTCTATAAAGTTTTTTAAATTTTTTTTATGAAATTAAACCATTTTTACCTTCTTTTATTTAATCATATCAGTAATTATTGGAATAAATATGTATGTCTATGATAATACCTATTCTTTATGGTAATCTTATTAAGTCCTTTATAATTTATGTAAATTTACAGAGATCTATCATTTTTCTTCACAAATAAGATAGAAGCTCTTACTAGAGATTTTGAATGAGATATAAAGTTTATATCCAAGTTCTTATCAATATATTCTTTTAGTGCAGCCAACTCATTTTATAATAAGCTGTATATCAATCCAAATAGAAGTTGAGTTGCTTCTTGCAAATCAATTAAACAATCATAAGATTGATGCTTTGAAAAAAAAATTACATTCTTCTTTTCAAAAATATTCAAAAATCTTGATGCTGATTAGAAATACAACTTGACATCTTTCTACCATCAAAAATAGGTAAAGCATATATAACAAAAGATGATATTTTTTTTGCCACATGTATGAATTTTTTTGTATCTATTAATAAGAATTTGGATATATTAGATTTATATATTTTTACTTGAGTAATAAAATTTTAGATCAAAGTACTAAAAAAAACTAAAGTTATAATACCATATGGCATGATTTTCTATTTGAAAATATATTGGATACTTAATTGTAGACAATTTAGCTTTAATTTATTGAATAAGTTCTAATAAATGATATATTCTAATTATAGTGGCTAAAAAATATAATAGTATCAAAAGATATTCTATTGATAAAAATCATTTTATATTTAAGGAAATTTATACATAAGGCTTTTTAAAGTATGTAGAAATGTCCTAACATTCTTTGTTATATCAAATCATAACCAATTATTTGGTGGTAATTTTGATTTTCTATAAGCTCAAAGAAAATCCACAATCTTCTTATAAATATATATCTTTATATTATATTTTATTTATAGCTCCATATCTCCATCTTTAACATATATATAAAGTCTTGGCTCTCAATATGTCCTTTACTTTGCATAAAATATCCAAATTGTAGCAAAATCCTTTTAAAACATTTTTTTTTTCATAAAGGATTTTTTTTCTCAAAACTTTAGATATTTATATCTTTTGATCCAACCATTCGATTATTTTCAAATTTCTAGATAATAAAGAGTTTACCTTTAAGCTTTACAACAAAAAAAACTCTAAATCGATGATAAATTGTCTAGCATTTTAGAAATCCTAGTAGGTGCTTTAAACTTTAATTTACAAGCACCCAAACACTATTTTTTCTATATTTCTAAAATTCAAACTTTAAATGCCTCAAAATTTATTTATAAATTTTTTTAACATAATAACATATATTTTTAGAAATTTTTAGTTAAAATCTTATCAAATTGCTTAAGATATAGGTCAAAACATAGCTACTAGTAAATGAGGTCACTTATTGCTCTTAGATTGTAAGATTTGACTTCAACTTCCTATAATGCCTTCATCTTAGCTTAAAATTCATCAAGAAATATAGAAAAAGTATAGCCAAAAAGTGCTCTCTGTAATCCTAATTACAAATCCTTTATTATATTATGTATATCCATGTTATATTTAAAAGAGTGAGAATAGGTACAAAATCAATACCTTAACTTTGAATGCCTTTATGTCTTTCATAAAAATTTAAAATCATCTAAAATTTGCACCAAAATCATAGCAAAAAACCTAAACTCTCTGATCTTAGCCTCTTAAGTTCCAATTGCCTCAAAAGAATAATCCTAATTCCTAATAAGGCCTCAGATAACCTCCTTGAAGTCCATTAGGCATGCCTTTTGGCTAATAGTAATGGAGATTTTTATCATCCATTTCCATTCATCTATATAGATGCCTTAATTACTCTTTTTGTTATCAAAATTCTTTTTCAATCTTTTTTTTTATAAAATTTATATAATACAAGTCCTAAATATTAAATCAAAGAAACTAAATAAGATTTTAAGAATCACCAATTAAAGATCATAATAGCTATTATGATCTTTAATTGCTACATTTAAAAGAAAAATCTTATAGATAACATTTTTAAAAGATAATAAATGACTATTTGGGACTTTTTTATGTATAAGTTTATTTTCTTGACTAATAATATTTCTTATTTTTTTGACAAAGTCTTTGATTTTTAAAATAGATTGAGGCTTCTAAATCTAATAAGGCTAAGACTTTTTGATTTTTTGGTTCTAAATAAATTTCTATTATAAAATAAGATGAAAGATCTGTAGAGTGATTAAGACCTTTATTAGATGTTCTATAAGATTTTAACTACTCAGTTCCTATAATAGCTAGAAAAACCTATTTTTAATACATTATTCCTTTGGCAACCATACTTCTCATTTTATAATTGCATTGCTTCTTTAGACAATGTTAAGTAGTATGTTTGGATTCTCTTCAATATAAATATAAGCTTTCTTGACAATGATTATTCTTTTCTTACTTAATAAGAAATTTAAAATGTATTATGCCAACTTGCATAGGCTTTCGCTTAGATGAATAAGCTTCCAAAAACTTAGAAGATATTGTTATGGCTTGACTTATATTTTTTCAACCAAATCTTTATTTTTGGTATCTTTGAAAGAATTAATTGTTGCTTGCAATGGTTTTAGCAATAACTTATTGCAATAAATCTACTCTAGGCATTATTAACAACAAATCTTTGATATTATCTTTTAACCCATATAAAAACTAATTGATAAGGATTTATCATTCCAATCCATGTTACAAATAAGATTTTAGAATCTACTAGCATATATGGTGGCTAAACATAATCCTTATTGTAGCAATACAAGTTTAATCTCTAGTATACTTTGTCAATTATTTTCTTCAAATAAAGTCATAAATACTTCTAAGAATGAATTCAAATTATAAAGTAGTTGTAAATCTTTTTCCATCAAAGATACAAACCAAGAGAGAGCATTTTTTGATAGAAGTGCACCTATGAATCCAACTTGAATAAATCCATTAGGATATTGGAAAAGATACAATCTTAATTAGAATTTAACTTATTGTAGAAATCTCCAAAATTTTGATCTTATTCCATCAAAATTTTCAAGCATACTAATCCTTACTTTTCTTGTTAAAAGTAAGGCTTTATAAATTCAATTATAATGTTGATCTACTCGCTTCTTTCAACTGCACAATTTGTTGATATAGATTGTCGATTTCTTTCATATGTATAGGAATAGTATCTCCTTGATTCACATTAGAAATACGTGAGACTTCTATTCTTAGAATATTAATAAGCTTATGAAGATTTACAATAGTTGCAAATTTATTCTCACTTTTATTGAGAATAGCATCCATAATCTTTCCTTCTATAAACAATTAATATAACTTCAAAAAAGTCAAATTAGAAGAAAATAATTTGCAACCTATAATATTAAATAAAAATTTCTATAATAAAGACTAATGTATTAAGGAAAAAATCAATATTAGAAAATTAAATTATTTGTTTAAAGGTGAATATTCCACAATCTTCAAAATACAATAAGAAAAGTAGGATAATTTAGTCATTTTTAAAAAAAAACAAGAACAATAAATTAGCACTCTTATCAAATTATCAAGGATATGAATTTCAAAGAAAGAAAAACTCAATATACTCTTATGTTACTTAAAAAGTCTAAAAAATTATTCAAAGATAGAAATATATTGAACTAGAATGGCTATTATCATAATCAAAAAGATTAAAAGGTCTTGAAATAAGACTAAAGACTAGAAAGATGTTGAAAAAGTAAAAATGGCTTCACTCTTGTCTCCACATATACTTTCTAATTACAAGCTATATGGCAATATGCTAGAGGACCTCCAATATATGTTGAATTTGCTAGATACATGTCTTAATTTACAAGGCAAGTTATCTATATGTAAGCCATATAATTACTGTGATTTCTCGTTTTACTTATTCCGGAAGAAACTTCCCAGAATAAACCCATATAGGGGGATTCGAACACGAGGAGTGACTAATTGCTTGAGCGTTCACGTTAGGATCACACAATTAATTACCTCCAATGTATCGTCACTATTTCCATTATCTAAGCACATAGGAAAACGATAATCTCTCATTTCACCTTATCACTCTCTTCCTTGCAACAATTCAGTCATACCAATAACTGTTATTTCCACCAATATATCTTCACTCTTATAATCTTCAACTGTAATACCTCAACATCACAGCTTCAGCACACAATTACCCTCATTCCAATTACTGGAATTCTTCACACAGAACTACCATTCATATTACAGTGTTTCACACAACCACAGATTCACTCTTTCTGTTGAACTACATTCAGATTTCAGCATTCAATCTCTCTTCTTCTCATTCAATAACATATAATTCCATTCACACTTTCATTCCATGATTCACTTCACAATATTCAGAAACTCTCAATACTCTTATTTCAAAGAACATAACAACAAAAGAAAAGAGGTAGCACCAAGCTTACCCCGGCTCACACTATCACAATAATGGCGGTTTCTTCCTCTCTCTCATCCTCCTTATCCTACCACAAGATACCAACTGCTACATCTCTAATGAAAACTTCTTTTCCTAACTATTCATCCATTCTAACTACTAAACTACCTTTCTAACAGTCATCTATCCCTGTTTACACTATAAACTAAGTATCTACAAATCAGCAAATAACTACTTATTCTACATAGCCCCACTCCTAACTGTGCAGCGTCCTCGCAAACAACCAGTTTGAAATTGAACTGGTGACTCCTTAGCATTTCCCATACTCATTGCTACTGATTACAATTCTAAAGTCACTTCTTCGTCTTTCCCGTCTGATACATTTATTGGGACTATGTTCAATCTGGCCGTTAAATCTTCATTAAGTGCTCCCAATTCACGGACTTGACTTTCCAAATACAGAATTCGGGTGTCTTTCGCCTCTAATTGGTATTGTTGTTGCTTCACCTTCTATTCCAATTCGCCAATTGAACCTTCAATTGACCCTTGTGGCCGTCAAACGCTGACCAATTCATCCTCCAATTTCTTTGCAACCTCCTTCACAGTATTGATCTCCCCTTGCATTTCCTCTGTTTTCACTCTGAATTGGTCACTCATCGTCTTCTTTTCCTGTTCCAAAGTCGCCATCTTCGTCTGGTTCAATTCCAATTGTTGCTTCATTTTTTCAACTTCCAGTTTCGATTGATTGAGAGAATTGGAGAGTTCTTGTTTCTGATGCACTATTCCGTGGTGAAGGCGCTCTCTTTTCTTTTCCCACACTTGCTGTTTTACTCCAAGGGTATGCTCCAGTCTCGAATTGGCTTCTTTGGTGGCCCTATTCACCCGATCTTGTTCCAACAGTTTTTGACGTTGTTCTGCCATTTCCCTCTTACACGCCACCAATTGCTCCTTAAAATTCGTGTGATCAACCAATTCGTTTGCCGTCTGCTGCAATTGGAATAATTGTACCAAAAATCACTCTTTCACACTGTTCTCCTCTGGTGTTCGATGTTGAATGTCCACTGGCCTATTGTCTCGCTGAGCCATTGGACCCCTCTCCCGAACACTGATTGGTTCTCCCGCCTGCTGGCTTGTTTCTCCTGGTCCCCATGGAAGTGCCAATAAATTGCTACTCGGTTTTGGTAGTACTGGAGCTGCTATCGTCTTCCCTTTCTCCGGCAACGGTTGACTCAACTCATAAACAATTGCAGACTGTATATAGTTGGAACACAAAAGCGTTGCAATTCTACCCGACCTACGCTTGTAACTCAACTCTGCATGAATTCTGGTGGCCACGTACGCTGCCCAATTGAACACCATATCCTCGAAGGAGCCTATTGTCGCATATAATAATCGTTTAGCCATATACGTCGTATGTTTATTTAATCCCAACCTCTTCTGAATGAAGTGCATCCACTCCATCAATTCTGGTGTAAGTGCATCCGCCGTCCGCCATCCTTGATTCCTTTCTAGCGACGTCATACCTTCTTTAAAATAACTCCCCGGATTGAAGTCTGAAGACTCTTCTGTGCCAACCGCTAACTCTCCTATTGGTAACTGTAATGCCTTATGCAAGGTATTCTCATCAATTCCTAAAGTCCTCCCTTTTACAACACTCGAACCATCCTCAGGATCATAGTTCGTCAAGTATTCTTCCAATAGTTCTACATCGATTGATGGTAAATTGTCTGCCGCTCGCAAAAAAGGATAAAGCTGCGCACTTCTAAAGTCCTTCTGCCGCGTTGCATTCCAGCAAATTTCTAACCGCATGGGTTCCATATTTGTGAGTATACAAAGAGAAAGCGCATCCATATTACTCCTTGACGTCACCCTTCTACCCTCTTCCTCCTTCTCCGAGGCTCTCTTCACCTTCTCCCTCGACATTATAAATCTCTGCGTATTCGCACTAATACTATGATTTGCCGTGAACTCTCTACTAACGAACTATGCTTCAACAATTCTAGACAAAATACTGAAGACAGCTACACAGAGTGCCCCTCTTCTAACTGTTTACCCAGTTATGAAACAAGAATCCCTAATCTTGATTGCTGATGTTCTAATACACTAATCAACCGCCGTCATTTGCCTCCGATTAGACACTTATGATGGCAGGCAAGTCATCATGAACGGCATGTCTGCCCCCTCCAATCTTGATAAACCCGCCCCCGGGTTTATGTGTAATATAGGCGTAGTCGGTTTCCATTGATACGGGTTGTGAATTTGGTTCCCGTGAAATCTTTCAATTGGACGGAACCATTGGGAAAAGTGGCCAATACGCGATAGGGTCCATGCCACCAAATTTGAAATTTTTCCAAAAAATTATGAAAACGGCTGTCGTACAGTAGGACAAGATCATTGGACATAAATGATTTTGTGCGGAGTTTACTATCGCAATAACTCTTCCGGCGGTGCTGAATAGCTTCCATTGTCATCAAAGCCGAAGCCCTAATCTCGTCCAATTTTTCCAATTCTGTTAACCGATATTGGAGAGATTCTTTGTTACCCAACCGTTCTTCCAATGCAATTCTTAAACTGGGAACCTCCAATTCTATTAGTAAGATGGCCTCCTGCCCGTATACCAATTGAAAAGGTGTGGAATTGGTCGTTACTTTATACGCAGTTCGATATGCCCACAATGCTGCAAATAATTTAGTATCCCAGTCGGTTCCCGCTCCTGAAATAGTCTTTGTTAAGATTTTACAAAGGATACCGTTGGTCTTTTCGGTCTGCCCATTGGCACGTGGATGATAAGGGGTAGTTTTTCGATGTTTGATCTCATACTTCGTTGTCAATGCTTCAATGGTTGCATTAATAAAATGGGTTCCTCGATCACTAACCAATTCTTTCGGACAACCAAAACGAGTGATAATGTTCTCATATAAAAATGTTGCTACAGTAGTGGCATTATCAGTTTTTGTTGCCGTAGCTTCCGCCCATTTGGTGACATAATCGGTGGCTACTAAAATATAATGTTTCTGTCCATTCCGAGAAGCAGGTGCAATTGGTCCGACGAAATCAATACCCCATTTTTCGAATGGTGCCTGCGCCAAAACTGGTACCAAGGGCATGGCAGAAGTTCCAGTAGGTCGACCAATTCGTTGACAAGGGTCACAACGACGAACATATTTGTGAGCATCCGAAAACATTGTTGGCCACCAATAACCAGCCATTAAAGCTTTACACGCGGTGCTATCACCCGCAAAATGTCCTCCACAGCTATTCAAATGACATCCTTCCAATATGGTATACACTTCACTTGGAAATAAGCAACGTCGTAAAATACCATCCCGTCCTTGTTTGTATAATGCGGCTCCAATCATGGTAAACGGCGCACTTCTTATAATCAGATGCTTCTTTAATTTTTTATTATAAGAAATTGGAAAAGTCTGAAATGTGAGATATTGGATCAGGTCACCATATTCGAGTGTAATAACCTCCACAGCGAATAATTGTGCATCCGGAAGGGCATCGTTTATCGGCTCATTACCTAGTATATTCGATAAACGGGACAAGTGATCTGTATTGGCATGTGTCTTGCCAGGGCGAACATTAATTGTAAAATTGAATTCCTGGAGAAGTAACACCCAGCGAGCAATTCGTCTGTTCAATTGGGGTTTATTTATCATATACTTAAGCGCATCATGATCAACGTGGAACACAAACAGGTAGCCCAGTAGATAATGGCGAAATTTCTGTATAGAATAAATCATGCCGAGGGCTTCTCGCTCGATAGTATTATAATTACGTTCGGCCATAACCAATTGTCGACTCGCAAAATATATTGGATGATCACGGTTATTGTCATCCTTCTGACTCAATATTGATCCAATCGCGACGTTGGATGCATCGACATAAACCTGAAATGGTTTCGTCCAGCATGGGGCAACCAGTATTGGTGCAGACACCAATTTTTGCTTTAAGGCCTCAAAGGCAACATTGCATTCTGCTGTCCATACGGGACTAGATCCATCCAATAGTGGTTTTTTTAGCAAATTTGTCAATGGCTGACAAAGTACCGCAAAGGAGTGAATAAAACGCTGATAATAGCTGACATGGCCCACAAAGCCACGTACTCTTGACACCGTTTCTGGCTTTGGTAAAGCCAATATTCGAGTTACTTTATCTGGGTCCGTAGCAATACTGCGGCTGGACACTATGTGGTCCAAGAGTCTTTCAGAGGGGACCCCAAATTGACACTTCTCTGAATTCAATGATTTACCGTACTTATCACATTGGTCCAGACATCGTCCCAGGTAGTTCAAATGATCGGCTGTCGTACTGAACGTGCAAAAATCATCTAAGAATATTTCTATTGACACTCGTAAATAATCTTGAAAGGCTTGTGTCATCACTCTTTGAAATGTGGCTGGTGCATTGCATAATCCAAATGGCATCACTTTGTATGCAAATGTATCCCAATCTGTCGTAAAGGTCGTCTTGAGCTGGTCTTCCTTGGCAATTTTCACTTGATTGTAACCCGAAAAACCATCTAGAAATGAATAACATTCGTGTCCTGCTATGGCATCCAATATACTATCCGTAAAAGGTAGAGGAAAATAGTCCTTCTTGGTAGCAGCATTGAGTTTCCGAAAATCTTGACAGATTCTAATCTTGTCATTTTTCTTAGGTACCATTACCATTGGTGAGACCCATTCGTTATACGGAACCGGATAAATGAAATCCACGCACAATAATTTGTCCAATTCCTCCTTTATCATCAAGGAATATTTTGGGTTGAGACGGTGTTGTCTTTGACGAACTGGTGTAGCATCCGGAACCAATGTAATACGATGTTCACACACCGTTTCCAGAATACCCTTCAGATCTGCATACGTCCAAGCAAAGGACGATTTATGCTGGACGAAGAATGCTTTCCACTGACTCAATTCGTTACCTTGAATACCTTTGTATATCTTTATATTCTGGGGCGCGTCAGGGGTGCTTAAGTTCAGAGTCTGGAAAACAGGTTCTTCCACAGCCGCCGATTTAAAATCGCCTGTTGGCTCGTCATCGTGCGAAGGAGACTGCAACTGCTGGTGACTCATGTCTGACCGCATTGCACTCACATGATTGACATCATATCGGGTCATCCATTCGGTAATAACATGATCCGAGTTAGAGGCATCCTCCTGATGGAGTAAATATTCACCGGGGCCACCACATTGGTAGACTCCTCCCTTGGTTGTAGAAGGGGTTTGACCTACTCCAAATTGCGGTGAAACTATAGCATCGTCATCTTCCTCAATCGAGTGACTCTTGTTATCCGATGTAAATTCTGATTCGGGCAATTGGGTTTCTCCGTGATATTGTACCGGGTACATTTGTAGAACAATTTGGTCACTGCCTTTTCCAATTGTCAATGTGTTGTGGCCCCAGTCATTCTTAGCCTTGGCTTGATACAACCAAGGTCTGCCAATAAAATGGGATACGATAACGTAGAACTCTGTAACCTAAATACAACATAATCGATTTTGTATGTCAATCCCGCGATTACAGTGGCAATATCGCGTAAGATTCCCATCGGCTTAACCCGACTATGATCTGCCATTCACAAAACTAATGTCGTAGGGAGCAATTGCTTTAGATCCAAGTCTTCCATTGTATCAGCGTTCATTAAATTCACACTGGAGCCACCATCGACTTGTACCTCTAGAATTAAAACTCCATCGATTGATACATCGATTGTTGGTGCTCCCGGATCTGGGTTTAAGCTAACTTCATGTATTTCTCTAGTGCGGGATCTCCACCATATTAACGCTGAATTCAATGTTGATCGACATTCCGGTGCTACAACCAAAAGTTGCTGCATTATAATTGAAGGCTAGATAACATCCAAATCCTTCAAAATGTCGTAGGGTTGCATATTGAGAGTAACTCCTAATGCTCTTTTGCATTTCATTGGTTTCGTTTTGACTTTGTTTGGCAGCAATTCCTTCCTCTTAGTTGACTCTTCGACCACTAAAGGTTCCTTCAATGGGTACGAGCTTATATTGGATTGTGCGGGTATTGGGACATGGTCATTGGGAATTGATCTAAATGTCCACGAAAAATTGGCACGTAAAACTGAAGTGGGTTCCTCGTCTTGTTGAGGGCTCAATATTGGTATACGTCCCAATATTGATATTGGTTCAGTCCGCCTCTTGGACGGCGCTACTGTTGTTACTTCGATTGGGTCATCCAGGTCCTGAATTGGATTCTTGCCTTTCTGTTGGCCCCTGGTAAGCACTGCGTTCACCACCTCGACGCGATGTACTGGTGAGTCCCGTTGAACAGGACCTTTGTCGTCCACCGATTGGCTTGTTTGCATCTGTTGGTCCCGATTATTATAATTAAAAGCCGCATTGCACTGCTGATAAGTATGACCAGACTGCTTACAATTTCCACATATTGGGGCATAATCATCACTTACTCTTGGATTAGGACATTTACTCGCATAATGTCCGATTTGTCTGCACCGATAGCAATGAAGTGGTCTTCTGCCAGCTCCTTCACGGATATTGGGTGTCTCTACTGGTATATAACGGCTCGGTCTATTCCATGTCGGTTGAGTAAAGGATCCTGGTTGACCCATTGGTACTGTAGATTCTGGCATTGGCTTCTGCATGGGTGAATATTGATGATATCCTTGCTGATTCACCCCCAAGCCATGAGTATTGGATATACCTTCTTGGTGAAATTCAGAGTTTTAGAAATTGGAATAATTCTTGTTTTGTCTATTCGCTCGATTTCCATTCCAGCCGAACCTATTATTCGTTTGTACTTGATTTACATCCCACGAAGTTGGTTGACTCATGGTCTGTTGTCCGACTTGTTGTTGTTTCCTTAAGTTCCAACAATTGGCAGTGGTATGCTTACCCCCACAAAAGGTACATTGAACCATCATTTAGGGTGGTGAAGAACATTCGGTTACCAAATGACCTTGTCCCTTAGAATTGCTACACCAAACATTGGGTCGCATATTGGTCGGTTTATGCCTTTTCTCTTTATCCTTGGCCAGATTCACAGCCAATTCATCCATTTTCTTCGTTAATGTTAACAGCAATGACTCATTGGGATCCCTTGATACCAATTCATTGGTCAATTCCTTCGTAGGTATTGGTTTTTGATATGCGGAATAAGGCACATACGGTTGTGACGATGATGGTAGTACAGCCTGCAATGGAACGGCATTCACTATTCCTTGTGGAATTGTACCATAATCACTCCTTCCTGGATAACTTTCCGATGCGTCATTCCAATTTGTCATTTGATAACCGCCTTGCGATGGAATCATCATGGCGCCAACGGTTAAGTACTGGTCGTAATGACATTCCTCCCATACTTTTGCTCGCTCAAGAGATGCTGCAATGGTAGCTGATTGGGCCTCCTTTACAAACATCTTCAATTCTGGTGGGTGTAATCCATTAACCAATATAGACAACACAAACGATTCGGGCATTTGGTTATTTGGCCATTTCCAAAGTATATCTGCTACATGACCATAATATGACTGTACCGCTTCCCCTGGTACCATTCTGCTGTTCATTAATCTTTCTTGAAGACGTTCTTCAAAACCAATTGATCGGAAATGGACTAAAAATGTCGTTTTCAATGCCTCCCAATTGATAAATTGACCTACAAGTTGGCGGTTATACCACTCGAACGCTGTGTCTTTTAGTGTCGCTAGCAACCATCTCAGCCAAATGTCTTTTGTCCTTCCATTATTGGCTACACATGCCGTCAAGAATTGAGACAAATATTGATCTGGGTCCGCACCTGGTAAACCACGAAAAGTAGGTAATGGTGCGATGCTAGTCGTACGATCGCCCAAGGTACCCATTTGAACTGCAATCGGAACGGCTGGTCTTCCTGCCGCCATTGAATTTTTTGTTCCTCTGAAATTTGTTTTAAAATAATCTCTGCTTTCCCTTACTCTAATTACCGAGCTCTCAGCGGTCCTTGCTTTACTGTTATTTCCCGCAAATAGTTTTATTGGTTGACTTGCAGGTGAAAACGTCGGATTTTGAAATACAATATAGTTGCCTTTATTGGCGACCAATTCATGCCAATCTGCAGAGCCCCTATTGCTCGTTTCAGCGGTACCCCCTACTGGAAAATTACCCAATGGAGTACCAAATACTTCTATGCCTCCTTCTCTTTCAGTGAACGGCCTCAAGATTTCCACTGGAATGTTGACAAAATTTCCCGTGAGTGCTCTTGGCAGTTTTTCTAACGGTACATAAGACTGCAGAATTAACAGTCTGTCCGGTTCTTGATATGTTCGGATGCGCCGACAAGCTTGCAACCATGGTTTAATCCAATTCTGTCGATGCTTCTTTTTAAGATTACGTTCTTACTCCTCTCTACGCAAGTTCCTTCCTTGCGCTCTTCCCTGTCTTTCTCTCAACTGATTTATTTTCCTCGATGCAATGCTCTCGTTCTTATTAACCATAATCTTTCTTCAAACACTACTGAAATCGTCTTCCATTGCCCATTTTCTCACACGTTTGTAATTAATTCCTAACGCTCAAAGCTATTATCACTCCTCGGCAGCGGCACCAAAATGTGATTTTTCGTTTTACTTATTCCAGAAGAAACTTCCCAGAATAAATCCATATAGGGGAATTCGAACACGAGGAGTGATTAGTTGCTTGAGCGTTCACGTTAGGGTCACACAATTAATTACCTCCAATGTATCGTCACTATTTCCATTGTCTAAGCACATAGGAAAACGATAATCTCTCCTTTCACCTTATCACTCTCTTCCTTGCAACAATTCAGTCATATCAATAACTGTTATTTCCACCAATATATCTTCACTCTTATAATCTTCAACTGTAATACCTCAACATCACAGCTTCAGCACACAATTACCCTCATTCCAATTACTGGAATTCTTCACACAGAACTACCATTCATATTACAGTGTTTCACACAACCACAGATTCACTCTTTCTGTTGAACTACATTCAGATTTCAGCATTCAATCTCTCTTCTTCTCATTCAATAACATATAATTCCATTCACACTTTCATTCCATGATTCACTTCACAATATTCAGAAACTCTCAATACTCTTATTTCAAAGAACATAACAACAAAAGAAAAGAGGTAGCACCAAGCTTACCCCGGCTCACACTATCACAATAATGGCGGTTTCTTCCTCTCTCTCATCCTCCTTATCCTACCACAAGATACCAACTGCTACATCTCTAATGAAAACTTCTTTTCCTAACTATTCATCCATTCTAACTACTAAACTACCTTTCTAACAGTCATCTATCCCTGTTTACACTATAAACTAAGTATCTACAAATCAGCAAATAACTACTTATTCTACAGTTACCTTGTTCCATAAGCAACTAACATGTGTGATACATCGCTACTTTGTTGACCAAGTTTCTAGTCTATTAGTTAACTTGGTCAAAAAACTTATATAAAGTTAAAGCAATAAAGCTTTTAAAAAGCTCTTTTATAAGATATAATGAAATTAATCTACTTTTACCTACTTCTACTTAATCATATAGATAATTATTGGAATAAATACATATATTTGTAATATATTGCCATTGTAAAATTTTCAAAAAAGATCTTTCAAAAGTTAATGAATTAGATTAATAAAGTTACTATAAGAAATGACAATGCTATATATTTATCTTTAATAGAAGATATATTACATATCTAATGTATTTTAATTAAAAATAATGTATCCATTTTAAATGTAACTACTCATACGTGAAAGTTGAAAGCAAAAGATTTTTTGTTAATATGGAAACTTATTGAAATCCAATATTAAAATTTGTTTGAATAATTTTTAAAAAATCAAATAAAAACTTAAAAAATAAAAGGATATAATAGAAATTTAAGAATAATATTTATATGGTAAATTAAATTTTACAAATCTACTTAAGATTGAAAAACTATGTGAGCTCTCAATTATATTCTAAAATTTAAATTTTTATCATTTTCCTATTTTATGATAATTAAACATACTAGATTAGGATTTATATAAGTAGAATTTACTTTTGTAGAATTTTTAGGATTACAACCCTTGATGGTATAAATTATAGCTTAGTTCCTTGAATTAGGTTAGTTAGGACTAAATGTCACAGACATACGCATGTAAGCTAGTAATTACATGTATAAATATATAGAAGTAAGTAAAAGTAAGTTAATTCTATAATATTTGCTATGGTAGTTTCTTAGAAGCTTCATAGACACTACTTTGACTTTATACGTGTCTTTAATTGATTTTTTGGATTAGAAACGTGGTCAACAAGTTGGCCATGTGCCACGCATGTTGTTAGCTTGAAGATCAAATTAATTATGTGGCCCACACGTAGAAAAACTTGCCTTGTAAGTCAAGGCATGTATCTTATAAATTCAACTTATATTGGAGATCCTATAGAACATTGCCACATAGCTCCTAGTTAGATAATATATATAGAGACAAGAGTGAAGCCTTCTTCATTCTTATCAACTCCTTTCTTACTTCCAGTCTAGTTTCAAGAGTCTCTAGTTTTCTTAGCTTTTGGCAATAGCCATTTCAGTTTCTTTCTTAATATACATATCAAGTTATTTCTATTTTGTCATCTTTCTTTGAGAGAAGTCTCACTTCTTTATTTGTTTTTATCATGTTTTTGTCCTTGACAGATTAACAAGAGTGCATTTACAATATCCGAGCTTTGTCTGATCTTGATTAAGAGTGGATTACCCCTTTCTCTTAATAAGACATAAGCATATTAGAAGTTGCTGATTACTCTCTTCTAAACTGATATTGTCCTTAGTATTTTCTTTGTTTTCAAGTCCTCTCTTCTATTTGTCTTGAGAAATATTAATCATCTTCTCTTTTCTAAGTGTTATCGTGGCAGAACTTGCTGAAATGAAGAATGCAATGGCACAAATGGAAGAGAAATTGAGGGGGTTAATGCTTGCAATGCATCAATTCAATTTACCACCATAAAGAGCAACAAGATTGACAGGAAGTGAAGATATAGAAATGATTGGAGCTGCTTCAACATCTGCACCAAATCATATCCCTTCTCCTATGGTCGAACGTCCTTCTAGTGTTAGAGAACCAAGAATTGTCCTACTTGAGAAGTTTGATGGTACCAAATCAAAGTTTAGAGGATTTATCAATCAAGTATAACTTATGATTGAACTTCAACCCCAAAGCTATCCAACTCCAGGATCGCAAGTTAGATTCATTGATACGCTTCTTTCAAGTTCAACATTATTATGGTTTTCATCTTTTCTTGAATGACGAGATTCAATATTGGATAATCTAGAGGCTTTTTTGGAGGAGTTTTGATCCATGTATGGAAAATATGATGCAATTCGTGTTGCAACCAATAAGATCTATACTTTACAACAAGGTAATTGATCAATAACGTTGTATGATTTACAATCTTGACAACTTGTAACTGATATTAAGTGGAATGTTGTTGTACTTATTAGCCAATTTCTCTACGGATTACAATATGAGGTAAAAAAATTAATGTTCAACTTACTTGATCCTCAAACATTGAGTCAAGCAATTGACTTTGCTGTGAAATACGATAATTATCTTTTTGAATTTTGATCTGAGAGCCGTACAAGTAGACCTCAACATTACTATAATTCAATGGCAACACGAACATCTCTTCAATACATACATTCAGAAGTAGAGTATATACAAATTGATGCGATACGTTTCAAACCTCTTACTAAGAAAGAAAAGACTTGTTCTCGGGAAAGATTGTGCTTATATTGTAGAGAACCTAAGCACACTCCTCAATATTGTCTAAAGAAGCAACACAACCATAAAATGAAGAGTACAACAATCAAAGAAGATAGCATGTCAAAAAATGAATTTTTCTAGCTACAATAGGGACCGTGCGGTTGGAACCTTGTACAACGTCTAATAAAGGTCCTATCCTCTCCTCATAATCCTCTCCATATTTTACGATAAATATTATTCTAGGACCTAAACATCACAAAGCCTCTGCCTTGCTAGATTCAGGAGCCTCAGCATGTTTCTTAGATGAAGAATTTGCTAAAAGAAATAGCATACCTTTTAGTGAAGAAAACTAAACTTATTCATGTAGAAGTCATAGATGGTCATCCATTGTCTTCATGAGATGTTACTCATGAAATCCTTCCTATAAAAATAGTAACTAAGGGTCATCATAGCTTTGTAATATTTAATATCATTAAATGTCCTTCTAATCTAATCATTTTAGATTTATCATGGCTAGAAAAATATAACCCTAAAATAGATTTGATTTCTCGTAGTCTTGACTTTTCTAAAAGTATAACTAAGAGCGTAGTTAATCAAATAGAAAGTCATAAGTCTAGTATAATTAAACCTATATTTATAGGTGCAAGAGCTTTCTTACATTCTGCAAAAGAAGGATCACCTTGTGTCATTTATGCCACTCTTGTTTCCACTGGTAGAAAGACTTCAAGTCGCATTCTAAGCCAATATCAAGATTTTCAAGATGTATTTGAGAAGAAAAATGTGGATACTCTTTGGAAACATCGTTCCTATGATTATTCAATTGACCTTCAAGAAGAAGCACAACCGCCATTTGGACCAATCTATAATTTATCTAAAAATGAGTTGGCTGAATTCAAGGAGTATATTAAAGAGAATTTAGCTAAAAATTTTATACGCCATTCCAAATCTCCAGAAGGAGCTTCAATTTTATTTGTGAAGAAAAAAGATAGATCATTGTGAATGTATGTCGATTATCAAGGATTCAACAAAACCACTATCAAAAACAAGTATCCGCTACTTTTAATATCTGGACTTCTTGATCAGTTGAATCAAGCTAAGATCTATATAAAAATAGATCTACAAAGAGCATACAATCTAATACGTATCAAAGAAGGAGATAAATGGAAGACTGCATTTCAAACAAGGTATGGACATTTCAAATACAACGTCATGCCTTTTGGACATACAAATGCACCAGCAACATTCCAACATCTAATGAATGATGTCTTTTGAGAGTTTTTAGATGATTTTTTTGTCTATTACCTAAACGATATCTTAATCTATTCTAAGAACATAGAAGAACATGAACTTCATGTTTGTCATGTATTACAAAAATTAAGAGATGTGGGACTCTAAACCAAGATAGAAAAGTATCTATTTCATACCATTCAAGTCGGCTTCTTAGGATACATCATTTCAAATGATGGACTTATGATGGATCCAAAAAAACTAGGATTTGCCAATTACTATCAGATCTTCATCAAAGACTTCTTTCAAGTTGCTGCTCCATTTACTTGTTTGACTTGTAAAGACAAACTTCAATGGAATCAAGAAGTAGAAGTAGCATTTGAAGCTTTGAAGACAGCCTTTGTTTTTGCACCAATCTTGTATTGCGTCAATTTTTCTAAGCTATTTTTTATGGAAACAAACACATTAGACTTTGCTTGGATGATGTATTGTCACAAATGGAAATACATGATAAACTTCATCCAATAGCTTTTCATTTCAGAAAATTTTTAACTATTGAGATTCACTATGAGATCCATGATGAAGAACTTCTTGCAATCGTGGATTCGTTTCAAGAATGGTGCGATTATCTAGAAGGTGCTTCTAGCCCAATTATAATATATATGGATTATATGAACCTTGAATATTTTATGTCAACACATGTTTTGAATCGTCGCCAAGTCCATTGGAGTATGTCTTTGTAAAGATTCGAATTCAAGAACACTTATTGATCAGAAAAACAATAAGGTTTGCCAGATGCACTCTCTAGATGATCTTACCTTGCACCAAAGGAAGGAGATGTTGCTTTTGATTAATAATGGACAATTCTCTTGAAGCCAAAGCATCTTCATCTTCGAGCAATGAAAACAACATTAACTATTGATTCAACTTTCATTAAGCAAGTTCAGTCAAGTATGTCTTCTGATCCTCTTATTCGTGATATTGAGGGAGATCCTTCAAAGCCTCTTGATACTTCCAAGTTTTAATTCAAGAAGAATCTATTATATTTTGAGGGATG
This sequence comes from Physcomitrium patens, assembly GCF_059467195.1. Lineage (NCBI taxonomy): Eukaryota > Viridiplantae > Streptophyta > Bryopsida > Funariales > Funariaceae > Physcomitrium > Physcomitrium patens. The sequence goes on from NC_143423.1 coordinate 1,858,773, forward strand.
CCTAAATGTTCTAGAAGGAGAAGCTCAATTACGAGTTCTTCAAGCTCATCATGACTTTCTAGCAGTAGGACATTTTGGGTACAATAAAACTTTGGAACTAATATCCAAGGACTTTTGATAGCTCCAAATGTGGAAAGAAGTCAAAGATTTTGTGCAATCTTGTGATGTTTTCTCGAGATCAAAAACTCCTTATCATCGATCTTACGGGCTTCTTGAGCCATTATCCATTCTAGAACAACCATGGTCTTATGTTTCTATGGATTTTATTATAGATCTTCCAATCTCAAGTTCTTATGAGTCTATATTCGTGATAGTAGTTCGTTTTACTAAGATGGGATATTTTGTACTATGTACAAAATCTATCACATGTAAAGAAACAACTAAGCTCTTTCTTGACAATATCTATCGCTATCATGGATTATCCAAGGATATTATATCAGATAGGGGAACTAAATTTGTATCAAGATTTTGGCAGACTCTTTTCTAGATTCTAAAAAAAGATATAAAACTATATTTGGCATTCCATTCTCAAAATGATGGACAAATGAAGCTTGTTAATCAAGTTTTGGAGCAATATTTAAGATGTATTATTAACTACCAACAAGATGATTGGACAACTCTTTTGCCATTGACAGAGTTTGCTTAAAATAATATGGTACATTCTTCTACAAAAAAAACACCTTTCTTTACCAATTATGGTTATCATCCATGATTTGATACTTTTGACTTTTCAAAAGTTGATAATCCTGCTGCAAAAGATTTGACAATTCATTTGTCAGAGTCACATGCAACAATGAAGGCATAGTTAAAAGAAGCTCAAGAATAACAAAAGGGCAATGCAAATGTCTATCAAAAGGAACAACTACCATTCTACATGGGTGATAAGGTATGGTTACTTTGTCGTAATATCAAGACCACTTGTCCTTGTGACAAATTGGACTATCAAAGCCTTGGACCATTTTCTATTTCTGCACAAATCAATCCAATTGCATATTATTTATACCTACTAGAATCAATGAAAATCCATCCAATATTTTACATGTCTCTTCTTGAACCATACAAGACAGTGGACATACCAAGAAGAAGACAAAGTCCACCTCCTTCCATAGAAGTAGACAATAATAAAGAGTTTGAAGTTGAAGAAATCTTAGATTGAAGGTGGCGCCAAAATAAATTGGAATATCTTATCTATTGTCTCGGATATGATATTAGTTAACATACATGGGAGCCAATAAAGAATCTTACAAATGCAACAAAGGTGGTGGAGGCTTTTCATCGACAACAACCATCAAAATCAAGATAAAAACCTTTCTTATAAAAGAAACAAGATCTAAGCAAGATAACATTCTACTTTCAATTCTTATTTGTAGCTTAATTGTAGTTGTGACGTTGAGGAGATGGAGAACCAACAACTAGTGGATTCGAATCAAGAGCCTTCATTTGCTGACCTGTCGGATGAGACATTATGATTGTTACAACCTTCAAGATGATGCAATCGAGATGAAGATCTTCAAGAACGACATGTTCTTATTTGAATAGATGGCAAGATATAATGCATTTGGTATCACGACCTTGGAAGGGACTCGTGATGTTTGGTAATTTTACTATAGGTAGGAACAACTCCTAACAATATTCCAAATGTTTTATTTGAAAGAAGTTATGAAGGCCTCATCAACAATCAAATAACTAGGTGGTCTTTCTGCCCTGGTATGGGACATTACCGATGGTTGAAAGGCCCTATCAATCATCTTCGAAGAGAAGAAAGATTATAGTATGTGGCGAATATAATTTGTTGCATCATATATTTTTTCAACATGTGATGACCGCTCCTCCTGGAATTCGTCCCTACAAGGAGGGGCAATGTCGCAAACATATACATGTAAGCCAATAATTACATGTATAAATATGTAGAAGTAAAAATAGGTACAAATAAGCTAATTCTATAGTATTTGCTATGGTAGTTTTCTAGAAGCTTTGTAGACACTACTTTGACTTTATAGGTGTCTTTAATTGACTTTTTGGATTAGAAACGTGGTCAACAAGTTGGCCATGTGCCACACATGTTGTTAGCTTGAAGACCAAGTTAACTATGTAGCCCACACGTAAAAAAACTTGCCTTGTAAGTCAAGGCATGTATCCTATAAAATCAACACATATTGGAGATCCTATAGAACATTGCCACGTAGCCCCTAGTTAGATAATATATATAGAGACAAGAGTGAAGCCTTCTTCACTCTTGTCAACTCTTTTGTTGCTTCCAGTCTAGTTTCAAGGGTCTCTAGTTTTTTTGGCTTTTGGTAATAGCCATTTTAGTTTCTTTTTTAATATACATATCAAGTTATTTCTATTTTATCATCTTTCTTTAAGAGAAGTCTCACTTCTTTATTTGTTTTTATCATATTCTCGTCCTTGATACTAAAATGATGAGAATTAGTAAATTAGAATAGCAACTTAGTTAGTTTAATAATTTGGAGGTTGTTAAACATTACTATAAGAGTTGACTAAAAGCCTATGAGTGCACCTACAATCATTCATATGATTTAGGAGTTGGAATTATAATTCTCTAAAAGATTTAGAAAAGTTAGCAATGATAATTTTGGATTTTCCTCCAAATTTGACAAATTCAAGTGGTATGGTGGTTCTTCTACTTAATGGGAGTCTTTTTAATACAATGGTGGCACCAGATTTACCTCATGGAGTGAAGAAAAAAAGATCAGCAACCTCTCCTTCAAAATACAAGAGAAGCAATGAAATTCTCATTTTGAAGAATTTCACAAAAATTTCTAAGATCCTTGTAAGTAAAAACTTCCATGAAAATTATAATTGAGCATGGATTCAGGCATGTGAGTAGTTGAACTTACCTTAAAAAGGTGTTTTGAACACAATAGTGAAGTTAGATTTACAAAAAAAATGCTTTCTTGACTACTTACAAGAGCCATTAGCCTTGATAATGAGATTGGCTTTTGGATGAATGAAGGTTGTAGATCTAGATTAGGGATCTTAAAAATCAAGGGTAGAGATGTAGCCATCCTTCTACAAGCCTCCACTCAATTGTATAAGAGAGACTTGGTTTTTCAAGCCCTCTCTCTCTTCTCTTTTGGATAAAGAGCGGAGCCATGCCAAAATTTGGCCAAATCTTAACTTTATTTAGATTTTAATTCTCATTGTGAACCTTGTGATTGTGTATGCATGGATTTTGCATTGTGAAGGATGGTCATTAAGTTTTAAAATATGTTTCATTGAGGTAGATATCTCCTCGGCCTTTCAACCACCCCAAGGATTTCAAGGGCCTTGGATTTTCTTCAATCCGTCACTCAATTTCTTTTATTTCAATGTGAAATTCTGAATATTTGTAGCTTTTTGTTATTAGCTTTCCGACAAGCTAAGACTCACTTGATTTGGAGTAAAAAGAAATTTTTGATGAATTTTTGAGTTTGAGGGAGTCGACTGCCTTTGTATTTTGAATCAATCGAGTTTGGAAAGACATTTCTCAATGCTTGATGATTGGCTTTATTTAAAATTTTGGAAGCATCAATATTTATAAGCTAAGCTTTGAAAGGCACAAGTTTTGTTGAATTTGAAGACAATCTGAATTTTTAGTGAGTTTCTAAGTGAAGAGGGTTGGTCACTGCGGCAGTTTGGATCACTCAACTTCAAAGGAGGAATTCTCACAACTGGATCATTAGATTGCAATGAGGATTTTTGGATCAAAAGCGTCTTCAAGTTATCCTTGCAATAAGCTAAGATTCATTCAAATTTTAAGCCGATTACAAATTTTGGCAAATTTTGGAGTAGAAGGAGGTTGCTACCTTGAATCCTTAAGTATTGTCAAGGTACCTTCGCTTTCACCTCTCTTATTTTATTTTTACTATCATCTTCATAGTGACTTGTAATCTCCACATTTCACTTTTTGGCTAATAAATTTTAAGTTTAACTTTTAACCTTTAATATTTTAACTTTAACTTTTAATTTTAACTTTTAACTTTAACTTTTAATTTTAACTTTAACTTTAACTTTTAAACTGAATTTTTAATTTTTTTTAACCTTTAATCATAACTTTTAACTTAAATTTTTTTAACTTAAATTTTTAATTTTAACTTTTAATTTAACCTTTTAATCTTAATTTTTAACTTTAACTATTTTTAACTTAACTTTTAACTTAACTTTTAATTCAAACTTAAGTTTTTATTCTTATGGTCAATTAATAGTAATAACTTAGTTAATTATTTTTACTATGTTTTCATAGTAAATTTCATTTAACATGTTAATTTAATGTTGGTAACCATTGCATGGAAGGCCTAAAACTAATTAAATTTTTAATATAAAGATTTAAATTAATCTCACAATTACACAATTGGGAGCTCTCTAATTCCACCTCTTGGACTTGTTGTGTCGCATAGGTTTCATGAAGTGGTGAAATTTGGCCTCACAAACCACTTGAACAATATTTTCACATTATTACAAAAAAAAAATCAAAACATAAGCAAATAATGAAGTATATTATAATAATATCTATTATTAATAAAAATATATTGAAATTTGAATGTTTAAATAATTTGTAAGTAAAAGAATTCTAATATTTTTAAAAGTATCATAATAAAAGACACAATAGATATTATTTATGGTCATTAATATAATGTATGTTAAAAAGTATTAACTATGTATTTTTTATGTATATATATATATATATATATATATATATAATACATAAATATATATAAATCAATCTCACTAGCTACTAATTCAATCTATCCATCACACCTAGCATTATACCTTTCATTTCATGTTTTTATTTGTAGCCCACATTTCTTGTCTTGACTTCATGGTCTAATTTTTCAATTTGGAGCTTGTATCCCTTGTTTTAATCTCCATATCTTTTTCTCTCTAATCTCCTCATTTCTTGTTCCAATCTCTTCATTTTTATCTTCCATTGAAATTCCCATGTCTCTCATGTTTATTCTCAGCTCCTATCTTCCATCTTGACCCCTTCAAATGATAAATGGAAGTTGAAACAGAGGCCTTATTAAACATGTTTTTCTATATGAGAGGAAGTTTCTCTATTCTCTTCTTCTTAGAATGAGTCGAGATCTTTATTCTTGTCTTCATGTCGTCATCAATTTTAGTCATAAAATTTTAATAGATTTAAATATTCCTCTTAAATTATTAAGTTAACAAAGTTGTTGGTCAAATATATGCTATAGTAATGCTAACTTTTTTATTTGAAGAATCTAAAAGTCCTTGAGATTAGGAAGTTAATCATTTTAAGGTAGTACCAAGAGATAAGAATCAAGATGAGGAATACAAGTTATGAACAAGCATAGTATTGATATATAAGATATAGGCTAGGAATGGAAGATAGAGAATATAATGCTAGTTATAATAGGTAAAATCAAAGAATATATCATTTATTTTCTGTAATCAAATAATGATATATATATATATATATATATATATATTTTTTTTTATTTTGATGATAGATGGATCAAATTAACAATTGGTGGAATCAACTTAGCATTCTCATAGATATGTGTATATATATATATATATATATATATATATATATATATTTATACACATATACTTTTAATTCTTATTTATAAATGTAATTATTATTATATTTAATATTATTTATATTTTTTTAACTATATATCTAATTTTAAAATTATCTTTATTTTTTATCTAAAAACTATTCATATAAGATATTTTTCTTCATTTTTAAATATAATTATAAATAATAAGTATATCAAAAAGCTAAAAAAGCTTACAATGTTGATAATTTAATTTATCTTGACAACTATATCAAAATTATTTGCAATTCGATTACCTTTATTGCTTTTGTGGCCCTAATGATCATGTTTCATTATACTTGATAATTGATAGGATGTGCTATATTATGGTTACAATTACAATGAATCTTAGCAAAGAAGTAGGAGGGCCTATTTGTCAACGACAAAGATTCAATGGAAGCAAATAAATAAGTGAGACTCTTTCAAAGAAATATGACAAAATAAAAATAATAAGTATATATATATATTATAAAGAAAATTGAAATGGCTATTGCAAAAAGACAAGAAAATTATATGCAAATAATAGAAAAAAAATATAAATAGGTTTAGTTGAGGCCATTTGGATATTTCCTCAAGTATGGCTTCAGACTCTTTTTTTTATAGTAAAGTATGGTTTTTTTTGTTTTGTTCTATTTGATTATGTTTGATTATGTTTCATTCTATTCTCATCTATTAAATCCTATCTTTCAAGTTTCATGCTGTTTAAATATTTTTAATTTTATTTTGATGCGCTTAGTCTTACGTTGTATCAAAATCTTTATTATTATGGATTGGTAAGACTTTAGATCTTAGAGGATTCCATCTTATTTCATTGGTATCAGAGCGAGTATTAGTTTGTCATTTGGTAGTATATTGATAGTCAATATGTGATTGAAAGATAATTGTTGTGATTACATTGGATACTATTTTTGAACTACAATAAATTATTTTAAGAAATCAACTTAAAGAAGAGAAGGTATTATAATAGCAAAGTTCAACTAAGAAATTGCATGATAGGAGATTCGATAGAGCAATCCTATATGGAGACTCAGATACAACACTTCTTAGACTAGAGAGCTACTTTATAAGAGCAAATAGAAGCTTTTAAGATAAAGGAGTTGACATTTACTAGATTGAAATTGAGTAAGCTCAATACATACTCAAGGACCTTAAGGCAAGAAGTTATATGCCAATAGATCTTTAGCATGTGACAATATGTCCAATTATTTGGAACAAATACCAGTGAAGAGATTAAATATGCTTCCAATTATTTGAAAGGTACAACAACGATTTGGTGGCAATATCAAGCTCAAAGTTATGGATCTCAAGGCAAATTTGGTGATTGGGAAGAATTTGAGATTGAACTTAGGAATTAATTTTGGCCTATCAATACAAAGAAGTTAGCATGCAATTAATTGATTAACCATACACAATCTAGATCACTAAAAGATTATATCTTCCAATTTAAGTTCTTATATCTCCAAATTGGCAATGCCTCAAAGGCAAAGATGATAGATTAGTTTGTACAAAGGTTGAAACCTATGGTCCAGCAAGAGGTGGAATTAAAGAATCCACAAATATTCAAGGAAGTAGTTAGGATTGCAAAGACGGTCAATGCTATAGATTTCAGAAATTGTGGAGTACAACCTATAGTGTAGAGTCTTATGCCACTAGCCAATACTATGGTGCAATAATCAATATTGATGGAAATTGATGTTCTGCAAGGACCATTGACATCACATAAATAACAACTATTGGCACAAAAGAGATTATACTTTTATTTTCTTGAGTCAGGCTCTCAGATTAGAAACTATCCAAAACATCAAAGTTCAAGCATCAATAAATCACGGCAGGTTTACAATCTTAAGGTCCATTAAGTTAATGAAGAAGTGGAGCAAGAAAATAAGGCTCTCCAATAAAGGCACCAAGAGCCATTATTGGACAGTTTGAGTAGCTTGTATTATCTTTTCACCTTACCAATGCTCTAGCTTCTTTTATAGATTACATGAATAGATTATTTCAAGATCTTTTGGATAAGTATGTAGTTGTCTTTATTGATGATATCCTAGTCTATAGTAAAATCCTTGAAGAGCATGAATAATATCTATGAAAAGTATTGTGCCAACTATGTGATAGTTACTTCTATTATAAGTAATCAAAATATATACTTAAGAAGGTAAAGGTCATCTTTTTGAGACATGTAGTATCTTTCAAAGACGTGGGCATGGATAAGATAAAATTAGTCGAGGATTAACCAACCTTCATGGATGCTTCTGAAGTCCATTCATGCTTGGGCCTTGTTAGATATTATTAATATTTTTTTCAACGATTTCCACACATTACTCTCTCATTAATAAGCTTATTGGAGAAAGGTGCCTCATTTGAGTAGAAACAAAAAAAAAATGGGTCTTTGAGGAGTTAAAGGAGGCATTGATTATTGCTCCAATATTATAACCATATAATTTTGACCTTCTATGTATACTTAACATTGATGCTTTTGACATTGCTATTAGTATAGTTCTTCAACAAGACTTTGGTAAGGACCTTCAACCTATAGCGTATGAACTGTACAAGCTAAAAAGAACAAAGCATAACTATTTTGCATATAATTAAGAGCAACTAGTAATTGTACATGCCACAAAAGTATAGTGACACTATTTGTTGTGGAAGCTAATGACTATTTGAACTAATCACAAATCCATGCTACTTAATTCGCATCTGAAAAACATAAAATCACAAAATCATTATTGAGAAGAGCACTTGGAGTTCTTTAATATTTAACTTTAGTACAAACAAGGGTAATAACATACTATGCTAGACATCTTATGATATAGATCTGATCTAAAATATGAATTAGATAACAAGGCAAAAAATGCTACCATTAGTAGTTTCATTTCAAACTTAACAAGAAGAGTGGAATGAGAGAAAGCTACATATTATGATATTTATTTCCAGATGGTTATTGATCAATTAAAGGTGGATAATGTATAATATCAGGATTATTGTCTCAATGATGGCTTCTTCTATTTCAAGAAGCAAATTTATGTACTTGATGATGATATACTCTAGATGCACATACTTCAAAAAAGACATGACATCTCAATATCAAGACAATTAGGGCATGAAAAGACTCCAAAACAAATCTCAAAGACATAGTTTTGGATAGGTTTGGATTATGATGTTTGAGCTTTTGTGCATTCTTATGAATCATATTAGCATAACAAAGCATGCAATGCACCATTTCTTGAGCTATTACAGCTAATTCCACTACCTATGATATATTGAGAGCAAGTGACTATGGATCTCATTATGTATTTATTATAGATACTTCACAATCACACTATAGTTGCTATCTTTGTGCATCGACTCTTGAAACAACTTTCCTTGATTGTAGTGCATTTTAATATTGATGTCATAATATTTACATGAGTTTTCTTTGAAACTATGTTTTGTCACTATGGATTACCTCATGTCATTATTTTAGATTAAGTTCCATGCTTCATAGAGAGTTTTTGGTAGGCCTTGTTCAAGCTATTAGACACACGAATTACCATGCCTACAACTTTCAATCCTCAAATTGATAGATAAATAGAGCATACAAATTAGACCTTAGAAGATATGCTACGAGCATTTGTAGCAGCTTACCATAATAATTGAGATGAATATTTAATATCCTTGGAGTTTGCCTACAATAAAAATATTCAAATAAATACTAGTCATTTACCATTCTTTTTTAATATTAGTCAGTATCTAATTATACCAACAACTCTTTGCTATCCCATCAATATCAATAATCTAATAATAGAAGAATTTATAAATTAGCTTATAATGGCTTTAAAAGAGACACAACATCATTTTTTTATTACATAAAAGTGATAGAAGTATATACAAATAACCATCGGCAACACAAGATATTTTAGAAGGGTAACCAAGTATTACTCTTTAATGCCAATCTTCTACTTGCTACATCAACCTAAATCCGTAAGCTAGCATCTTGATGGCTTGGACCTTTCCATATTTTTGCAATAATTTTTGATGTTGTATATTGCCTCGAGCTTTCTTGACATATTCGGGTCCATCTAATTTTCTATGTTTTTTAGCTCAAAGAATTTTATATTGAATCAAAACACTTTCTAGACCGACATCAAGCACCACCACCACCACCGCCACCACTACCACCACCCATTGTAATTGATGACCAAGAAGAATATAAAGTGGACAATATTTTGGAGCATTGCTACTTTTACCATGATAGTAGACATCTATAATTTTAGTACAAATTTTTCTTGAAAGATTATCCCATCCACAATACAATGTGGGAACCTGCACAAAACTTCTTTCATTGTCAAGAAACCATTTGGAAATACAATTAAGATCAAAATAAGGATGTTTCACATTAGAAGAGAGAGATTAGTTGTAGCAGTGCATAGATAGGATATTTGTATTATTTGCATATAGAGATATATAGGTAGAGTCGTTTTTAGAAATTTTTTAGAATTGAAGTTAGTATAGTGGTTCATGTCGGATCTACCGTAGAATCTTTTAGAAAGGCTTAGGATGGTTATCATAGTAGAATCTACCTCTAAAATCTTCTAGAAGGGCTATTATTTTAGTAGAACCTACTATTATGAACATTCTAAAAAATTCTAAGATTGTTGAATAAAATATAAATAGGTGGATCCGCTTGTTGTTAGTATAATGGATATATATCTATTGTAATTATTACCTAAATAATATAAATAGGTAGAAGTAAATAAAAGTAGATTAATTTCATAATACCTTCTAGAAAAGCTTCTTAAAAGCTATTTTGACTTTATATATATTTATAATTAATTAGTAAGTTAGAAACTTGGTCAACAAGCTAACTATATGTCACATGTATTAGTGGCTTGAATTGAATCCATTGATTGTTACTTCTCTATTTTCTTAATGCTACAATCATACAAAAATTACAAACAAGGATAGAAGATAGAATGCAATATTTTTTAAATTATATTTTTTTTATTACAAAGTTTTGTTATCTTTTATCTTGATCTTGGTGGATGTTGTTGATAAAAAGCTTTGAGCTTCTTTGCTACATATGTAAGATTTTTTACTAGCTCCCATGTGTGTTGGCTAATATTGTATCTCCACCAATAAATAAGATATTTTAACTTATGTTGGTACTGCCTTGAGTCTAAGA